>NW_027185381.1:23101723-23411723 GCF_022577435.1 Embiotoca jacksoni | reverse complement strand
TACCTAAACTAGCCAATAGGAGCGACGAGTGGCAGATGCCTCTGTTCCCTAAAACCCTGCAGCATGTGTGCACGAGTGCTAAATGTGTGTGTGTGTGCGTGTGTGTGCAGAAGTACACACACGCATGCACAAACACAAATACTTTGAATTCATTCCCCGACTAACCAGAGCTAAATCTCACACGGACCACCACATCCTCTCCCGTTTTCCTTTTTCCTTTAGTTTCTCCGCCGCTCTGCCTCCTCAGGCCCCGCCCCCTCATTCTCTCCCTCTCGTATTGTTTCCAGAGGTTTTTACGTTCCCTCTGTTGTTGTGTAATTACTGCTGATGTCCCGAGCGCTTTGTTTTCCTCGTTTCCTTCTACCCTCTGTTTTCTGCCGCTCACCACGCTTCTCTTTGTCCACCTAAAGCCCCTTTGTCCTTGCCCCAAAGCACCCTGGGTAGGGGGAAGAGAAAGGGGGGGGGGGGGGGGGCGTGAGCAAAAACAAAAGGCCGATCTGTCGGCGGCCCCGGTGCCCGGGACACCGGCCTGCTCCTGGGAGGTCAAAGGTCGCCGAGTTTTACGACTGATGAAGGGGACAAAAGCTCGACCTCCCCGCCCTTCGGGAGGGTCGGACTCTCCACGTTTTCTTCCAGACACGACCACTCTTCTGACGGTCTGGTTCAAACTACTACCGAGCGCTGCCGTCTCATCGCAGCGTCGCTGTGTGTCCGCGTGGGCAGGTCAGCGACCGTTCGCACAAAATACAAACTCATTTAAAACCTTCTCTTTTTAAAGCTGGTCTCATTTCTCCTCTTGTTTTTGTTTCATAATTCATCCGTGGAAATGCTTTGACGCCCGTAATCCGCAGAATCAGAATCCTCACTGCCGACAGCCATCGCGCAATCAATAAGTAAAACAGTGGGTGGATGAAAGCCAGCGACCAATTACAACAATATTTCATGGTCCGTGGAAGTGTAATTGCGGTCGGGTCGACCACAAATGGGTCTAAGTGCTCCGTGGGAAGCATGAAGTCGCAGTCACAGGAGTCGGTAAACAGGCCGGTTCTGGCCTCGCTTCGCTTGGATGTGAAATACCCCGTGTCATCGTTTTACACACACACGCACACACACACAGTGGACAAAACCATTGAGCCATGCTAGAGCAGAAGTTTAACGATTGTCTGTCCATGTAGCAGAGACTCGGTGCAGAGAAATCTCACTTGGAAGAGCGGTAATCTGTCTCATCGCTGATGGAATCACAAATGACCCGACGACTGATGTAAGACCGGGGCTCGAACACGAGTTTTCTAACGGCAAACTTTAAGCAAAGACAATTCAATCCCGGCAGACCGCACTGACCTCTTTCACAGCATCGGCTCGTGTTACAGACAGAGAGAAATTTAACCGAGTGAATGCTGTTGCTGGTTTCAGGCTAACGCTGAAGTACAACCGAGATGTACAAGGTGTGATCGAAAAGCTCAGAGACGGTTCCTGTTCTGCAACCAACAGAGCGCAGCAGAGTGACGCACATGAAGCGGGAGGAAGCTGGAACTTAGGTTACGTCACTTGGTCGACATCAGTGCCCGAGTTGCACACGTCGCGCATTTGTGATTTGACTATGGAGTTGAGCAGAGAGCCTGCGTCAAACTCAGGAAGTCAGGAAACGGAGATCCTTGGAAGTGCTTCGGGAAGCCGACGGCGGCGAAGCTACTGCACCTTGTCGAAGTCCTCCTGCGTGGCTCTCATCTCCTTCCAGGTCTTGTTGAGCAGCTGAATACAGACACAGAAAAGCTCCTCCATCAGCCGATCCTGGCTAAAGAAGATGGGGTGGTAGTCGGATCCGGTCTCTGAGGCTGTAAGCAGAGGACGGACAGATTGTCGGCTTTAGAGCGGGCTGGACCAGCGGTTAGAGGGAGAAGCAGGAAGCAGCAGGTTGGCGATGAACTTACGCGGCTCTCCGATACGAAGGATTTCGCACAGGATGAGCGTGAGCTGGATGCTGCTCCTGGCGAACGGACACTCGTGCTTGTCCTCCCTGCTGCTGTTCTCCAGGACAAACTGAGAGACGGAGACACGTTGCAAAAGGAAAGTTTAGGTGTGGTGGTAATAACAACACGGGGAGGGGGGGGGGGGGGGATGAAGAAGACACAAGACAAGCGTTTTTGAGGATCATCGACTGAAATCCGGAACTCTTCGAATGCCGTAGTAAATCCAACTCACCCTGCTGTAGGCGTCAGGATAACGTGCGGCGAAATAAAACATGGTGTCCAAAGCTAACAGGCCGGGAGGCGTTCGCACCAGGTCCTGACCGGGGTTACTGTTGTTCTGGAAGAAAAGGATCCAAGACAACGCTCACTCGCGTACACGGAGAGGAGGCCAAAACAGAAGACGCTCCGACGGCCGACACTTACAGAGAAGCCCAACTTCTTGAACTCCTTGGCGCAGAGTGAGCGTCGTCTCTCGTGACTCAGGCTGTTCTCACTTTCGGTCTCGAACGCAGCCTGCCGCAAACCGTGGAGGATGTCTCTCTGTTCCTGGAGTGATGAGTGACAGCGGACATTAACTTCTTAAGAGTGCTTAAATGTTCCAAACTGTCGAACCTAACTGACCATCAGCGTTGATATTTTCCGTCTCAAATAACGGCAAGACAGCTTTCAGGGAATTCAGTTGTTCCCTTTGATTCGAGCTTTTATTTTGAACACAGTTCTGTTTCTTTCAACTTTAGTTCCTTTCAAAAATCGGATCCTTTTCATCTTTTGATGATTTACTCACTTTGCTCACACCAGCATTTTTTCTTCCTGTCTAGATCTCCGTGTTGCCCTCTACACGTGTATGACTCAGGCTGCTGCGAGGATTATCAACAGTTAAAAAAAAAGAAGAAAAAAAAGATCATATTGCTCAAACTCTGGCCTCCCTGCACCGGCCTCTTGTTTAATTGTGCATTGATTTTAACATTTTATTGTTGACTTTTAAGTCTTTACACGACCTGAGTGTACGACGGGTAAACTAAATCAGTGGGCTTTCGCAGTTCAGACCTCCGAACTTTGTAGCTCCTGGCTTTGTTCAGAAAAGTGCTATATAAACTAAACTTTGTTATTATTGAATTTTAGGTAGGGACAACTTAAGATTCATAAATCAAATATATATTAATGAATTCCTAAAGTGTTAAAAAAAAAAAAAAATTAAAAAGAAGAAGAAGAGGTGTGTAGGTGTAACAGGAAGTCAGACAGATGTTTGTTAGCAGATGTTTTCTCTCGCTGAGTTGCAGCTCACCTGGCTGTAACAGTCCAGAGGCGTCCTCATTCGAGGCTCCAGGTGATTCAAGGTCACCGACTGTAGGACGTACAGGTAGTGGGCCATCTCGTCCTGGACCGAACCAGAACTATGGATGATGTTCTGCAATGAAACACACATTTTTCTTCAATAGTGTTTTACTTGTTTCTCCTTTTATTATACTGTTGCTGAGAGACTGAGAACTCTGAATTTAAAATGTAAATTTTTTTTATTTTTTTTTTAAATGATTTACCTTATAAATATACTGACGGAGATTCTTCCTATTCAGGAAAGCAAACATGTCCTGGAAAATAGAAGCCCAAAGAACAATTAAACAAATGTGTAACTGGGGTGCAAAGATGTGTTTCGAACACGAGGGGGCGATAGGGTGTCAGACACGGCTCAGCGGGCAGGACTAGCGTTAGTGTGAGGGACTTTGACCTCTGTGACGAACACATACTGGCTGTTACGTGCCCCTCTGACTCAACGGGCGTTTTGTTCGCAGCTAATTTGCTGATAAGAAGGGTGTTGACCTAGTGTAAAAGTGAGGAAGTGTGTGTGCGTGTGCGTGTGTGTGTGTGTGTGTGTGTGTGTGTGTGTGAGTAACAAAGAGAGTCTGAGAGAAAAGAGATGGAGGCCTGAATGAGGGAACTGTCTGTGTACAATGAGAGAGGAGCAGGAACAGAACAGAAAGGGCAGAAAGACTCGACTGTCTGCAGAAAGGCCGAGACACAACGAGGGAGACGGCTCGTTTCCAGCTGTCTGGTAGAAGTAGTGGCTGCAGGATTCGGACTCGCACTACAACGACGGTCTGCTGGTGTAATAATCATCGTTCCTCCCACCCCCCCCACCCCCTCCCCCGCCTTAAACAAAAGGCTATAAAAAAAAACTTCCCATCAATGCAGAACTGCGCCTCGAGTTAAACGAAAGTTTGGTGTTTTTTCTGCGACTGAATGTCTAAAGCTTGATTTAGCTGATTCTCTAATGACCTCTGCTTTAAAGACGTTAGTCTGTGCAGCTGTTATAGACTGGCATATTTTCTGTTAAAAAAAAAAGAAGAAGACATCCGGTGCAACAGTTTGGGTTAGAGATGTTTTTTTTGTGTCTCCACTTGTGAAAGTTCATGATTTTGTTACACGGTAAACATTAGTTTTGGCTTTGTGAGCACACTAAAGAACTCTGCATGACAAACCTGCATCCTGTCGTCATCACCTATACATGGGCTCCGTCTACCTATGCTGGACACGGATTATTTTATAGACGGGTGTGCGTCTAAAAACAAATTGTGTTGTTAATTTGGCCGTAGCCTTTTCCGTTTGAGTGAGGAAAAAAATGTTGAACGGATTCATTTCACTGCCACTATATGATCATTATTATGGCATTATAACCAGCACTTTAAGTCCACTAAAATAAATCCAATGTGACTTTTGATATATTTGTCTCCTCCTCTCCCCATGTGCTACCATAACAAATTTGTTTTTTTTTTTACTTCTCTTCTGGCTTTTTTTTCTTCCTCTATTGTTTAATGAGGGATGATGACCTTCCTCAACTTCCTGTAATTGGGTCCAAATAGGCGAATCAAGTGTTGTCAAACTGCGAATGAGACCACCCCCTCGGGGTCGGAACATTTTTTTTCGTCTTGTGGTCCGGACCGCGTGGTCAGAGGTAACTTTCACATCTGCCATTTGGGTTTGACCAAAACGACCTGAAAGGTTTGAGGGTCCAGACCAAGACGGGTAAAGGTGAAAGCACCCGAAAATACTTTTTGAACAAGCAAGAAAACATTTCGTCCCTCAGACCTTCATCAGGCCAAAGTTCATACAAACACACCGGTTTGATTTTCCTTCCAATTGAGAGTTTTTGATGTGCATGAACTTCTTTGAAGCAGTTTTTGAACAACAGTGGAGCTCGACCGTACAGAGGAATAAGCTAAACTGGACAATACTGGCTAAAAGGACCATTTCGTTGTTGGTTTTGCTCTTTTCACAGGAATTTTCTGACGGTTAGAAAAACACAGAAAGTCACATGAGCCGAGTTCCAGTTTGCACGGTGCATACCGCTTTACAGCCTCAAGCTTCACTGTCTAGAAGTAACAGACATTCAGGAAGACCCTGAAACAAAGTAAATAACATGCTCGTCTGCACGCTGGGCCGTTTTTTTTTTTTTTTTTTTTTTTTTTTTTAATAGTTATGAGAAGAGAAAGTTGATGAAAAGTGTGTTAGAAAGTAAGAAACGGAGTGCAGCGGCACCTGTCTGTCCGAGTCTTCGGCCGTTTGTAATAGAGCCATGAGTAGAGCCATGGCTTTGGTCTGGATCTGCTGATTCGTCCTGAAAGAAGTCAGTGTGAGGCAAACACACACTTCAGTGATCTACAGCTGTATGAAAGGTGTGTTTAGAAGTATACAAAATAAGATGAAAGAATTTAGTTGCTTTAAAAGTTTTCAGTCCTCACATTACGCCTCTTTGTAAATTCTTAGGGTGACAGTTTTACATATTTAAAAGAGACAACGCTGCCGTTTATCATCCTGCCAGCTCATCACAAAATGATGTCACTGTCTGGGTTTTTTTCAACACCATGAATGTAAAACTATTCTTATATCAAGCGTGACCGAATCCGTTTGAAATATTAAATCAGTTTAAAGCCAGATTTGTTACTTACACCTGGAGGTGAGTAATGAGCCTCTCCATGGTGACTTCCTGTTTGACCTGCAGGAAAAGGCCGTGGCTGCTCAGCACCATGCTCTCCAGGATGTCCAGGGACACCTGCTGTATTGAGGCATCGGTCGGCTTGGCGCTGACGAAGCTGGCAATCTGGGGGGGGGGGGGGGGGGCAAAAGGGAGAGAACGGTGAGAGGAGGAGGGAATAGAGAGAGAAGATGCAGCTAACTGTCACTGAAAAAAAAACCTTCTTGATGAAAACAGACGACAGGTTCTCCCATGAAACTATCCCATGATCCATCAGTTCCATGAAGCCCGTCAGTGTGTGGGTCATGATCACATTACTCCTGAAGGACAGAAAAACATAAGATAATTATTATCCATTAACACACACTTACTGTGGATTTTAAAAGTGGTTTGATTTTCTGCAAATACATAGAAAATAGCATTTCCCAGAAAGCCAGTCACTTCCAGTTTCACTGTTTTCAGGGTGAACTACAGGTTGGTTTTTTTTGCTGATGAGAAGAGAAGTTGAAAAGAATCGCTGACTGTAGACGAGGAGTCTTTTTTTTTTGCTAAGGACAGTTTTGTTTGTGGCCTAATGCCTTCAGAAGAGCTTCTATTAATCTATTTACTGCAGAGAAATCGCTGGGAATTATGCAAAATTGCAAGTCCTCCACGGCAAATGTTGAGTTGATTAGTTGAATTTGTATGAATAATTTATTATTATTTTAATTATTTCCTGGAGAGATTAGCATTCAGACGGATGTAATATCCTTTCAGTAGTTCATTTACTGATTTAAAGTGTAAATATTAACAGTAATGGTTAAATGTTTCCACTCTGGATTCAGCTACTTGTGCTGCTGCTACGATCATTAAAACTGCTCAGATTCATCAACAACTGAACTCAAAGAGAGACTAAAGTGCGAGTAGAAGGATTTCATTCAGCAGAATACAATCTCATATTTGCAGCTCTAAATTTCTTCAGTAGAGAGACTCCTTTGTTTGTTTGTTTTTTTGCTTGACAGCTGCAGCTCAGCAGGATTCGCTGCTACACGTAGAGGGACCCCTCAGCACCGTGATATCTGTCTGTCGAATAGCATTCCACCCCCGGCCGAGTAATACATGCAATGATACACACACACAC
This sequence comes from Embiotoca jacksoni, assembly GCF_022577435.1. Taxonomy (NCBI): domain Eukaryota; kingdom Metazoa; phylum Chordata; class Actinopteri; family Embiotocidae; genus Embiotoca; species Embiotoca jacksoni. The sequence goes on along the minus strand of NW_027185381.1, from coordinate 23,404,663 downwards.
ACACGGAGTACTAACTCATTGGAGTCTTCCACTATCTTGACCAATAGGAGGTGTCCGTCTCGGCTGATGAACTCCTGAGCGAAGGTCACGTCCGTGGAAACGCTGGCGAGTTCCTTCAGCGAGTCGCAGCGCACGCCTGAGTCGGCGCTCTGGATGCCCTTGTACAAGTCTTCTGCACAGCGACCCTGTAAAGCAAAAAGAAACAACATATGCTCACACAAAATACAAAAAACAACAAACAAAAAAAACGTTCTCCTTCTCTAGGTGTCAATTGGATTTTGTTGCTCTGCTTTAAAACTCTTTATATGCAGTGACAGGACAGGGTTGGCTTTTTTTTTTTTTTTTTTTTTTTTGGTGCTTTCTGTGCAGCCGGTTCCATAATTTGCTGCATGCCCAAATGTAAATGAAAGACTGCCGTAGTGAGTGAGAGGCTGTAAGAATGTGAGAAGAGGGAGGTGACAGAGGAACGTGGCCCAGAGGCTGCTGGTTGCAGACTCACCGGTGCCTTGGTCAGACGCAGAATGCAGCCGTTCTTAATGTCCAGACGGTTCTACGAGACGCAAACAAACACAAACACACACAGAGGGAAAAGCTTTTTTGAAACTGAAAACGCACTCTCAAACCCAGTCACACCGTGAGCTAAATGGGGTAGGACGGAGATAGATACAAGCAGGTTAACCACACACAGAAACAGAAACAGAAACAGTGTATAAACTCGTGGGATGCTGATCGTCACACGAAGATAAACAGCACTGATCCATTAATGCGCTTACAACCTGGCAAATACAATCACCATTAAAATGAAAAACTAGGACTGATTATTTCTGACAGACAATAGAGGAGAGAAGCAGCAGAGTTTTATGAGGCTCAAGACTAAAAACAAAACAAAACAACATCTTATTAGTGAAGCAAAACTGAAGAAGGTGTGAAGTTCTGCTCAAACGCAACATGAATCTACATTATTACATTATTTAACTGCATGTTAGAATCTAAAAAGAGAAAATAGTTTTTCATGGAAGCCACAGAAACAGAGACAGCTCTGCACTTCCTGTCCAAAAAGTCCCAGTTTTATCGAAAGAGAAAAAGATGTGGTGTGATTAGCCCCATTTCCACCTGCAGACACTGAGCTGTCTCAATAGCAGGGCTTTTATTCTACCCTCGTTTTGGGTTTATTTAACACTTTAGCAAGTGTTTGATAACCACATTTCAGCCAACATATCCATATTGTACATTTTTTTTTTACTCTTTAAATACGCTTTAGCATCGGCCCCAAAAATCAAGTATCTGGCCGAGCTCTAAATTACACTGTTCTCATCTCAAACATAGACACAGCTGAAGGAACGACTCGGGCCTGTAGTTCAATGTCCTCAGGATGCACTCAAACATCTACCAGACTGATTCGGGGGTATAGATAAATATTTATGACTGACCGATTCGGTGATGTACATCTGCACTCCGTCAGCGTACTGCAGAGCGTAGTTGTCAGGACCCGGCAGATTCCAGCTGTACAAACACACACGCGCACATTAAACTATCACAGCAACACGTACAGATGAATGCTAATGATGTCACACATTAACTACACAGTGAGGAAGCACAAATAAATCTGATCCACCATCATCAACTTACCCATCACACACCTCCTTTATGACAGCAGACAGAGGCTTTTTCTGCACGGACACACAACAGAACAGCATGTAGTCAGTCAGACACACACACACACACACACACACACACACACTCAACAAATACGTTGACACGACATTAAAACACACACCTGCTGCATGCACGTGGTTTATAACAACTCGACTCTGCTTTCTGTGTCGGGGAGCTCAACTGGAGCTGCAGTAATGACATGCTGTTATGGGATCACAACACCACAGCTATTCGCGCTGGCTGCAAACCTTGTTCGCTGAGAGGAGGAAATCCTGGAGCTCCCCGACGCCTTCAGAACAATGTTACCCTCGCCGGCCAGATCCCTCTCTGCACGTAAATAAAAGCCAGACTGCTTCCATGTCTGACTCTCAGCCATCCTGCCATTAGTGGTCGGCCCTGCGGCTACCCAGTCAAAATGTCTTCAGGGTCTGCGGTCCGACCCGGTGGTTGGTCTGTTATTAGTGGCAGCCGAGGGGGTCAACCAATCGAATGGGTCGTGCGGAAACGTTTGGGCCAATGGGAAGTTTTCGAGAGAGTTTTCTGGCCTGACAGGACCGGTTTAAAACTATTCCGAGTGGAGAATAGACCTTTTAAATCTGAAGCAACACTCTTGAATGTTTATACGAGGTGATTCCCAGAGGATCATTACAATACAAAGCCTTCAAAAAAAAAAATTGTTAAAGTCTCTCTTCCTCTCCCATATGTAGGAGTTATTTTCTCCTGCACCCTGCAAGCTGATTGGTTCCTTAGGTACGTGATGTATGAAACCCTGGCTGTCTGAATCTGTGCTCAGATAGACCCAAAGTGAAAATGCTCAGTAACGTGTCTTCTACTGTATAAAAAGAACTCCATATGGACACATTAACAAGGTTAAAAACTTGATTTTCATTGGATGAGGTCTTTAAGGTACCTCGAATTGTAATAAAATGCGTAAAACTGGGTGTTCGCTCCAGTTGTGCTACATTTTCCAGCTGCAGACCGTCTGGGTGAGTAGCTGTTAAATCTATTCTCTCTCACTTCAGACCGTCTCATATGATGAACAGTATGTCTCACTCACACACACACACACACACACACACACACACACACACACACACACACACACACACACACACACACACACACATCCCTACTGTCTGGTATTCAGTTTAAACTACAACTCGTGTGCCGTGTCTTGCGCAAGAAAGTACAATTTCCCCAAAGCTTCTGGGAAACACATGGAAAACCTCCCTAATGTAACATTTGGTCAAAGCTGAAGAAACCAAAACAGTGAGTGACTATACGATAACCCAGAACATTCTATATTAAAGAAATGTTAAGAAGACATTATTAAATTAATAATCTAATTAGATTACTAGACTGTAAAAGAATACAAAATTTAAATCCAAACAAATTATTATGAAATGTGATTCATCATTACCTTTTTTTTTTTTTATTATTGCATATCATTATTTTTAATTGTAGGCTATTTATGTCAGACTTTGCTTTAACATGCGTTCTGACTGATCCGATCACAAGTGGATGGCTAAAAGGTGAATGCACCGAAGACCGACAGGTTGTGTACCTGACCCTTGTTTCACCAAAGACTCCTTATTTATTTAATGGCTCACATGTTTGAGTTTAATAAATAGTGGCTATCAGGATGCAGTGATTCGGGTAAAAAGAAAATATAAATAGTCTGAGCTGTTTTACCAGCCAGTGACAATATGTTGATCATTGTCAGCAGACTTGGCAGCGACAATGTAGAGCTATTTTGAAATATTTAACGCTGTAACAGCGATATTCAACCACACTGGTAAGGAAGTGGTCACCTTGTGTTGCTACACGCCACAAAATCATCCAAAAGGCTTCACGGCATCGATATCACCTTCATGTTTCGGTTTCTACTGGAACAAACATAAGTGTATGTGCTTGACAAATATGCGCACGAGTTCATGTGTGCGCACCCAAAAATGTCAAAGTTTTCTAGATTAAAAACTACCTGTCTGAAAAACTGTTCAGCCAAATCAATCAGTCCACGGTGTATTCTTAATGAAACATGTCATCCAACCTGCAGCCCGTGTTATTTTATCATTAAAAAAACAAAACAAAAAAACAATCATAGGGCCACCGTTGGGTCACAGGGTTTAGAAGTCATTCTGATTGCCAGATTATGAACCACCTCGATCAAGCTTCCAATAATATAGTCACACTTAGGTTTAGATGATGGGATCTATTCATAATGAAGTAATGAATATTAACTGAAGGCAGGTGGTCCTGTGGTCAGAGATAACCTCTGGCTCTGGTTCTGCAGCCGCATACGTTCAGCAAAAAAAAAAAAATATTTTAAGAAACCGCAAAAATAAATCCATGAGATGATGCAGCATCTTCTGTGTGGTTTCTCATGGTTGATTATCAGACCTACATCATGCAGCTTGAGTGTGTAGTAAGGCACGGATGACCTTCAACAAACCAGATGCGTAAAAGTTGTTGTATTTTGTTGTGCGTTGTTACTTCTTTTCCGTGTTTTTTTTTTTTCCGCCACAGTCCCGCTGCAGGTTTTTGCGGCCTTTAATTTAACACGCTGCTTCATTTGCTGGACTTGGTAGACTCTAAGAGTCAGTACGGTACCTTTAACCTTTCAAGAGCTGCAATGAGTTTAACTGACAGTGACACCAGGGCATCAATGAGGAGCTCTGCGTCACGGGTAAAACGACAACTTGCTGCAGGACTGTGGCGGGAAAAAAAAAAACCACACACACACACAAAAATGAAGTAATGATGCACAACGGAACAAGGATTGAACTGATTTTTTTTTTTTACTGCCGAACAGAGTAAAAAAAAAAAAACATAACTCTTTCACATTTTATGGGCATTTGGAGGTTAAAAACAGGGCTAATTGTAATTTTGAGTGTGTGTGTGTGTGTGTGTGTGTGTGAGCATGTTTTACCTGGTCCAGTTGTATGAGCTGGGGGTAGGCCCCAGGCATCTGGATGGCTATCTTCACTATGTCCTTCTGCTGCGGCATGTTGGCAGCTCTCGGCTCCACCGCTCACTACCTGTTGATTAAAGACAACACAGATGACGGGTCACAGTATTTCTCTATTACCTCCCGAGTAGCAGAGCAGGATAGATATGAATGCATTGTATCAGAGACAATATATGTCTAAAAATTATGTGACAAAAAAAAAATGGGTTTGAGCTTGTGTGAAGTCTGAAATTTAACACGGATGGGCTACAAATCCTGAGGCTCTGACCTCGACGAACATTTCAGAAATCGACAAAAAAAAAAAGTGTGGGTGGGCCTCGTCCTGATTCAGGCGAGCAGGAACTAAAGAGTAATTCTGACAACAGAAAAGTGAGCTGTGGTACAAGTAAAAAAAAAAAAAAAAGTCTGGAGTTGTTCGCGTGAGAGCTGAACAACCAGTCATATATCATTTTCAATATGAGGCTGTAGCACACGGTGTTCCTCTTTCACTGTATTTATGGTGCATTAAGTGAAGCCGTACATGCACACACACACACACGCACACACATGCACACACGCACACATGCACACACACACACACACACACACACACACGCTTCCTCCTCAGCCTTCAGATAGCATTCCCGGAGGACACAGAAGACGCTGTTGTTGTGTTTCCAGCAACCCCCCCCCCCCCATCTCCCCCCCTCCATCTCTCTCCCCCCCCCCCCATCTCCCCCCTCCATCTCTCCCCCCCCGCCCCCCCCTCCTCCATCTTCCCTCGCTCGCAGCACATGGAAACAATACAGCTGGATCTTAATTCTTCTGAGCTCACGGTGAAAAGAAAAGAGGTCGAGCTCGGTTCGATTAATACCCCCCCCCCCCCCCTCATCCCGCTTGATCTCTCGGATAGTTCGCATACCATCACTTCCAGACAAGCTCTCCCAGTTTACGGCAGGTTTCAAAGCAACGCTCCCACTGCTGTCACAACAACCACACATGCCTTTACGGTCTTCTCACCTCGCTCGCCCTGAGGCAGCGTCTTTCCCGGTGAGCAATGCCCTCAACACGAGGATGATTATTATTTGTTGATTATGATCAACAAGTAGATGCAACGAGGAGACATCAAGTTTTTTTGTTGTTGTTTTTTTTTAGGAGGTGGGGGGGGGGGGGTCATTGGAAAGGAAAAGCTTGTTGAAGTGATTCTGGTGCTGAACTTCCCTTTAACAAGTAACACAAAGGTTTTGTAACCTCAATCTTAAAGAGATTTGCAGGAATGTAGGTTTATTCGAGGGCAGCTTATGAGTCAGCTAATTCACGGGAAAACTCTGGATAATGGCGCGTCATGTCTCTGAAACAACCCGGGCTGCCTGCGGTTTTTAAGCCGTCTGAGCTCTATAATGTTGAATGTGAGACTGAGTCCATATGTCTTTCTGCTGAATGCAGAATTACTGTTGTGGCAAATTCTCACGGGTAATGTATTAATGGTGAAAGATACACTAGTTTATACACTGGTTTCTACAACAACTGCTTCCAAACCACTTCCCTAGAAAGCCTGCAATAAGGATACTGAAACTAAAATGAAGCCTGGGTGACAAAATCAAACATCCCAAATTTTGTGAATAAATATTCCAAAAATATATGCTAGTTTCTCAATCGGTTTCACAAAATTAGCAGCTTTAATTATTTTAAATAAGAGATATACACATTTGTTTTTGTCTGAATTCTCCTAATCTGTTTGACGTTGGAAGTAAATAATGTCACATACTTCCTTTCATGCACAAATCAGAATTCAGCAATATTGGAATCAAATTGCGTTGACAGTTGTGGAGTTTCTTACTTATGACGCCTCTGAATCATATTTATCAAACTATGCAATCCTGATGAAGCAGGTCAGCTTAAGTTTAGAAAGTTTATAGTTACAATCCCAAAGCTCTTGGTTTCTTTCTATTTGGTGATAAGTAGTAATTGCAGCTTTGATCTTGGGCTTCACTTCCAAAGGGATCCAAACCGTGTTTCCTGTGTGACGTCAGTCACTTGGCAGTTGAGACCTGAGCTACGAAGAGTGGGTCTGTTGTTTGTATGACTGTAAATGTAAAGACTTTCACGAGTGGGCCACAGGCTCAGACACTGTTGTGTTACCTCCAAGATAATTACTTTAAATAATGACGGAGGATTGTTTTCAGCTCTGTTAGCAGCGCGGTGACATGGACTTTCTTTATTAGTTCCAGTTTACATCGGTCATTTCTTCACACACCGGGTACATTATTATTGCCGGTTGAAAAGCTCAGAGACACCTTTGACGTTGATTGCTGTTTATTTAAAGATTAATATTTGGTGTAAAAATTAATTCTTTCAAATTTTAAATTAAAGCTTCATGTCAATATGGTGATTTTGCTATTTTTATTTCATGCTTTAAGATGACATTTATATGCAAGAACATTTTGAGAAGCTTTTTTATCGCACAAAGAGGCTTTTATTTAATTCCACTCAACTTCTCTCAATACTAAAAAAAAACAAAACTGTCTTCAAGAACAGGCAGTGACTGTATCATATTACCATAATACAAAATCAAAGATAAGATCTTGCCACAATTATGCACTTCTTCTGAAGACACTATGAATACATGAGTCATCTCAGTGGGGAACATAAATATGTACTTGAGTCTCCTAGGTGAGTGTATCCACACAGACGTTCTCTTACTGAGAAATAAATTATATTACATAACGGGAACAGTAGGAAAGGGGATTATAAAACCAATGAATACAGTAGACCTATGTCCAGAATAGATATTAGTAAAGTCAGATGAGGGAGAGCAGAGGGTTAAACATTCACTAAAAGTTGAGAAGACTTCCAGTGATCTGACTTTACTCGTACTAACGGCAACGCACTATTAGTCTGTGTTCATCGTAACCTGTCCGTACACGCTTCAGCTCAGCCTGCGCCGTCATTCTCCAAAATGAAGGCTAAACTTAAGCCAGTGCTTTAAGAATCAGCTCCTTCCCTCAACTACGCGAGTGTTGTTGAAATTTCTGACTCGGTTAATTTCATACAGCTCTTCATTTAAATGACAGGTAATACGACCCGATGATGGAAATACAAGTAAGATGACGAATAAGTTACTCAAAATATACAAAACCGGGTTCTCAAAATAATTTCTTATGACAAGCAATGTCAGCACACAGAATGAGTACAAAATAGTGTATTATTGTACTTTTAACCACAAAAACTAACCCTGAGATTTTTCGTATGTACCGCAACAGAAAAACTGTTAATCAGTGAAAATGTAGTTGCCTTTATGAACTCGGCAGAAGAGAGAGACAAAAGGTCTCCACTCTCCAAAGAGGTTAACCACCAAAGTGTGAGTATCTGTACCTGCCTGTGCCTGTTGGTTCCTTGAATTAAGTAGGTGAAAGCTGAAACCACACCTCCTGCCTCCGCCTGCTTTTAAACAGAAGTGAAGTTTGGCTTTTAGTACACAGCTGTCAAAGCAACGATTCCAGTTAATGTAATAAAACACTGCTGGAATAACCAACGCAGGTTAATGAAGGTTATTTATTTAAAGAACATCCAGTTACATTAGTTTATGTAACATTTATTGAGTGCAAGAGCCTCAACACGTGTCAAATACGGGACTCACCAATCAACTGGCAGTATTTTTAAGAAAAAAACAGAAGATGTTTGCTTCTTCTCGAAACTTCTTCTACTGTAACCCAAAAGGAGGTGTGAACAAAATTAGCATATATTTTTTTTACCAACTTCCTGTATGTTTTTACAGTTAGCACTTCCCTCGTTACCCGGACGTCACCACACGAAGGCGCTATGTTCTTCTTCACATCCACTTGGCTGTAAAGTTACCCGGCATTACAGAGTTTGTTTTCTGCTATTAATAAGCACGTATAACTGCAGCTACTATTAGCTGGCGAGCTAACAACAAGCTTTGCTGCCATCACAATAAAACAAACCGATCTGACGTCGGCCACAAATGACAAAATGTCCAGACAGTTATGAACTAAGGTTTGGAGGGTAAAAACCAACTGGCTGAGAATGATCTGTATAACTGCTGCAGATTGGATGTACACAGAGAGGGCAGTTCTCTCTCCTGATTGGATGATTGTGCAGACGGGACCTTTCTCTCTCCTGATTGAATAAAGTGGGAACGAAATACCAGAAAACGCCATCTCTGTTTACTGCAGAGTGGAAGGAAAATTGCTTACAGCAATATTATATTATTATATATTAATATTATCGGGGTACGGACTGGTTGCCAGGCACAAAACAAGTCATTTGACAATCAAGAGTGAAGTAATGAGAAACATCAGAAACAGCTTTTCTGTTTATCCGTGTTGTTTCCAGATTGATATCAGACAGCTAATTTCAATATGGGAATTCATGACGGCAACGATACGGGGGAAACTCATTTAGGCACGGATGTGTGTTTGTCATGCCGTTCATAAAAGGACAGCTGTAATTCATTTAAGAAGCTTTCAATGAAAGGAAGTGATTTCAGATTAAAAGTCGACCACGTTGGGCAGCAGCTGTCACTGCCTGTTCTTCTGTGAGCACTTTGTTTCATTAAGCTTAAAACCACAAGCACGGCCAGACCTTTTGTTAGGCTGCAGAGCCGATGTGTGTCTCAGACCCCCTGGACTGACAGCCTCCCCCCCCCCCACTGTGTGTGTGTGTGTGTGTGTGTGTGTGTGTGTGTGTGTGTGTGTGTGTGTGTGTGTGTGTGTGAAGGGGGAAGCTCTCAGCTGCCTGGCATTCCTGACCAGATAGGGAAGAACACACTAAATCTCAGATATAGACATTTTTCATGAGTAAGACAGGAGTTATGGGGAAATTTGAAACTCAAGTACTCTTTTCTGATGGGATTTAGAGGATATTAACTTTGTATTCATACAATAAATATATATATATATATATATAAAACATTTAAACTGCACACTAATATTTGACCTGTTTATTATATTTATTAATAATTCAGTTTTACACACATACACGAGTGCTGGTGCATGGTAATTCAGTAAAGTCATGTGCTGCAGCCCAAATTAACCAACAAACTATGTTTTGGAAAGCCAACTTTAGTATAGAAGTAAGCAAATTATATGCAAATAAATATTAAAACAGCGCCTGAAGTGACATGATTATTGCCTAAACGGTGAGAAACAGAGAGAACAGAGTTGTGAAAGACAAAAATAAGTCAGCTGCACAGCTTTTTTTTTTTTTTTTTTTTTTTCCCCTGACTGCGTCCTACCTGGTACGAAAAGACAAGTCGATGGTTACTGTCCTCCAGGAACCGCCGCAGTCGGAGCGAGAAACATTTGCAACTGTCCTTTTTTTTTTTTTTTTTTTCCTGTTTCCGGAGGAACGAAGTCAGTCCGAAAAAGTGAGTTTTCTTATAGAAACATCTGAACTGTCAAGAAAAGCAGGAGGAAAAACTCCTCACGGCAAGTTTTCAGAAATGATTAGTTGATTTAGAGGTTCCGGGTTGGCTGGAGTCGATCGGTCGAGGAGATGTGTGTCAAGTGGCCAAATTCCGAATGAAGTTTCCGGTTAAGATTTTCAAAATAAAACCCCTTCCTGCTCAGCGTGTCCTGACAGAAGCAATAACGAGAAAATAATGCTCTAGGAAAATATTCCACGAGAAAGAAACTAACACTGCTTATTTATTAAATGATTATACAAGCATACATTTTTTTTGCCTTTCAACACTTTCATTGCATTACTTATAAGAACCCTATAATGAATGTTGTTGAGGAATTCAGCGCTTTTAATTTGAAATAATAATTAGATCAATTCTGGAAATGCTTTCGCTGCTTATGCTGAGCTGTATCATATTTTCTACTGCATTTCAAAGAAATTTAAACCAGTCCAAAGTTCCGGGTCATGTACAGTTGGTTTCAGCTGCCCCCTGCTGTCCCCCCAGAGTTTTTACATTTACTGTATAAGTAAATCCACTTCAGCTCTCCTTTTAAATTGTCAAACTTATTGTAACCAAAAGGGTTGCAGGATGTCCTGTGGTGGATAGAAGACCTCATATCCTGCTGCAGTGCTATTCAGCATGTTCCTGCACTGACTAAGATACCACCGTATTTCATGTCTCTCTTTTGTACATAATTTATCTTTTTCAGTATTGCACGTCTTTATTATAGAAAGTTGACGATAGAGGGTTGACGGGAAATATGCGGCGGAAGGGACGATAAGGAATGACATGCAACTCAAGTGGGGATTTTGACACCATGGAAATATGTTTATCAAATGTGTGTCTCTTTTTGCATGAAGCCATTTTTGGCTTTAAAGACCATATGGAGGAGCTGACTTTGTGAACATACTCCGTTACAGATGGCCCCGCAACGAGGAGAGTTTCAGGGATAATACACGTTAATCACAGAATCTTATCTGTGACGGTTCTTTCTAGGTTTGTAGACTTGATAGGTTTCCACAAAGGAAGCTTCGGTATGAGTTTATTTGATTATTAAAAACAAACCGCATGCCCTGAGCTTCAGACACTTGGGTTCTATCAGAAGTCACAGTAGAAGCTAATCAAGATCTCAACTGAACTAACTTCCATCACCATCACGCAGACAGTGTGACATGTCACTTCAATAAGAAACCGAGGAAGCTGGGCAATACTCAAACGATACCAAAGTGTTTATTTCATTTGATGCACCTACAATTGAGCACTTTAGAGGCTGTTACAAACTGCCTGTATGCTTCAGTCTGACACGCCAGACACACACACACAGACGTGATTCATTCAGCCAAATACCGTCCAAACACAATGACTGGCTGCTGATCAAGAAGAGGACGAGCAGCAGTCAGTCCGTCCAGTGATGTGTAAAAGAAAAAAAAAAAAGAAAAGAAAAAAAGTGCAACAATGAGACAGGATGCTCCGGTAAAAGCAGAGGGTTTTGTCGACAAAAAACTCCTTAAACTTTGAAGTGTAGCCCCAAATTAGTAGCAACAGTCCTGTAATAATATATCTAGCAGGTATAAAAAAATAAATGCTATTCTATACAAGCGGCAGAGATATACACAGTACATACTGTACATACATACACGTCATCCAGGGCGAAATGGGACATTATTACACAAAAAGTGATTTTACAGGAGAAAGCCCCGTGGAGAGATGAATAATGTGGATAATCTACTTCACCAGCGACAGCCAGTACCAACTCATCCTAACTCACCTGTCCCCTGCACAGAGAGAATATTTAGAGTTGAAAAATCCATTTTAGAGTGATAGGCAGTATTTCAAAACAAAAAAAATGTAAAACTACGAAATAGGGATCTGTGCCACATATACAAAAACAAGCAAGAAACGAGAGCACATCTCATGACGGTGACTATATTCACTGCATCAGTAAAAATACATCAGATAATCGTACGTGTCTTTTACATACAAAAAAAAAAAACGTCGTCCAATGGCGTTCATATACACACATCATAACTGAAAGACAATTGCCACAGAGTTCACTTTGGAAAAGGGGGAGAGGGGGTATTCCTCTGACAAACACCAGTTAAGTTAAATCAGAGCCAATAAAAAATCTGCCAGGTCCAAAAGTCCTAATTTTATTTCTATAATAAAACCTCTCAGGTTAGAAGCGCTGACGTTGAACCAGGTCTAGAACGAGGTCGTCATAATGAGGAGTTAAAAAAAAATAAAAAAAATAAAAGATATTTTTTTATTTTTTCATGTGAAATGGTTAAAAACTTACTCAGCGTTTTTTTTTTTGGTCCTTGGTTCTTTACGTTAAAGTTTATGAGCTTCATTAGCTTTGCATTAAGAACCTCCTTCTCTATCTGGTGATAACGGCACTTCAACACTGAAAGGTTTGATTAAAATAAACTCCTATCATTCAAAGTAAAGCACTTCATATATATATAGTGGATTTGTATGCGTCTGGTGTCTTTATTAATTTGCAAACTATTGCTCTGTCTGTGTTAAAAATGTAGTTAATAATTACATAATAGCCTTGTGTGCTTTTAATACAAAATATATATTCTCTATGTACATGAGGACAGTGCATATTTAACCAGCTGTGTTTGGACTCGGTGAAGCCATGATGGGACCTCTGGTTCGGTCTGACATGACTCTTGACCTGATAGGAGAAAGGTTTCTATCCTTTTTTTTTTTTTTTTTTTTTTCCTGGAGACGTCCGATTCAAGAGATCATTCAATACAAAAAGCGGACTCACAGACACACAAGCACACTCACCCAAAGTATGCACACACACATTCGCTCACAAGCACATGGGAAAGCTGATACCCAAACGCAACGCTTTATAATACACAAGAATCCAAAAATATAATTACGACTCTTTTTTTTTTTTTCTTTTTCTTTTTCTTGGAAAAGCAGTATTTAAAATCTTTTGTTCCGGCCTGTGTTTCTTCACCAGGCTGTACGTCCGGCTGCTGTCTGACTGGGCTCACCGTGTCAGTGCAGCGGCGTCCTCGTCGGATCGCATCGTCTTTCCTTCCCTTTTTTCTCACTTTCACTGTCAGTGAGGGAGGGAAACTTGGGATAAAATGAAGGTAGATTAGCATATTTGGGCGACTGTTTTTGACGATGTCAGGGGTCAGAGGTTGAGAATGGGCACGTCGAAGAGGTCGCACAGGCCTTCTGTCTCATCCAGGTTGTATATGTAGTCGTGGTCGCTGGGTGGAGGGGACAGACGGAGGAGAGGCGAGAACACTGGAGTGGAAACAGAGAAAGAGATGAGGAATATTATGCAGGAACGGTAAAGGCTGTGAGTCCAGCTGCCAATATGCATTAGCCTCTTGTTAACATATATGGTACATTTTTAATAACTCTTTAATGGCAACTGTCATCAAATACTCATAATATTCATGCTGATAACAGCGTGTCTGTAAACCCAACTTACCTTCTGATGACATCAAGTCCTCCAACAGGTCTCCGCTCATGATCTCTGTCAGAGAAAGACAAGAATTATATTTTTAAAACTGAAAGTCTGCAAGACAGTAAAAACTGTCCCATGAAAACCACGTATCTTCAGAACATCATTATATTATGACCGAAGACTGTGACAGTATGGATGTTTTCCTACTGCATTTGAAAAGCAACATATAACATATTCCTTCATCTTTATCTCCTACTTCTTTGAAAAGTAGCGACATTTTGTCTAAAAAGTTGCCAGATTTGTCACTAGACATTTTTAAAGAAAAAGGAAAAAGAAAAAAAAAGGGGGTTTCCCTTATCTGAATAAGCAGGAGACTTTCCTCCAGCCATAAAAGAACATTTGATCCTCCTGTTTATTTTAAACTTTCAAAATGACCAAATTTGGAGATGTATGCTTTTCACTGAACTGAACTAGTCCTGTAGTTTGCGAGAGGCTCAGGAGAAGTTTACCTTTTGTCGGATCAAACATTTCAGAGAGCTCTTTGGGAAAGTCCAGCACTACAAGGAAAAAAAAAAAGCAACCTATCAGTTATACAGTCACATACATAAGTACAGAATACATTTACTGAATTTTCCCGTATGCAAGTCGTAACTACACACGGAAAGTAGCAAGATAAATGTTTGCATAATTAACATTCATCTGTGGAAAATGAAACAATTCAGTTCCTCACTTAACATTACACAAACAAATGAATCATCATCATGAGCCACCGTGGCTACATAACAGTAAAACTCAAACCTTGAGCTCAATACTCACATTCAGATGGATCCGATTTTATTGGTTCAAACACTGCGGAGGCGGAGGACGCTGCAGATCCATCCAAAGAGGCCGACGACTGCAGTTGCTGAGTAACTGTGGCAGGTGTTTCTGTTGTTGGGGTGAGCGGCGCCGTGCTCGTCACATCTGACATAAAACAAGCATGAGACAACAAATTATTTTAAGAATATATCGGCTGTCGACACGGTATCAAAATGCCCTTTATGTAAGCATCACAAACGGCTTGGTGTAAAATGCAAACCACAATAAAGAGGGTGGAGATTTTGCCTGACGGGGGGTATAAACATAGACGGGAAGAGAGTTCTTATTTAGAATACAAAATAGTAAAATCACCAGGACTTTGACCCTGCTCACCTGTCATTGTCTGGTTAGCTGGAAGAGCTGGTTTGGTGGGAGTGGCTGGAGCAGCTTTGAGGGCCTGGAGGGTAAAACGTTGAAGGAAGAAAAGGAGGAAAATCATGACAATTGCACAATTCATAGAAGTTACATTTGTCCCCATGGCAATGTTATCGACATCATTTCACTTGGATACAACTGTCATGTTTAAAGACAAGCTTGAATGAGTAAGCCGGGCCTAATCCAGGCCTCCAAGTGTTTCAGACCAATGTCTGCCAGAATGATCTCCTGTGCAGCCTCTTTACTGTCTTTGAAGACGGACGCCTTACTAAATGCAAAGAGAAAACTGGTATCTTTTTGGACCTGTGAAACAGCGGTGGGCAGCTGGGAGGTAGGCGTCGGTGCTGGGAGGTTCTGAAGGACGTCATCCGGAGGAGGGACGGGTAAAACAACAGGAGAGGCACTGGAGGGGTCCTTATTGACCAATAGAACCTCGATGGGACCAGATGAACTCTTCAGACGGATCTGGTATTTTCGCTGTCCGTTGAGGACCTGCACACAAACAGATTCAGTCTTTGACATGAACAGAACAGCAGGTGGACCTAAGGAGCATACAAGATGCACAAACCACACGTGTTACTTACAGATTCTGGTATGGGCACCTCTAGTTGTGTGCCTATGGGAGCACGAATTGCTAGGAGTGTGTCACCTGTGGAAGCGAGACAGGAAAGTGACGAGTGAGGAAAGTTGGTTTTGAGATGGCGAGTGTAACAGAAAAGGTAACGCGTCTATTAAACTGAACACGAGAACCAATTACCTTTGAAAGCTCCACAGAGGTCTTCATGTTTTATATATGCCATAGTATGAATGTGTTAAGGCTCCAAGTCAAGTAACAGTCACATTTGGCTCAGGCTTTAAAAAGCTCCCTCCTGCATCACAGATGACATCATACAACTGTTTTTACAAGGTGAGTAATACTCATGGCGTGGCCCCTTTAAGACACCAGGACAGAGAGCTTCAATATGAGCTGGCAGAGTCACAGGGGATGTAGAACCAGTATTATCCCTGATTAGAAGGCGGGTGCTGAGGCTTCATAGGTTTCACTAGTGTTACTGCCGCATTCAGCAAAATACAGACCAGGACTGTTTTTTTCAAAGCACATAAAGATGAACATATCGAAGTAGTTCAACATGGACACAGGTATAGAGAGGTGTCTTTGGTTTTCAGGGGTACTCGATGATGAAACTGTCAGTCTGTCCGACACAGGAAAGAATCTGGATGTCATCTACGTCAGAACTGACAGACAAATGAAGTCAGAATTTTGGCAGCGCTCGGAGGAACATTTATAATCCTGCAAATCCACTTAATAGTTTCCATGAACTGTTGAAAGGTACAGTGCTATAACTGTAATGTGTTTTTTTGCTGTACTTGTAACAGGAAAAAAAAACACCACCCGTTTTCCACATCGAGATCTGTTTTAGTCTCAAGCTTCGACAAGGGTGCGAAAACTATTCTAGTGACGTCATTGGGATTATTTTGCTGGTTCTGAAGAAGCAGCAGTGACAAACAAATCTATTAGGAACAGTTGTGATTTTGAATTAATTTAGGAAGGATAATTCTGTCAGATTAAAGCAACACTGACACGTGGGATACATCACAGAAAACACAAACATACAGACAGTGCCAGAGAAGGATATGGGCTGTTGTTGGAGTCGTCGGTGACGTTCTTGATGCTTTGTTGGACCCAGACTCTCTGCTGGTCCAGCTCGTTTTCCCGGACGGCCAGGTCATCCAGCTCGGCCTTCAGATCAATCAGCTTGTCGGCTATCTCTCTGGTGTTGCAGCCTGGACCTACACCCCTGAAACAAAGAGGCGAAATGCACAGTCTGATTCATCTGATTTGTACTACAGCTTGGACTAAACGGACGCAGCTGAATGTCACGTTTGCTTTAAGCAGTTATGAATGGTAGTAAATTGTACAGTAACATTAAAATCCATTTCCTAAAAGGTTCATCTTAATAATTAAAGCCCAGCGGGGGACATTTTTCATTTCGAATCCATGGTTTGACTTTTTGACAACTGGCCGGGGGCAACAAGATATATAGTCTGCACTATATTGCAGTGCAATGAGCGAAGCCATTTTGACATGTTCCTGTATGTTTACAGTTCACATATGTATATACAGCTGTCCAGAATGTTGTAGTACTGCACCTGCAGCAAACAGGCTCTTTGCTATTGTTCTGGCCATTTTGGTATAATGTGCTTCTTCATTGCTAAATGTGTACAGGAAAGTGACACTTACAACACACACTGTCAGTGGTCGGTTCTGTAACCTAAACGAGCATGTGTTCTGCAAACTGAGACTTTAATTTGTTTCCTTTGACTTCACACTCTTCAGGTCAACAGTCACTTTTCTACTGTTACAACTCAGACACAGTCCCGGAGTCATGACAATGTTTGTCACACAATCAGAGCCATTTCTCTGCAGGACTAATACAGCATGAACATGCCGACTTGTGCAAGAGCTGGCAAGACACGAATCTAGTCACATAGTTTCATAAAGTTCATCACTTCTCTGTGATGAAGGCTTCGACAGGTCAGCACACAACTCCAAAGACTTTGATCATTTGCCTTTTAATGAAGCCAAAATACAGAGAGTCCTTATAGAGTGAATGCAGTACATCTTTTTTTTAAATTTTTTTTTAAAGTGACTGCATTTTAACCGTTTGGGGAACAAAACAAAAATAACCATGTACTTACTTCCATTGGATACTGTTCTTGGACTTCTTCTCTATCAGTCCAATTCCTTCCAGCACATTAGTGATATCGTAGATCCGTCGTTTCTGCCGCACTGCCAAGGTGTCTGCAGCCTGAACGACAGCACAAGTGCAATAAGAAATGCAATAGAGATTACAGGCGCGCTTGTAGCTAAAACACAGACAAAGAAAGAAACACTGCTGTATTCGTGCCAACAGGTGCCCTGCAACCGAAAACCATGAAGTTTCACCAACCGTCTTCGTGTCATTTAAACTTCCTCCGCAGCCCAACCTCTCGGGTGTTTAAAAAGCTAATGATAACCATATGGCGGGTGCTGATAAGTCTAGACTTTGTCACCAGGCCCCGTCGGTAAACGAGAGTCATGAACCACTTGAATGATGGCTAATAAATTATAAGGATTATATTTTTTTCAAGACATTTAACGACTTCTAGTTCAGGGTGCCTGTGGGAGCCACAGATGACAAAGACAGATATCAATACACATTCCCAATGCTTCATTGTCATGAGTTGACTTATACATTCTCCAGCAGGGTCAACATGTAAATAGCCTCCAGACAGAGCAGAGTCTCGGTTTTTTTTTACATTTATGTAACAGCTCTTTTGTAATAGGTCGTTATCTCAAAAACCTAAAAGATGTGTTATAACAGAGTGTTTACATCGAAACAGACAAGATTTACTTTCTTAAATGTGAATATTTTTCTGGTTCCTTTAGTACTTCATTATAGTAAACTGAGTATCTTTCATTGTGGACTGTTGACCGCCATTTTAAAGACCAAAAAAAAAAAAAAAAGAACAAATTAATCAAAGAAATGAACATCAGCTTGAATGATATTGAAAAGAATCGTACGTTGAAGCGCAATATCTCCAAACATTAGTGCCCAACATCCAATCACCCCATTAGTCTTTTTTTTCTGTGTAGGAAACGATGTAAGAATGCAGAGAGACTAAATTAAATGCTTATTCAAAGTCAATTCGTTTCAGTACTAATTAATGTAGTGGGTTTTTTTGGACAGATAAAACTTGTATTTTACTATCTACACAGCGCAGTGCAACCACAAGTGTCAGCAGCTACGAAGCCAATCTGTCCGCCAAGTCATTGAGGTCACTGTGAAAAAGAAACTGTTGTGTTATCCAAAGTAACGCTTGGCTGGTCAAGCTGCCATCTGGGTTTACTGGTTTTGGTTGAGAGAAAAACAACATGTTACTACAATTTGTGAAATTAATGTTCTGACTTCAGCTGAAACCCAATTTAATGGTATTATTGTGTTAACAAAAAAAACCCGTATTAAGTGCTTTATAAGCTGACTGAAACATCTTATTAAGACGTACAAACCAGAATTTACTATTTATTTACGTTATTTAAGAGAATCTGATCAGTGTTATGGGTGTTATTATTTTTTTATCTGAAGGGCTTAATAGAGACGATAATAATAATAATGATGATGATATGCTTAATATACTTTTGATCGAAAAGCGAATTCACTATCCCTATAAAATATATGCTTTTTAAATAAAAAAAAAACTACTGGAAACTAAGAGCGAGGAATTTAATTGAATTAAAAACAAAGAGGAAGGACAAAAGCATGACCCACTTTTTTTCTTTTTTTTAAACTTTGAATCTGCAGGGGGCAGAGTCTGAAAAGTTGACCGGTGTTTTCAAAAGTTCACTTTACTCCCCCCCCCCCCCAACCCCTCCTCCAAGAAATGCAAAAAAAAAAAAAAATAAATAAAAAAAAAAATAGCATGACTTAGCATTTAAAGAGGGGGAGGAGATTAAAAAAAAAGTGACTAAAGTGCGTTAAAACTACAAAGTTACACGCAACGAGGTGATCGTCCATTCAAATTAGCCTGTCACACGGCTAGGCTAGGCTAACGGGCAAAGCTAACGAAAGTGTACGCAACCTAACGACAGCTCAAAAACGTGACATGTGCTAAAGGCTAACAACAAAAGACTCTTAAAAAAAAAAAAAAAAAAAAAAAAAAAAAGGGGGGGGTTGCATTTTATATTTTATTTTTTTTATTTTTTTTATGCTCACCGCCTTCAGATCCAGCACGCCGTCCTTCGCCTCTTGCAGTAAAGTCACGAACTTGGTCGTGAGCAGTCCCAGGCTCTTCTCGTGCCTGCTCGGCGTCTGCGGCTGCAGCGAGTCCCCCACCACGGCGCCCAGGTCGCCCCTGTTGCTGGCCGACTCCAGCTCCATCATCGCCCGGGACCAAAAGCGAGCAAGCGAGCTCCGTACTTCCACCCTCTCCCTCTCCCTCCCTCCTCCCCCCCCCTGACCAAATCCAGCCAGGGAGCCTCTCCCCCCCACCCCCCCGCACGCCTCCCACACAAGGTGTCCGGGATTAGCGTGGCGGTGTTTGATTTAAGAAAGTGCGGCCCGGTTGTTTTTTTTTGTTTGTTTTGTTTTTTTCTACAAACGATCTCGACTAAATCGAGCCGAACAAGCGGGACTCCGGTAATTCAACGAGCGAGCGAGAGGTCGGTGGAGAGCCGTTGGCCACGCGAGGTATGACGCGGCGGTTCAATCGCTGGAGGGAGTGTCTGCAAATTCTCATACCGGTTAAAAAACCGCGAAACGAAAGTAGAAGGCGTGAAGTAAAAAAAAATAAAAAATAAATTATAGCCTAACTATTTATTTCATCGTGGTTATGTCCCGTCACGTGCCGCGATGGTTTTGGTGGTATTTATTTCGAGGGCGCTTAAAAATGACGGATTATTCGGTTTTTACATAGGGTTTGATATTTGTACACGGACTCTTATCGACTCAAACTTGAAGAAAACACACGCACGTTCAAGAACGTGCGCGTCTACGTGCGATTTGCGCGTGCGCACTCTCACGCACAACTTTATTCAAACATGTCTCATTAAGAAAAAACGTCTTTGTTGATTTTGTCTTTGCACCGCAGACCGCACACAATTTTGACTGGATTTATAAGCCACGTACCATATTTTCGGCATGTATATTATATATACAATCTGTGCTATTTTTTTTTTTTTTTTTATTAAATGTTAAATAATTATACATACTAAATAGGCCTAATTATTTAAACAATTGATTGATTTTATTCTCCATGAAAACTGAGCAAACTCAAACCCTCATCTGCCCAAAAAAGCCATGAGATGTTGATGTTCAGTGTCTTTCTTTTTATTATAACTCTCTGTTCTTATTTATTTATTTTTTTAATGCAGTTTTGTGAGCATCTTGTCCTGATTTTGCGTTCTTATTAAAAAGACAATGCTTTCTCCTCGGCGTCAGTGTTTATTTATCTGATGTTTTCTGTTAGGTAGCTCCTAAAAATAAAAATAAAAAAAAAAATCACTCATAAACCATTTATCAATAACCATTTGTGTCCAGCAGGGGGAGGTAGTGTTCAATGAAATAAATGCTTTAGTAAATTCAAGCTTCGGTGGCCAACAGATTCGTTGGTTTGTAAAATTTGATTGGGACGTAAAATAGAAATTCTAAAATACAAACCCAGACCATTTATGACACGTATTAAGATGCGAATCAGATTATATAGTAGTTTTGAAGATTAAACAATTAAAAAAAATTAAAAAAAAAAAATCATAAACTTCCGTGTTGCGAAAGTGCTTTTGGTGTCACACTGCTTACACAGTGAAGCGGTCAGGTGACTGACACGAACAGGAGCGCTGCTTTTTGCAACAGGGAAATAGCGTTTCCGTATCCATTCATACTCAGGTAAATTAACAC
Source organism: Embiotoca jacksoni (assembly GCF_022577435.1). Taxonomy (NCBI): domain Eukaryota; kingdom Metazoa; phylum Chordata; class Actinopteri; family Embiotocidae; genus Embiotoca; species Embiotoca jacksoni. The sequence goes on along the minus strand of NW_027185381.1, from coordinate 23,383,529 downwards.
CTTATAAGGTATATATGTCCACCAAAATAAATTAATGCACCCAGGACAAAAGTGTCCGTTTAAAAAAAAAAAAAAAAATTGTTTTTAGCTTTGTAGCGAGTTTAAACGTTAGCCACACTGTTAGCAAACGTTGAGCTAATTTTACGTTTACAATACAAACAGGAGGTGACTTGATTTTCTGTCAGCTGTGATCTAAAACACAATGATTTTGCAAAATATCTTTTTGCAAAGGGAATCTCATTTATAAAGACGTGTTGTTAATACTCTGAACGCTGTTTCTTTGTGTTAGTAAATGGTTAAAACTTAGGTTATTTAAAATAAACAAAAAAAAAACTGAAATGACAATGATATGGTATTGCAGCATTATTTCTGCACAGTGACATTTTAAATTACAATATTTTCATTCATATTTCTCTTGTGCCTTTTATTTTGCAGTTGTGACCATGAAGAAGAACAAAGGCAAAGCAAACAGCACTGCTGAGAAGGAGTTTGTGTTTGAGTTCAGTGCAGGGAGACACAACTGCGTCCTCAAAGTGCCCCTGCAGTTTCCGGTTCAAGAGAACATCAGTGACCTTCACGGACGCCTGATGCTGCTGCATAAAATCCCCTGCTACATAGAAAGTGGTGAGCTTGCCGCTCTCAGTAAAAAGTCAACTGGAACTAGGGCGTGTTACAATACATGGCTGGTGTATTTGTGGCGCAATCTTGCCGTTGGAGTGGACTTGGTCAAATAAATGACCTGTGCTTATTTCCCTTTTTGTATTTCTCTTCTTTTTCTAACTACAACCACGACCTTCGTCCACACATTAGTGATTTATGACAAATTGCCAGGGAGAGCTTGTCAGTGTGGTTCCTTGCCTTGAATAATATTTTGTGATGACTAACTTTGCTGTATTATCCACCTTGCATGTTTTCTCCAAATCACTGCAATTGGACAAGAAACATCAGCTTCTACTTATTAGAACTTAATGTAATGAAATCATTTCCCCCCGCACGCTGTCCTGGGACGGAGCGCAGCATTCTCAGCATGTGTGTTGTTACTCTGAAACCGAATAGATGAAATGGATCCAGTCCATTTATTTTTGCACTGTGGTGCTTGGCTCTCACAGAAATGAAAACATTTTTTGATTTTCTTTCTTTCTTTTTTTTTTTTTTAAATGACTGTTTTCTGCTGTGTGTGCATGTCGTTCCGTAGAACTGAAAACCACGCTTTCCAAATTCATCGAGAGCGAGACCATTGTGGATTATGACAGAGAGGCAGAGCTGGCCCTGCAGAGACTCACAGCGGGAGACGTAGACGTAAATCAGCTCACCAACGCATGGACCAGGTCTTATGTGGAGGTAATAAACACGTCAGTAATGCTGTTGTCCCTAAAAACGAATGTTTCCTAATGTTTCTAATAGCTTTTGGTTGGTTATAGCACAAACTGTAATATCAGTATCTGGAAACATGGGAGGCTCTCAACAGATTTGGTTTCATGATTCATTTATTTGGGTTTATCTACATAGCTTATACTCATATCTGAGAAGATGACCGTGGGGCTTGTTGTTATAAGCTGTAAGGCTGTTATTTTATTTGAATGCCTTACTTGGATGTATGACTTTACACCACATTGTGGCTATTATAGACTAAAGCACTTGTTTTAAAGGCAGCTTGTTTGGTGCTCTTGTGATTACTCAATGACCCTGAGGTTACATTCAAACACTTCTCTTTCGGCTTAAAAATGACTGTCGATTACGAATAACGTTTTACATGCCACTGTCATTAAGAAAGCTATATTACACATGGCATCCACAGCATTTTAGCTTCAACACAGTTTGTGGGATGACTTTTAAATGCCGTTTTACAAATAGAGTTATGTGGTATATCATGACTATATCTTATTACAACGACAAAGCAACATCACTCGATTCAACGTATCCAATGTGCCTCCATTTATTTTCGCAGGATATTTCTGTGAAAAATATCTATTAATAATGTGGACAGCACGTTTCAGGCTTGGCAGGTCTTCCAAAAAGTTAATTTCAGACACTGGCTGCTGAACACACCCCGATCATATATCCACGCTACTCCATGTTTCTGTAGTAGCACAGCGCAGTGTTTTGGAAGTATCCTCGAATGCTCCCGTTTACTTCGGGGGAGTCATGTATCATTAAAGTAATTTAAACAGAAGTAGTGGAGTGCATCTGAAAATTGATGTTTCATGGGTTCCGGAGAAGAAGAAAAAATCTCATTACAGGAGCCCACATGCTGCGTTTAATGTCTCTCTCGCCCATTTTACTTGGTTGCACTGTGATGCATTTCGTACCAGACATCCAATCTGCGGTGGCACATTTTTCACATATCTGAGAATGGAGTCATCGCTTTCATGTTATGGATCAACACAAAGCAAATAGCAGAGTGAGAAGACAACTTTGTGGTTTTCTAATGAAATCATGTGCGGTCTTGTTCATGGGCACATTTCTTTGACAGCAAGCGTGTCTTATTTCATGTTTAATGATGGCCAATGAGATCATTTGGTTTTAAACTTCAGAGTTCAGGAGTATAAACTCTGTTGCCACTCGCTTAGGCACTTATAAAAAGACGGGCTGCCTCGGGTTGTGTTGTAACGCCCCTCTGCCCCACTGCACTCGCATTAGGACTTTTACTGCAGTCACACAGAAATACACGTGGAAGATTTCCAGCGTCCATCGTGTTGGTGCTCTCAAGATTCCTGGGCTCATATCAATAGAGGAGTTTCAGATTCTGTATACTGTTCTGTTGCTTTTCTAATTAAAGATGGGGTACATCAACTTCCCTGGTTTGTTGAGCAGTGTGTGGCACACAAACTGTGTTGACAAAGCAGTTTGCCTTCCTCTTTTTACTTCTTCTAAAAAAAAAAGTATTTTCACACTTTCTACTGAAAGTCAGCTCCTCACTTGTTGTTCTTCCTCACAGCATGGCCAGTAGATTATCACCCCCAACAACAACCCTACAATGTCAAATTCACAGTGTGGTTATTCTGCCATTTAAAAAAAAGATGCGTTGTTTTCTCTGTCACTCTTTCAGACTACACTCGAGCATTCGCGGCCCGAAGAGCCGAGCTGGGATGAGGACTTTGCCGATGTTTACCATGAGCTGATCCACTCTCCTGCCTCAGATACTCTCCTCAACCTGGAGCACAACTACTTTGTTAGCATCTCCGAGCTCATCAGCGAGAGAGACATGGAGCTCAAGAAACTACAGGAGAGGTTGGTGTCAGGGATTAGTGGCTGGCATCACAACTCCTGTTCTTGTTTATTGCTAAATTTGTACTCAAACAGTTTTGCCCTGAATTTTTAGGCCATGATAAATTCCTATAATCTCTGTTACACCGAAGGTATCCCGCTCCCCTCTTGAAAAACGCATACAATTTTGGATTTGTAACTTTGAATATTGTGCTTTTTTTCATGTAGAAATATCTGCGAAAGAATCGGTACTCATCACGTTGCCTATAATATGAAATTTCCATCTGCTTATTGCACTAAAGGTCTGTGCATTTTAGCCATGAAAGTAGAATGTCTAGGTATTACATTTTACCGAAAGTTAAGTCAACTTTGTCTTATTTTCTTAATTTATCTTAATATCTGCTTGACCTCAGTTTTTTTTTTTTGCAGTGGATAGATATATCAGAACATGTATAAGTTGTTTAAATGATGATGTATTTTCTCATCTATCTAATCAAATTGATGAATACTTTCCTGTCTGTCAGGCAAGCAACAGAAATGGACAAAGTGATGCATGAGCTGGGGAATACCTTGAGTGACCACGATGTAAATGCAGTAGCCTCTCAACACTTTGATGCACAGCAGGTAAGAAGAAGCTGGAGCTCTCCGTGGTGTGTCACAGTCTTAAAAGCAGACATATACTGATCTCAATGCCGAGTTAAAGGTCATCATCTTCCCTCCGACGTTTTCGGGATTCATTTTCCAGGTTTCAAAGTTTCAAGTCTCTCCTAGTATGTTCAATTAAAAGATGTTTTTTGTCATATTAAAGACCCTCAATGTTTGACACCGTGTCCTTTGAACAGGTCCTGGAGAACAAGTGGGCCAGCGAACTGAAGCAAGTGACTGGCATTCAAAAGCGCGAGTACCAAGATTGGGTCATCAAACTGCACCAGGATCTGCAGAAATCCAACAACAGCAGCAAAATTACGTGAGTTCATCTCAGAAACAGAAACAAATCTGTTAGTGTTATACTTGTTGTTGTTTGCACAGCTAATATGTGTCGGCTTATTGCATACCTAAACGGACCTGAACCTAAGGCCTCTCCACTTCTGGGACAAATCCTCACAAACTTTCAGATTGGAGGGTAAAAAGAAAAAACAGTGGATTCACGATAATGAACTCTGAAGTCAGGTGCTTACTCTTGTCTTTAAATGCAAACAGTAGATGGCAGTATCATGTTACAGACAGGTTAACCTCGGTGCTGAGGCTCAGGCCGGTCTGGGTTTCGATGCTCAAGTCCTGCATACATTTATTTGTGCAGAGTTTAAGCATTGAAAACAGTTGGTTAGAGATATTTAAAACAGATACTTCTAAAATAGGCTGATTAAAAGACAAAATGAGGAAGTATGACAAAGTAAGATATCGCCGGGTGGCAGAATCTTGATGAAAACAAGAACAACCTTTTTTGTTGACTAATAAAATAACATGAAACTCATTTCCTGGAAAGATGGCTCTGGAAGCTTTTTTTCATTTAGATTTTTGCTGGAGGACAAACTGAAACTAACAGAAGGTCAACAGCTGCACATCTGCAACAGTGCAAATTCAAAACTCCACATTAATACTTTCTATTTTGAAGTACAAGCTCTATTTACATGGAAATCAATGTGATTATCACAAGGGGTAAAATACTCTTCTTGGTTTGACGGATGCTTAGCTTTGCGGTATCAGTTATCACTGGAGTCTTGGAACAAGAAGGAGGCAAAAATCAGATTGTACTTAACTGTAAGGTAGTCCTGCAGCGTGGTGCTTTAAATCCATTTATTACACTCCTCAGCGTGTATCGGATATTCCATCAGAAACAGATACGACCAGGACCCGTATGCTAAGAGCCTCTCAGACAGTGTGCTGACCCTGCATTCGTTGTTGTTTTTTTTTTATTATGAATATCATTATCTCGTGTGTGGGTGGAAGTGAAAACCTTCTACTTCAGCACTCTGGACACTTGATAAATATGCATTTTTAATTCAAGCTGTAGTCAGTAACTGCAAAACACAATTCAAGTTGGAGTTTTGATGTCTTTGGTGTTGTATTTTATTTTAAAATAACATTTTAAAAAAAGTATCCAGATAACTGAGCTTTACATGTGTCGTGTTACAAAGAAACATTTTCAGAAACAGTAAACTGTTGTGTTTGATTTTTAAGCCGTTTTTATATTCATACATAACTGTGTAGGTCATTATCATCCATTATATCTTATTTGTTATCCAAGAAGTAGCCAAAAAAAACTGCTACTAGGTAGGATGGTTTTTCCTTTAACATTTGTGGTTTCTTTTTTGTCTTGGGATGAAACTCTTTAGGTTCTGACAGTTCTTTTCTTTGTGCCTTTACATTATGTATTGGATAACTAAATAGCTAGTCGATCTATCAAGGGTGTTCCCTGCTTTCTGCCCCCCAATGCAACACTTTAAAGGATAGGCGGCTACAGCGAATGGATGGTCGTCATGTATTTGATAGACGTCTTATGTATTGATTTCTGTGCGTGATTGATTTCCAGTGAGGAGATTAAGGTGCAGCCCAGCCAGCTGTCAGAGGAGGCAGATTCTGGGGCCAGGATGTTTGAGGAGCAGCCTCAGCTGGAGGAGAGCTTCACCATACACCTAGGTGCTTAGCCTCTAATATGCTTATAAACAGTTTTATGCCATCTGGAACTTTTTCGAGTAGCATACAGTGCCTAAAAGAAGTATCCTTGTGTCTTTCTTTGAGCAGGAGCACAGCTGAAGACGATGCACAACCTGCGGCTGGTCCGAGCAGATGTGCTGGATTTCTGTAAACACCGGCGACACGGCAGCAGCGGAGCGAAGCTGCGGCGGCTGCAGACGGCGCTCTCGCTCTACTCCTCCTCACTGTGTGGTCTGGTGCTGCTGGTGGACAACAGGGTCAACTCCTACAGTGGCATCAAGAGAGGTCAGGGGGCATTTTGAATATAATGTATCGCTCTGATACATATTGTTTCCCTTTTTTTTCCCTTCGGGCAAACTGTGAGGTTGTTTTGTGTCATGATAAGAGTTTGTATCACAAGCTTTCTGCAGAATGATCTGCATATTTACATATTCCACAATAATTCCTTCAGGGCTTTGTTATATTCTGGAACCAATGAATTTTTAATTTTTTGTTCTACTCATGACTCACTCTTGTTGTCGCTCACATTTTACTGGGAGAATAATACCATTCTCTCACACCTCTTTCAGTGTTGTGTTCAGCGACTCGGCACTCCGTTCACCTTTATGTTTGAATTATCTTTTTATATTACAAATGTGGAGACGGAGAGAAGCTCTGGCCAACAAGTCATTTGGTTCCAAAATGTTTTCATGCATCATTTCCTCCCTGATCCCCAGACTTTGCGACTGTGGCGAGGGAGTGTACAGACTTCCACTTTCACTGCCTGGAGGAGCAGCTGAAGGAGGTGCAGCAGGTCGTGCTGTGTGCCAGAGCCCAGCGAAGCAGCAAACACAAAGACCAACCAGGTTAGACTTTTTTTTTTATTTTATTTTTTTTTTGCAACGACAAAGGCAAGACTTTGGAGACTGATGGTCACAACAATGTCATCCTGGATGCACCGTGCATTTCACAGTGGGACCGCTGACCTCGACACTGACGTAAATTAAGAAAATAGATTATTTCTGGTGGTGTAAGTGTCTTTTTTTTAGACAGATAGTTGTATTTTCGACTGTATTATAAAATGCTTAACTAACACTGTTATTCGTGGTTCCTTTTAGTAGTGCCATAGAGACAGATCTACAAGATACATGTAGTTGTATCACCCAAGTGTGGTTTGTTTTGCCTATGTTCCTCTCAATATATAGAAAATAATTCCTTCGAGGTTCATGTCTAACTTACCGAATTTGATGTTGAAGAAAACAAGAAAGAGCATCATTATTTTTTTATAATACCAGAAAAAGTAGTGTATAATAGTACAAAAGTATGATAATATATTTGCAGCAGTATGCAGAGCTTTTCACTGAGCTGGAGAATTTCATTGGCATGTCAGCAGTATAAGAGGGGGATTAAACAGTCAGGAAATAGAAGACACTTTTCATCACTGCTCCTGTGTTGACAGACAGCGTTGTCCAGATCCTTATCACAGCATAAGTTAAGTGGTTTATAGAGCAGCGCTGTACATAGAAGCATTCCTGCTAGCTCACAGGCCTTTCATGGATGCTCCAGATGCCAGTGGTATTCAGGGTCCTTATGAGAAATTTTTATCAGTATTTTTGCATACTCTGCATGCCTTTTTTTGTTTTATTTTGTAATCCCGTGTCCTTACAGAGATTCCAAGGAACGGAGGTGACGATAAGAGCAAAAATGTTGAGAGGAACCCTTCGAATATCTTACCAGGTAATGTTATTCAGCATATAACTTTAGACTTCTTCCTTGTTTGTTTTTTTTCCCATCATGCACTCTGTTAATCTGCTGCTTCTCCTCCTCAAGGTGAGTTCTATATCTCCCGGCACTCCAACCTGTCAGAGGTCCACGTTGTCTTCCATCTGTGTGTGGATGACAACGTCCGTTCGGGGAACATCACGGCCCGCGACCCGGCCATCATGGGCTTGAGGAACATCCTGAAGGTCTGCTGCACGCATGACATCACGACCGTCACCGTCCCTCTGCTGCTGGTCCACGACATGTCCGAGGTAAGAGCAGCTGAGAGCACTGTGGATGCTTTTACACTGTACATAGACACTTCATAAGGAATATAATCACGCAATAATCTTAGCATGAAACCCAAATGAGAAATTCAGCAATCCACTTACCCTTTACTTCGTTCAAACATTGTTTAAGGAGTTAGCGTGAAGGATTTAGGAGTATCTGTTGGCGGAAATGGAATACAATATTCATATTTACCTTTTCATTAGTGTACCTGTAACTAAGATTTGTTGTGTTTTCATTACTTTTGAAGGAGTTCTTTGCATCTACGTAGGGAGCGGGTCCTCTTGCATGGAAGTTGCTATGTTGTGCCGTCATTTTTCTACATTAGCCCCGCAGTGACAAACTAAACACTGTTTCTATAGAGGGATTTTTGGGTTCTTTTGCGCTTATTGTCGATTGTCTTCCACGCGTCGATAGGAGAATGAGGCGAGTTGTGTCTGCAACATCACCACTAGGTGCCACTAAATCCTACACACCGCTCCTTTAAGTTTGCGGGACCAACAAACATACAGTTGGTTATCTCAGTTTTATTTTTCTCCTTTTATTAAACTGTACAAGTTAACAAGACAAATATGTACAGCTCACATCTGAAGAGACAATACAGTACAGAAAAGGGTAAATGTTTGAGTTGGACAATGCTGTTGTTTGGCTCCCAAACACGTGAAAAGATTAGGAAAGGGTTGCAGCCTTGCCATGGCGGCCAAATATCTCTGGTATTCCGATGAGACTAAGTGGAGTTTAAACAGTAGAAAAATCAATCAAATTTGGGGTATTCATGTATAAAAAAAAAAAGTTCTGTAACAATAACAACTTTTATATCGTTAAATAACAGTCAGTTTAAAATGGGTAGTGTTGATGAAAGGCTACTTGAGTTTACATGACTGTGGTGGTACATCAGACAAAGAAAAGGAATAAGATCCTCTGGTTTAGTTGCTGAGACAGTGTTACTTCCATTTTTCACTTCTTGCTTCTAATTTTGGGCATTGTTGCAGTTCATACTCCTTTCGTTCTCATGCTTCTTGCCTGAAGTTAGACTATCAGCTTTACAATAAAGGAGAAAATGTATAAAAAAAAAAAAATAAAATCTCAATATTTTGCACATACCTTGACAGCTTCATTTTTCAGGGGGAATATTCCTCCCCATTTCACAATTCTGCGTACTTTTGGGAGTTGAGTGGTCAGGCTCTGCTGTAGCTCACGCACCGAGCTGATATGGATTCAGTGTTGCACAACGACACTTCAGCAGAGCAGCTCTTGAACCCTTGTCATGACCCATGTTTGCATGCTATTGTAACCGCTTCGGTCTTGTACTTTTGTGTCAAACATACGAGTCTCCTTGGCCCCAGCTGATGTCGCAGTGAGAGTTTCTTCCCTTTCATTCTGCCTCTGCTCCATTATGTACCGCTGTCATCTGGCTTGTCAAGGCTCCGGCTGTGATTTCTGTCAACAACTTGCTGCTTTCAGGTCAACAACAGGTCTGTTTACTTACCGCTGAGCATATGTACAGCAACACTCTGTGCTCACACGCTAGGGTGGAGTAAAACAGAAAGCCTCTAGTGACTGATGTTCGGCCAATATCTGGTCAGAATAAAGTGGGTTTTCCTATTGTAACTGGAAATCGGAAAGCCTTGTTTAATTCGGTCTGCTGGAAATGAATGGAAGAAAGATTTTCTGTTAATTAAAATGCCTCTCATATTATTTATTGAACCAAGGGAAAGTAAAACAAAAAACCAAAGACCCCATAACATGGAAAGAACATTTTCAACAAGCCTGTGAGTGGAGTGCACTCGTGCCACGACGTGCCCGGTGCAATTTTTCTCCTCATGTCTAATCAAGAGTCTTTTGTTTACATAACCAGTCGTCTAACTTCTGAAGCCCGGGGAACCAGAGGATCTTTAATTGATAGCTTCTGGTTTCACATCAAAACTTTCTACCCGTCAGCTTCTTTTCAGGCGTTTCTCATTTAGCAGAGATGTTTGCCTGCTTGTACAAGCCTATTCTTGTGTTTTAGCATTAAAGCGGCGGGTATAGTTTGTCTCGATGAACAACAGACCACAATCAAAATACAGCAGGGTTCCTCCTTGTTTTTGGATGTTTTTTTTTTCTTTGAAGTTGGAGGAAGATGGAACACGGAGGAATTGCTTAGTGGCACTTTAATGCTTGTTTAAAAGTTTTTGGAGAGGAAATTGAAAACTGTCTCTGTAAGTTCAGCAAGCCGGTTTGCTGACAGTGTCTGTTACACAATTTGACAACAGTTCCTGGTTGTAAGTCTTTTCTTGCCTCTGCTGCTTGTTATAGACCAGAGCTGCCTTCATGCTCACGTGGACAGCCGCAGCAGCTCGACTTCACATCAGTACTAACTTCGGTCATAATGGAAAAACTGAATGAATTTCCTCTCCTTTTGGTAATTTCGCAAAGATCCATTGCTCGAGCTTTTGCAGTTTATCTTGATGGCAAATCGGTTACCGGGTGACACGAACCTAAACATGAGCCTCACTGACATCGCTGTTCATATACACCGTCTGCTGACTCGGGAGGCGTGCAACACATTCACCAGTGGGTGAAAGGTTGTGCATGTTTGTGGCAGAGACTCCGCCTATGTGGCACCCATCACTGTGAGCAAAGGTAGATTGTAGCGATGATTTCTGGCTGAGGTCACTGTGAGCAGCCTGGAGCCAGAAACTCTCCAACCTGAAAAGACAAGAGAAGTGACATAAGCAGCGAGTGTTTAAGACTGTTCATAGAGTTCACCATGTGAAGTAACGTTTTATAAACCAGTGTGCAAGTGTGTATTGTCTGTAATGAATCATTATTTTAACTGTTAAAAATGACTCTACACCAATTTTACCAACACAAACTGACAAAAATTAACATGTTATATACTAAACTAGTTCACATTTTTAAACACTATGCATCTGTATAAATCAGTTCTATATGCATTTATTTAATAGTCATACGGTTATGTTACGTATGTTCTTTCAGCTTTGTTTTCCAGATTTTGTTTGTCGATGTGTGTTGAGAGACACCACAGTTAAATTTCTTGATCTGTAAATATTATCTCAGCCAATAAAGATTCAATTCAAAACCAACACACGAAATTTCTCTTTGCAGGAGATGACCATACCGTGGTGTCTGAAGAGGGCTGAGCTGGTGTTCAAATGTGTCAAAGGTAACACGAATAGTTTCAAATTATGTGAAGTTAATTTATTGACTCAATATGTGACCTCAACACACATTAACTCTGTTAAACCAGCAATTTGCTTTGCACCTTGCACTGTTCCCACCGTTGGTGCATTCTTACTCTTTTCAGAGATTTTCATAGATAACTGACTGAATTTCTGTCTGTTTTCATGACCTACAAGCACTGAAAGTAGTTTTTTTTCCAAACTGTCTCATTCTGTTGAAACTCACGAACCCAAACAAGTTGGGACATAATTAACATAATCACTAAACTTCTTTATATAATAATGCATGTAAAACACTGAACATTACAGACAGATTTAAACTTGTTACATTTACTTTTAATGGCTTTCATTTGCAGGCTTTATGATGGAAATGGCTTCCTGGGACGGAGGTATATCACGCACAGTCCAGTTTCTCGTGCCGAAGGTGAGATCAGAATGTGCTCTGTTTGTTTTTTTGTGGTTTCACAACTTACAGCTAAGGCTGCAAGTCGTGAACGTTTTCTCTTTGACTGATTGCCTTTCAATAATGCTTTATGTTGTTTTCAAAAGAAATGTACACTTAAGGCCTCATGTACAGCACAGAGCATCACAAAAGGCACACCTGGCCTTACAGTGCACGCCTTTAAATGCAGGTGGAGAGGAGTCGACTGTTTGAAAAGCATGTCATAAATCATAGATTATAGAGCTTTAGATTCTTTGGCCCAGTATTTACACTGCTGTGATAAAAGAAAGCTCAGAGACTCATTCATATGAATCTATGATAAGCAATGGGATTAACGGGTAGCTCCCCAACACTCAGCTATAATCACCTTCACTTTCTCAGAAATCCAAGTCTGACGGTAATTTCTGATATCATGTAAATAAGTCAATGTGACTGCAAGTTAAAAAGAATATAAAATGTTCAGGTTCAGCTTTAATTTTCCGTCATATTTTCAAATAATTCAAGCCCTCAGTGGTGGATGACACGTGACTGTTTTGAGTTGAGCTGGATGTAGTATACCTATAGCTTTTGTGGTTTGTCAGGAAGGCAGCAGAGCCTATAGTGTTATCTCATGTTGACAGGATGAGATGATAAAACAAGCGGCATGAAAGGGCTCCGACTGTAGCAGCTTACTGTCAGCCACATGCTCAGACACCATGCAAAAAAGCACCCAGTGAAACAACATTGTTGTCTACACCTCAAAGAAATACAGTCTATATATATATATATAAATACGCTGTGTGTTTGTGTGTGCTGAAAGGTGCGTGTGTGACTGCGTTTTGTGCCTTCATATTACTCAACATTCTTATTTGACGGGTGGCGATGCTTAGAGTGACACGGTATGTTCCCCCGTTAAAGTCCCAGCTGCTGCAGCTCACATCGTTTCAGCCTCTTGACTGCTGCTCCCTGCAGTGAGAAAGACCCGGTGACCCAAAGGACACCACGGGGGCTGTTAACACTTGGCTGCACACAAACAGTCCAGATATATTTTTGACATTGTGGGCACAATTTCAGCTCGGATTAAAAGAGACTTTAAATGGTTTCCTTCTATCATCACAGTGTGTGGAGTGAAAATGTGTACGCGAGTTGTTGTTGTTGTTGTTTTTTTCCATGTTGTTGCTGTCCGACTCTCAGCCCCTTGTTGCTCTTTAACCCCGGCTGTCTCTTTGTGTTAACAGAGTATCTCAGAAGAGATGTTCTACCAGTTGAGCAACATGCTGCCTCAGATCTTCCGCGTCTCCTCTACCCTAACTCTCACTTCAAAGCACTGATGGGGTATACACGCATCACATTTCATCCTCGAGTCATTTAAACAAATGGAGACACAATTATTTTGACAAGTCACATGTTGTGTTTTCGGCTGGGCGGGGCCAATCCTGTAAACCACCGTGTTATTGAGTGAGGGAGTAATCATAGTTTTACCATCGGTTGGCCGAAAGCTGCAACTTCCAGTACCCGTTTCAAATTAAAAGCCTTCATTTCAAATTAAAAGCCCTGTAGCATTTCATATGTGGTCCAACCAGATACTAAGGCTGTCTCAATTTGCGTACTTACGCTAGGATACATGTGCACGACAAGTGGTAAACTTACATGAGTAGTGCGTGAATTTCGACAGTGTTGTCTCAAATCACACTGTTGTTGAGTATTTACCGAGAATGACAACAGCAACATTTCAAAGCATCACCCGCCAACATATGTGGCGGCTTTGTTTGGTCATTTTACTTAAACGTGAACGTGTTTTCGTGCCGCCTGTTTCACACAATAAACATACTAATGGCTTCTATCTAACAGTAGTACAGTTGTATTCACTGAGAAATAAACGCTTTTGTTTTCGTTTAGTTCGGTGTTCGCAGCAACAGCTGTAACTTCCTGGCCTGCCAATTTCAGCAGTTTGAGAATAGGTCGATGGTCTCTCAGGACACCATCCAGGTACTCGTTGTGCACTGTTCGTTGCCATACTTGTCAGTGTGAACACACTTATGCACTTGAAATAACAAGTGTAAGTACATAAGAGTGCAAATTGAGACACAGCTTGGGTTTTGACCAGTTTTATTTCAGGAAAATTTGGAAAATAGATATTTTGTAAAAAAAAAAGAAAGAATATAATCCCCATTCACTTAAAAAATAAAATAAATTGTATTGTGGCGTTATAGATTTTTAATAATAATAATTTTACATGAGAGGAAACTTTTAATGCAGTTTTTATTGTTGCAACTATCAAAGCTTCACATCATGTACTGAAGTACCGAAAGAGAACTGGATTCACTGACTCACCAGAGTGGCTGCTGCAATTATCATTTAAAGTCTCCAGGCTGCGGTTCTGGTGAGTTTGATGACATCAGCCGTCGGTTCTGCAAATGTAGTCAGTGAAGTTGTTTCAAGGTGGCATGCAATGAAAATTTTGACAATGCAGATGAAAAAAATTTGAAAATACAGTAAAGTCAGTTGAATGTAACTGTCAATCAGAAAAATGTGACCCATTGGACCCAAGTATCACTTTTCATCAGTTTACAACCCCTCGTAATGTGACTTTTAATGTTTTTACCACATAACATGATTGATTCGATATAATTATTTTATTTAAAAAACACACATCTTAGCTTTTAGTTGAATTTTGTTTTGCTGTATGACCAAATCCTCATATTTATCTGTTCAAGATAGATGACTTCACAGCTCAGCCATCGTGAGATTTAGCAGCCTAATCTCATGGGTAATTAGGTCTGTGTTGTGGGTTGGGTCATCCACAGAGAAGTGACATGTACTTGGCTCTTCTTGTCCTAAAGATAAATTGCACTGCTGCTCAAACAAGCTGTGTGCAGGTGAATTTCTACTGCATTGCAGAGAGTTGTAGCCAGGACCGCTCTACGTGTGAGTGTGTGTGGACGTGTAGGTACGGTCCCTCCCCTCTACCTGCGTGACAGCAGATGGCACTGTTCCTAAAGACAAAGATGTGAACAGGAAGACTGCACAGACACTTACACTCTGCACTTATTATAAATAAGAGAAAGTGTTAATGAGGGTCTGCTGCCCATTGTAATTCATGTCAAGCCATTTTAGTCTGCATTCATAATGAATAAGGTGAAGCTGCACCGAAAGTACAGCCTCAGTTGTCTCGTTTCTCCATTGGTAAATGTGTTGAAAACTTGAGAGTCTACTCAGATTTATATTCTGTATAATTACTTTATATGTTTACATTTTTATGTTTTAATAAAAAAGTAACACACTCACCACACTGACATGATGAATATTCTTTATGAAAGCCATCGTAAGCTCATGACAGAGTTTTGCGTCATGGATGATTACATTTCTTTTCCCCACTCGTCTCCCAACAGTGATGCACTTATAGTGGCATTTGGTTGAGGTTTTTTTTTTTTATTATTTATTTTTTACTGTTGATGGGTTATCCACAGAGACATAATCTCTGTGAAGTTAATAATCCATGTCATTTATTGGAATTACATTCCTGGACATCTAATGGTGGCCCATGAGCCATCTCAGACATACAATCAATTCAACTTGTCAGAAAGTTTGCCACAGCCACATTCAGTGATGGTATTAGGCTGATTAAAAGAGTTGACAGCGTAGCAATCAAAGTGTAGCAATAAAAAAAATTTTTTTTAAAAAGATGGCCATTTGCCCTCAGAGAGTTATGACATTTCTTAATAGCTTCATGTTGAAACCTGCAACTGTTTATATCACACTGTCATGCTGAGAACCCACAAAATGTTAAGAATATGTATTGCCAAGTGGTTAGCATTCTCAGGATTGGTCTCAGTGGCTTCAAGTGTTGGGTTTCAGCATGAGAGTCCACCTCGTACTCTTCTCACAGTGCTGCTGCTTCAAAATGATCAGAGCAAGATATTAACACTGACAAACTGGAAAGGAAAAGTAGTAATTCATGTTCAGTTCATTTTCTTTCAGCTCATTAAGTTGTGTCAAAACCAAGTAACCTCATAACCTGGGGATGTCCTGTCAAAAGCAGGCAGACACATGATAAGAGAACAGTTATATACAGCATGTCATAGTCCATAATTGATATTGTGTTGAGGGGAAACTCATTATCTTTGATTTCAATTTAGAATATGCATTATTGATTGTATTGATCTGTATGGTCCAACTGACTAAAACAACAGTGATTGGTAAGATGCAATACTCTGAAAAAGTTTAAAGAATGAAAATTACCTTCATATAAAGTGCAATAAAGAGAAGGAAAAAAACCCTGAATAAAATCAATATTTGATGTGACCAATTTTTGCTTTTAAATCAGCACCACTCTCCTATGTACACTTGTACACACTTTTTTTAAAGTACCTGGCAGGAACCTCGGTACATGCATCTTGGAGAACTTGCCAAACTTCCTCTGTGGACTTCCTCAGAGTCTTCCATCTCTTTTAATAAATACAGTCTGACTCTATGATGTTTACATCAGAGTTATGAGAGCCGTATCATCTATTGCAGGAGTCCTTGTTCTTCTTGTCACTGAAGACAGTTCTTTACGAGTCTGGCTGTATGTTTGGGTTCATTGTGACGCTGCACGAGGAATTTGGAGCTGATCAGTTGCCTCTCTGATGGTATTGTGTGATGAAACCGAATCTTAACATCTAAAGTACCTAAAATATTTGCACAGCGTAGAGTGTATTATATAAAATATGCCTCAGGGCTTTTCATCCTTCTGTCCCTGTCACAACATAAAAATAGACAGTTGTAATTGGAAACTTTGCTCTCCCTTGAGAAGGAACATTTTCCGTGCATAGTTTTACTCGCACAGGAAAGAATTATTCAGTTATAACTGATTTCCTCGCCCACTTTAACATGTCTGGGAATTATAAGTTTGAGGAATGGACTGCCCACAGTGACCCATGAATTAAAGGTTGATCTAGATATGAAGGGGAAAAAAACATTACGATAGAGTATGACATGACTGAAAAGATATACAGAAAAATCTATATGCATAGTAAAACATGAATCCAGAATATAATGGAGAACATAATAACAAGACATAGCTCTTTGAAACCTATAGAAATGTTTTTATTTTTATGACTTTTATACTATTCATTTCTGTCCTGCACTTTATAGCTATAACTTGTATATTTACTAACCAACTAAAACAGCTATTACATAGCGATTACTGAATTATAGCATGGTCCCTGCACAATTATGATGAAATAATATTACAGTTTTATTTAATAATAGGCTTCTGCAATCCTTTTAATAGATGAAAATATGCAAATTCAACTAGAGAGCACACTTTCTGGACAAAGAAAACAAAAATAATACAAAGTATGACCAGACAAACCTGTTTTTAACTATTATATACAGGTACGTGTATGAAGCAGAAAGATGAAATATAAGTGTTTGTTTAAATACAAGACAACAATTAATGGTATGACCAATTTTATCCAAGGCTTCACCACATAAAAACATATATTTATCTATTTATTCTTTTATTCATGTTTGTTTACAGCCTTTTTCAGTCACGTCACAGGCACTATTACAGGAACATGCCAGCTTAAAAAAATAAAAGCTTCTCGGTCACCTATGAAACAATTTGAAAATAATTTCATAACATTTACCATTATATCTTAGTATAGTTCATTGTGAGTCCCCCCTAAATTATATATTTGTTTTTTTTGTGGTGTTTTTGTTCGATAGTTAGTTATTAATTTGTTTATCAGCAAAAAAACGGTCTACCCTTTTGGTGCCTTTATTTCGAAAGTTAAGACCGGAAGTAGTTGCTGTCTATATAGCCAACTTGACGGCTGATGCCACAGCTGGGTAGTTTGCTCTCCACAAGTTGGGCAACAGCGGCACGTCGGGAGCGAGCAAGTTGCTGCATGGATTTCACGGAGCTCCACATAACTTAAAGGTGAAGTTTGCACCCCGGAGGATCCTTCTTTTGGAATAATATTAGCTGCTTGTTATTCAATGCCAAAGCTGACGCGGTACTTTGCAACTTAGCGGTCGAAACCGCAAGACAGCGCGGCTTAAAATTTGGACGCGAACGTCGGCGCGTATCCTCCGGTTTTGCGCCTGATTTAATACTACGCCAGAGACCGGTGATTTAACCGGCCTGAAAAATTGGACGTGTGCGAGTGAGTGAGCGATAATGTTTGAGCCTGCGGCTGAAAAGGTGCGCGGCGGAGCCGGGATCCAGCAGCGTGGTGCTTTCTGGAAGTTTTTCCACTCTTGCGTCGCTGACTGCAGCTCTGCCAACAAGGCTCGCTGCGCACCGATGTGGTGCCAAGTGCCATGGTGGCAATAACTTTCCAGGCTCACCGACCGATATAACTTCTCCTGTCCGCGCCAGAACCTCCGGTGTCGTCCGCTGCAAACATTTGGGCGCCGCGTGTCGACGCAGAGCCCCGCTGTTTTGACACATGGATATATGAGGGGGCTAGGGGGGTAGGGGGGTAGGAGGCGTTTAAGGACCTCCCTCCCCCTGTTTGGAAAGTTGCTCATTAACTCGCTAAATGATTATGTTTCTTCTGTTTTTTAAGATGGATATTTCTTGGGTGTCAGGTCCCAGGGAGTTTACGCACCGTCAACGCAATTATAGGCAGTTAAATAGCATCACGTCTTGTGTTATTCAATTAAGTTGAACATAATGTGTGAGAGCATTTTTCTTAATTGTGGGCTCACGT
Source organism: Embiotoca jacksoni (assembly GCF_022577435.1). Taxonomy (NCBI): domain Eukaryota; kingdom Metazoa; phylum Chordata; class Actinopteri; family Embiotocidae; genus Embiotoca; species Embiotoca jacksoni. The sequence goes on along the minus strand of NW_027185381.1, from coordinate 23,365,329 downwards.
TTCTAAACTTGATAGTTGTGGGTTTACACGTCGTTACACTTGATTTCTAAAGCGAGATGCCAAGTGTGGAAGTGTAACTTCATCTGGTCCAGGTTAGTTTCAAAATCTGGAATCTAATCTAATTCATCTTGTGTTACTGTGATGAGCAGTTTCTAATTTTCACAAAACATATGGCAGAAAACCGTCATTGATTGTGGATATTTTCAAAAAGGGGTCAATGGACTCGTTTTTTTTTTTTTTTTTTTGTTACTTCGTTCTCCTCTGTTGTCAACATCTTTTTGACATTTTAGCATTGTGGATCATTTTGCTTTTTTTTTTTTTAGGGGGGGGGGGGGTGTCCAGTTTTCAAAGCCCCCTTCTTGTTTGAATTTCTATATCTACAGAAAGCAACTTCAGGAACGTAAACTACCCCCCCCCCTAACTAAACTTCTGAAAGTTTCCACTTGAGTTTCTTTTTTTATTTTGTGCAGTGTGAATCTGGTTTCTTTGACTTAAACCAGAACCTCAAAGGCTGCAAAACCACATTAAGAGTGAAGAGGATCAAAAGGTTAAACCGCTCTAACCCATGACAGAGGGACTTTTATTGTCACCATGACCGTGACTCTGCCATCACACAAAGACCTCTTTCCCCTCTTCATAGTCCTCTTAAGAGTGTTATTTATTCTACCCTGGAAAATGGACTTCTCTTCAGTCGTGTTGGGCCTGGCAGCGCCTCTCTTCTTAACAGGATTTTTGTTAACTTTTAACAAACCTGAAACTGTTTCTTTTATTGTAAAGTGGAGTTGTGTCCTCTGTTGGCATGTGCACAGCTAGTTTTCACATGAGAATTGTGTTAGATTCTTGTGGGTACGCTGCATTAACATTCATCCAGAAGTTTGACTACTAACGATCAGTGACAAGCTGTCGTTGTGATCCGACTGGCTGATCTCAGAGCAGCCACATTCTTGTGCATTGCCCCCAGGAGAGAGAGGGGGTGGGTGGGGCGGGGGTCGGTGGGGGGGTTGGAGGCCGCTCTCTGGTGGGCGCTTCTGCTCCACAGTGATAGAAATGCTTCTTAGCCCGGGATGTCGTGCCTAGACCAGCTGGCTGTTCTCTAACTGCTCTCTGACAGTCTAATATACCCCCCCAAGCCAAGTGCGGGATAATCACCCACCGTAGTCGAGGACACCAAGCTACTTAGGTAGACTGAAGGCTTTGCCGTTTTAATCAGTCGTAGGCTGTTTATCTCCAGCTCAGTGCTTTCCATGTGTACCTGGTGTCTCAGTGAATTACCGTAGGCTCCTGCATATGTTTTTGAAGGCAAGTGGTGGATTATGTGGTGGGTGTGATATATATATATATATATATATATATATATATATATATATATATATATATATATATATAATTTTATTTTTTTCCCTTATGGGGAGTGCCTGAAGAGTGTTGTTTTTCTCTCTCTCTCTCTCTCTCTCTCTCTCTCTCTCTCTCTCTCTCTCTCTCTCTCTCTCTCTCTCTCTCTCTCTCTCTCTCTCTCTCTCTCTCTCTCTGGCTTGAAGGGTTTTTCTTTCTCTTAATCTCCGTGTCCTCTTCAAAGCATTGTGTGCCGGCCGTCGCTCTGATATCACCTGTAACCAAGAACAATCACAGGTATGCGATCTGCACAATGGTTGTCTCTCACATCAGAGAGGACATCAGAGAGGGGCAGCAGACACTCGCTTCAATGGGAAGGTACAGCTCTCCTCACAATCCTGTTTGTTTACAGCGCCTTCCGGTTTTACGTTTCATGTCCTAGTTTGGGTGGATTAGTCGAGTTGTGGTGCTTTTGTATCCTAAAATGTTTCTATTTTTTTATTGTGTATGACAGATGTTGCTGTGCCTCAAGTCGTATAGGAAGAAATATGCACGCTCGTTTTGATTTTCTGTCTGCAGGAAGTTGGATAAAACCTTGTCTGCACTTAAGTTGGACCAATTGCCTCTCGGTTTCATGTAATTTGAGCAGTTGCCTTTATATTGACAGAATCCGTGCTGGCTGCCTCTATTTCCTTTTGTCTCTGCGTGATCTCCAATTTAACAGGAGATCACTTGACAGATCTACATGGTGTATTTTGTAGTTATCTTAAGGCAATCACTTAAATCACTTGGGCCTCGTACATTTACGGCCTAAGTGAATGTGTCCCTTAAGTGCTAATCATTGTAAAAACAGTGAGCTCATTTGTTGAAACAGTAAGGGGGGGGGGGGGGTAATGGCAACAGAAAGTAGATGGTGAGATTTATTCTGCATATTTTCCCCTTTCGTACAACAACCACCAATCAGAACCAACAACAACACCTGCTTCAAGACTGGGAAAATCTTGCAAGTGCTGGAATGCACGCTATTAGACCACCATAAGTCACTAACAGAGGGGGGGGGGGGGCTGAATATTAAGCAACCTGTCGGCTTCCTGGATCTCTCCCTGACGGAGAGCGGGGGTGCTCAAAAGTTTTCCCAGCTCTCTCCAGGCTACGGGGTCAAAGACCAAACAGCTTCCCTGTAATAGTGCTTCACAGCCAGCTGGGCCAGAGAGAAAGAGCGCTTACAGGCTCCACTAATGGCTAAAGCTAAAAGAAAAGATGACAGCTTCCCCACCACCCAGGAATGTCACCTCTTTGACATTGTTATCACTCAGCTTTTTACAGTTTTTGACATTAGGGCTGCTTTCTCAGGGTTTGCTGCTGGGAATTTCACCAGCCAGTTTCCTTTCATGTTATTACAAAGACGTGGATTTAAAAGGGATATTACTGACACTTCAGTTAAGTCATTTGTTCCACCTCGAGATCATTCAGCATTTGTCAAATATCTGTCCTTTTTAAAATATGGAACAACATGCTGACACCTTTTTTTTTTTTCCTCCCTGTGACACTTGCGTCAGGTCTCCTGACAGTGTGATGTCCATGTCTGAGTCTCTGGCAGGATCAGAGTCCTCTCGTGACCTCTCCTGGGATCACGGCTGTCTTAAATTGATGCGAGAAGGTGAAGGTGGCATATTAAATGCGAGCATCTAGGTTATCTGTGTTCTTTTAATATCGTGTCTGATTAAAGGCATGAATATTCCCTATCATCTCTTCACTCTGGGATGCAGTCACTCCATGCCAGAGTGTGTGGGTGCACTGGCACTGGTTCAGTTCTCTAGTGGCTCACATGGCCAACTGCTTTTCTCTTTAATCCTAATTTGCTGCTCAGTATTTTTGTCATTCAAACCTAAATGCGCTGTCACACAATGGGTGAAATATGCCAACTTCGCTGCCGTTTCAAAAAGCAGCATAATTTAGCAAATTATGGGAACATATAAGTGGCTTTCATTTGGTTTATGTCAGAAGTAACAGGCTGAAGATGTTTTTCTTTCCTCTGTCATTGTGACACGTGAGACTAAATTATAGAAGGATACTCTTTGTCTTTTTGTGCAGCCGCATGAATCTGTGATAACCAGAGTTATTCATGCTGGTCATTGTGCATATCATGTAAGAATCGGTATCAAAACATTGTAATTTTGGTTTGGAACTCCGAAGGTGTTTTAAGACAGAATGCTGCTTTAGTCTCGTTAATTCGTCTGCTGGAGGGTTTTCAGTTGTGATTTTTTTTTTTTTTTTTTTTTTTTTTTTTTTTTTTCCTTTTCCCCCACCACAAACTGTGCCTGACTGATGTCAGACCTCACCAGGAACTCTAGTCTATCCGATTTTTCCTCTCATCTTTGTATAATTTGAGCCTCCTTTAGACATGCAACCCCCTTCATTAATCTGACGCCGCTATTAACCTGTCGGTGTCATTCATGTCTGAATAAGCAATAGGGCCTTACCCGACTCCGAGTACTTCTCAAACGAATCGGATTTGGGTGTTCAACAAGAAGATTGGACTATCCGTTCCTTTACTTTTCATATAGCCTAGTATCAGAAAATCCACAGCACACTGTACTTTGTCTGTGGATCGGATGGCGGCGAGTACCAGACGTTTTCCTTGCGAGACGGATGTTGTGGTCAGAAACAGCTCCTAGTCTGGACCTCACTCCCGATCAAAAGCCCCCCCCCCTGTTTTATTCAATCAGTTATTCAATTAAATTTTATATAACATGTTATATAGTAAGTTAGAGGCCTTACATATTATATTGTTGTAAATCTGGTCCCTACCAGTTTGTGACACGGAGTGGAAAAGCACCACCTTTACTCCACGAGTCCTCATGAGGATCCGGTTATGGGTCATTAAGTTCCTGTAATGGAAATTTAGCCCAACGTTACGCAGTATATAACTTCCTGTACTGTTTGTTCTTGCGTGTCAGATGGCAAATATCATGCGCATACCGTGGCTCTTTCTATAAAGGTCTTGGCATGTCTGAATAAAGCCATAAACAACATTAATGTAGAAGTACCTCATGTATGACTGTGAGAAAGCTGCCACTTTAATGGCTTGATGTAGCCAGTGTTACATATTCCATGTCTGTAAAGGGCAGTGGGGCCATAAAGCCTCTGGATAGGTGAACAATTCTGCTCCAGTTTAAATATTTTCAGCTTGCAGCTCATTTTGCAGTCAACTGGTGACTGTTGGTGTCAACTGGCATCTTTTGATTTGACGGGATTTGGACTTGTCTGAAGACACACCTTCAGGGTTTACTTTCTTTTTAATCCTCACAAACAACCAGAAAGAAAGAATCAGGTGTGAGTTTACAGAGCACTCCTGCACCATGAGTCCAGCAATGTTAGAGGACCACAGTGCTAACATGGTGGAGGAGTATTTCTAGTTTCTGTACCCTTACAGTGTATTTAATTTCCTCATTCAGCAAGTGAGTTCACAGTAAGAATGGCAGTGACCCAAGATCCATGTTTTTAAAGTAAATTAATCTTCCTGTTGTATGAGTATCTTGCCACTAGTTCTAGAACGTGATACTGAATGGAAGCCAACATCTTCTCTCTTCAATTCTACATGAGTGCTTTTAACATAAACCAAGTTACCCGTAGCTAACATGGCCGAGCTCACTTCCTTTTTGGCGAGAGAAATCGACAGAAACCAACAGTCTTAAGTCTGTTTGCATTTGTTTACTCTCACACCCCCTCTGTCTAATTCAATTTACTGACTTTACTTAGTTTGCCCACATGGTTTTAGTGTGGAGGAGAGTGCCTGGCATTGAAGGCAACACAGCCTCGGGTCTCAACTCCCATGAAAAGTGGCGAACAGATGGCAAAGGAGCCTATCGCTTTTCCGTAATTCGCCATTAATGAGAAGCACTACTTTGACAGTTTGGCGTGGCTCCTAAACCGCAGTCGAAGTCTAGATGGGACAGGCTCAGGCCCTGCAGCGAGGATTGTCCGCAGACATTTTTCCCATGGCGACAAGGACTCGGGCCAGATGATCGTAATGCATATTCACCATCTCCCTCTCTGCGACTCCCTCTGCCAGTCAGAGAAGCCCCAGAGAATGTGTAAAATGGCAGATTTTAGAACGAACAAACCTGGTAAGGCGTTTAGTGTGCCAAATTATGAATGACCTCGCCACCCCTTGATAATTTCTTAATGACACTACCATGAAACACCAACTCCATGGGGACAGTGCAAAGGTTTCCAACTTGAACCTCTTTTGAAGTTTGTCTCTGTGAATGGGGAAACGGCATATTATAAGACACCACAGTGTTCTCTTTCATGTAGCAAGCTGAGGGGGATGCTATTGAGTGTTCGAGGGAGACCTTTGATATGTGAGATGCTCTGTGCCTTGTGAAAGGATCGAGCTTATGATTTAAGTCAATATGCGTGTGAGTGCTTTGATGACCTTTTTTTTTTTTTTTTTTGACAGACCAATGTTTTGTCAGGACGACAGCGGTCCGACGGGATCAGCAACACAGCTCATATGTGTGAAAAAGGTGCTTGTGTGTGCGCGCTTAAATGTACACATGCACACGCACAGCTATAACTAATGGGATTGCTGTTCCGCCCTTGTTGAGGGTAAACAATGTTGTATTTGTGAACTTGTTTGGGCACTTTGATAATGAGTGCTGCATCCAAAGTTTGATTAAAACGAAGGAAGGAAAGATTTATCTTGATTACGTGTTTCTTTGTTGGCAGGCTTTTTGTTTTGTCGAGCTGATGATTGACATTTCTTTTTTGTTTTTATTTCAAGAAGGCCCAGCGTAGCCTTTTTCGCTGGCGTTTACGGTTTGCGCACACAAAGATCGTTAATGTAGTAAAACCCTTTTCCTATAGTGTAATTGTGTTTTTATGCCGCTATTTTAATGTTTTTGAAGGAAAGGCTCCATTATACATGATCAAACTTTTACTGCAGGGCACTTCCTGGCTATGGGCAGGATGTTTATGAAAGATGATTTAAACAGCGTGTGTGTGTGTGTGTGTGTGTGTGTGTGTGTGTGTGTGTGTGTGTGCACCCAAGATTAAGTATATGGTGTGTGTTCGCGTGTGTGTTCGTGTTCATTCTAAGAGGGAGAGAAAGGACTTTGCCCTTCTCTTCTATCCTTACCATCTGGTTTGTGTAGCATTTAACTGAGGCGTTAATCATTGTGCCTGGGGGCCACTACTGCTCTGACAACAGCTGGAAAAGGGAGATGGACCTGTTGATGTCCATCTGTCCCTCTGTGTGTTTGTCCTCCGTGCACTGCTGTATGAACTGTATCTCTGCAGCTGTAAGGTTCATGACCTTGGTGTTCCACAAAGTTTATCGAAAAACAGCTGGAGCAGCCTTCATACAGCTATTTCCTCTGCCGGTAATGTCTCTCAGCCTTTAACTTCCCATTCAGTAACTCTCGACCTACATTTATAGTTTGCGGAGTTGCCTTTATTGCCGGTTATTGGAAGGAACTGCACACTGTAAAGGCCACTACGTACTTGCTGCATCCTTGTGGCTGTCGGTGTCCTTCTGTGCTGTGCCAGATGAGATGTGCTAGAAAAAGCAAATTGGATACTTGTTTTATGTGCTGTATGTGCAGTGGCCCCCAAAGGCCACTGAATACTTGAGGCTAAATGTATAAATGTGGGTGTATTAGATAACAAAGTGTCAAATGCAAATGGTATTTGTTTTAGAGAAAGTTGGCATTATGTGCTAAATTAATATAAACCATTTAAACTACTTATTTTACAGAAGATCCAGCCATGTATTTTGTATTGCTGTCACAGACTCAGGAATTTAAATATTTCTAGCTATTTTTGTGATGTGCTTTATGACTATTATCACAGAAAATGTTTTCATATCACTTTCTTTATTGGGTAGTAGTTGAAAATAACCTCAACTTTGAATTTATGCCAATTCCTGCCGTTTTACAGCTAAATGTCACACAAACGTTTGTAAATTGCATCGCAGTTGCTGCTAATTCAAGCATATTTAATCACACAATTCTGGAAAAAAACAGATTCGTTTTAGTTTATTTTATTAGGTACCCATGTCAGTCCTGAAATTCTCTAGCAGGAAAAAAACCAACCTACAAACTTAACTTGTTGGTCAACTTGTTTGCTTTGAGTTTATCTTCTCTTCAGGTGTGTCGTGGCTCTTGTGCAGTATTGAACCTTGATGGGATGTAACACTGCGTGTCTCTCAGGCACAGCTTTATGGATCGATTGCACCATTTCATGATTGAATTTAAATTATTCATGATACTGAGGCTGCTGTGACAGCACTGTGACCATGTGCAACAGATGGCTCTCTATAACTAAAACACTGATGGGATTTTTAAGCCTTCGGGGTGGGGGGTTGTTTCGAATAATCTTGGACTAGCTATGTTAAAATAACTCCTGGAGAATGTTAACTGTCTGGTGCTCTTGGATGGCCATTGGAGCAGTGCTAATCCTGAAGGCTCCATATGTTAAAAGCTATTGGGTATGTATGGAAGCTCAGCATCAGCATCACGTATTTACTTAAAGGTTAATTTGCTGTGGAAGCACACAATGAGTGATTGATCCCTCCCGTCCCGTCCTTCGTGCAATGTATAATGTGGGTGACATTTAGGCTTTATTGGGTCCCTGCTGCTTCTCCAAGAGCAGTAGCCCTTGAGTTCTATTTCTGATGCACTGTTTTGGTTTTCTTGGTTTATCAAAGCGGAGAGCGCAGTGTGCCGTAGCTTATTATGGGCATGTTGGGTTTGGCTGGTGCGGCAGAAGCCGGGTTTGTGGAGAAGGCTACCATGGAATTAAAGCCTTCTTGGCCTGCCAGGGAGCTCATGCATCTTTAGCCAAAACTGTAGTCAAGCGCACAGACAGACACACACACACATTGTGTTAACAATAGTAACATAAATGCAGCACAGACAAAAAAAAAAAGGCAAAACCTCTGCAAAGCTTTGTCGCAGTATCGGCTCATGTAGTAACGGAGCCATTTGTAGAGAGAGCTGTCCGCTGGTTGGGAACAGTAAGTGTCTGGTATGTGTGGAACTTTAAGTTTTGAGGTGTCTTGGCTGGAGCTTCTGTTTTTTTTTCTTTTTTTTTTTCTTCGGTGTATACATCATTATTCTCAGCATACGGTTCCCCTGGACTGACACACAATGAAAAGCTGTCTGGTGTTTTCCATTCCTTGCTAATTATTAGACCACTGTGAGTGTGTGCATTGGAGACGTGCATATTTGCACTTGAGGTGGGTAATTGCACACCGATGAGCTACTATACATTTGCCAACAAAGACGGGTAGTGTTCTGTGCGTACCGTAATGAGTTGTGTATATATATCCGAACAAAAGATTTGAGAGGAGGAGCCCTTTTCAGTAAGTGAGGACACGAGACATGCAGACGGCGTTGACGAGGCCCGGCCGTTCTCTTAAATGGTATTTTTAGTATTGTCTTAATTCCAGGCAAGCCGCTCCTGTTGCAGAGGGAAGGGACTGCCAGCAGCCGTTCTCCGCACTCTGCTCTATTGATCCGCCTCTGGGCTCCAGAAACGGAGATTCCTTAAAGCCAGTCGTAGTCTAATGACATTACTCAACACCCCAACCCACCCGCCCGCCCACCGCTAACCACCCCTCCCCGTCCCCCCACACACACTTTAGATCTCCCTGCGCTCCACTTTTCTTCTTCCTCTCACTGTTATCAAATTAAAAGCTTTTCTATAGAGGGTTGGTCTTGGCCTGCAGGCGTTGGGTACATCCATGGCAGCCAGCCGGATGGTGGAGTGATTGTGTGTGTGTGTGTGTGTGTGTGTGTGTGTGTGTGTGTGTGTGTGTGTGTCGACTGAAATAGGCTTCTTGCTGGCTGAGCTGGTGAACCAGGAACAGGGTTAAGGCAGTCCACGGACAAGCAGCCATGCAGGAGTATAAGCTTAACTAAGACTGGGGCTGGAAGAAGGGAGGTAATGAGAGAGGGTCGGAGAGCTGCCCTGCCCTGATAGGCGGCTGAACATGATACAGGGTCGGGGGGGGGGGGGGGGTATGTACAGAACTTTTAGGGAGTGGTTATAGATAGTGAGAGAAGGGGTGGGGGGGTGTGGCCTCAGCATGGGGTTGTTAAATGATATCAATTCATTCTTTGTTTCCTCACTGCATCTTTTTCCCCAACACAGGTGAGTGTGTGTCTCTTGCTAACCTTTATATCTCAGGTCAAGGCTTGAGGCTTTCAGGAAACATTTTTGAGGGGGAGAAAGACAGAAACGGGTCATTTTGTGAGACAGATACAGACAGACAGAAACCAGCAGGATTCCTCAAGTGCTTTGGGATTTTCCCAATTCCCACCTTACAGGCTGAGACACAGAGGAGAGGGAGGGAGGGAGGGAGGGAGGGAGAATAATGGGAGGGATGCAAAGGAGGTGGGCTAAATAAGAGGGGAAGGAAGGGGACTGAGAAAGAAGCAGGATAAAAAAAGAGTCAGACTCTTGCTAGAAGCAGGTGGTCAGAGGAGTCTGTATGGATACGCTCTGCATGCGAGTAGGGAGTGTTGATTGGATAGAGTGCAAGTAGCCTTTTAAAATAGACTAGATGCAAAATTTTCAGCAGTGCAAGTCTGTAGATGGACCTTTTTTGAGTTTTTCTTCTGTGGATGGTGAGTATCATTTTGCCTAATCACTCTAATCCTTTGTGGCTCATCATGTTGTTTTACTACTATCACACATGTTCTTGGATCGTCTTACCTCTGTGCAGAGGGCCTGAAGTGCAGTTAGTTAATGCACAATGAATAATAAGGATGCAGTTTCTCTTTGTGAGCACTTTGAGCAATATAATGACATTTGGGCTTTTTAGATGCTGTCATTCAGCCAAGCATGATGAATTTCTTCTGAATTTGATTAGCTCATTGTAGTGTATCAAATTAAACTGTTGCTCTTATACGAGATGGTAAAAGGTCAACTGTCTCACTTTTATTTTAAAAGTCTAATTTAAGCGATGCTGTTGACTTTCAAGGTCTGCTGTGACCTTTCATCATTTTAAAAAGAATATTATTATTAAAATATATATTACATGTGCATCTAAGAGTCAAATCGGAGTTGGAAGATAAGCCTAGACAGATTCATCATTTGAATGCAAGCAAAACAAAGTGTTAATACATTAATAATATATGACAATAAAAATCGACAGCAATTAAGTAACAGTTTCTGGCATGCTATGGATTAGTTGGAATAGAGATCGGAACAAAAATTGGCAGTGTAAAGATAAAATGATATAAAACACGGGCATGCTATTGAGAAGTGAATCATAAAATGCCATCATACACTTTTCCTGCATCCTAGAAATAAAAAGTAATGTTTACATGTTGCAACATTGTTGATCAGAAAGACAATCTCACGGCAATTAACTAGCTGTTAACTCGACCTAATTACAATTTTGACCGCTCTATTAACTAAATGTAAACACACCTGATCATGGTTCAATGGAAACTCATTAGCGTTGGATTCCCTCTTATCGGCTTTTTAGTGACTGGAAAGCCAGAGTTTTTGGGGAGCCACGTTATCAGCCACATTGGCTCACAAGAGGCTTCACGGCCAAACTCTGCTACACTCCATTGTTGTGCTATTTGCATGGGCCAGTATGATAATGGTCACCTCCCTGAGGCATAGCAGGCTTCATTCTCCCGTCCAGGCTTTCCCTCGGTTCACCCCGTGGCACACGCACGCACTCTAATCCCACAGCAGGGCAACCCAACTTGGCTTGCATTCCTCTCATGTCCACCTGATAAGTGGCTGTGTTTAAGTGTGTGTGTGTTACTCTATTTGTGTGTAGTCCTGCTTAGATAAGCACAGATACTTTTCTTCACTCACTTTTCCCATGTTTGGGTCCACTGGTGTAGAGATGCGGTTTATAAAAAAAAAAAAAAAAAGAGTATTGGGCTGATCCTGTGCTGTGAAGCAATGCATTTAATGAATGACTGAATTGGATTGATGGGGATTGTAAATTTTCCTCCCTAGAAACAGAAATGACACCATCATCCTACAATAAATATTGAAGATACTTATAGCATCGCTCTCTCAGGAGCCATGAACTATTAGTTTCTTGTCATCCTTTTGCTCTTCTAGTCTTCAGGGACTTATTCTGAGTCATCGTCCTAATTATGTGCAGAGAGATAGAAAAGGGACTTCACATTCTGGCACAGCAAAGAGTGTCATTGGACCCTCCAGAAATAAGACAAGGTCGTCTTTCCCGCTCCAGTATGAGATGCGTGTCCCCTCCATCGTATCTTCTCACAGAAGCACTAAACTAAATAACTTAAAATAACTGGCGACAGGTTGACTGTTTCATTTGACTTGGCTGCACAGTACAGGAGAACATTAGCGGCAATCATCCCGCTGCTGTTGCCCTCCTTGAAACACTAGGGGTTGGTCACATGGTTTGCGGTGAAAGGCGGGGTCAGGGGGTCACGGTGACGGATGTGGGTTTAAGATTACGGGCTGGGGGGTAGGGTCAGCACGATCAGGCCAGCCTTTCAAGTGAGCAGGGACAGAACACAAATCAAACACTAAACTTTTTTTTATTGAAGTCTGTTAAAGACGTTCCATGTCATTATGCAGTTTTCAATGCCAGAAGGAAACGGCGTGTTTGGGGGAAAGCCAGTGATGGGGCTCTGGTCGAGGGATCGTCTGGGTGAAACGCCAGGGAACGACGTAGAACACCTGTTTGGGTGGAGCGTCGGGGAAATGGAGAAAAAGAGGGGCTACGAGTTATTTTCTGAAGAAGGAGGTGTTTTGAAATGATAAGTGTTTGCATGCAAAATGTTGTATGGAAGTTAAAGTTTAAGCATTTATTTTACAAAGAGATTAATGTACTGATTCAAGCATTTCAAGTGCAATTCTTTTCAGGCATTTGCACAGTTAATGTAAAGACGCAGTTAGAAACGACTTTGCCAGGGATGGGCTTCCAATCATCATGTCCACGAGAATTAAAAATATTTCAACTTTTTTGCACATATCCCTGGGCTTTATGATCGTGCTTCATGAATGTCCAAAGATAAAAGGAAGAAGCAGACACTGCTGGGAAACAAACGGAAAACGTCCAGGTTCCTGATGAGCTCTGAATTCAGCCGGAGGCTGAGCTAAACAGAAACGCACGCACAGACACACTCCGCCACACATGGTTGGTCTGTCTATCACTACTTAGCAAACAGCCAACCAGACAGTTGGTACGTTGTCTGCTTGGGGTGAATACACTCAAATGGGCCAACAGTCAAATTCATCCAAATGATTCAAAGCAGAGAAAAGCCTTTAAAAGTTTAGCTTTGACTTGAGCCCATGCAGGCACTTGAATTTAGAAACGGTGGTGGTATATGAACTGAGAGTTGAAGAGTGGAAAGCAGCTGATTACAGCTGATATACAGCTGCTTATACAGGAAGAGAAATTTGCTTGATTGTCTAAAGGAAGGAAAACACCTTTCAAGAGCTGTTAAAGTGCCTGATTGTAAATGATGAAGGAAATGTTGGAGAGGAAATTAAACGGGTGGCAATATGAGTTTATTCATTCATATCAGACATGTGGATAGAAGATGTAGAGCACAGGTTGTGTCAGTGTACAGGTCTGCCAATCAAATGGGTAGAAACCCAGATATTTATATGTAGAGATCCCACATCTAAAGAGAGCACATGTTGAGGACTTGTTTCTAGTAGTAACCAGTCTGATACCTTCTGATTATGACAGGATTTGCTGATGTCCCTCTTTCAACGACGGTGCCAAGTTAGCACAATTACAAAAAGCGTTGGTGGTCATGTTAAGGCATCATTGTTCACTGCTCATTAGGCACTGCTCCATCTTAACTTGTTTGTGTTATTCAGAAAACAGAGGAGAGCCGCACAGGACGGTTTTGCAGGAAGTAAGCCAGGCAAGCAGCCGTCCTAAAGGCTGGTCCCGCTGTCCCTCCGTGCAGCCGGCCGGGCCCATTTAATGTGTGCAGGAACTGAAAGGGAGAAAAGGCCACAGTGCCGCAGCCATTCAGCTTGAGCCAAACCGACAAGCAGACCCTCCCGCTGAGGTTCGATGCAGCCACAGCCTCCACTGTGTTCGTGGCTCTGATGTCATCTCGGAGAAATTCCTTCCCCTCTTCTCATCCAAACCCCGGTGTCTGGTGGGATACCCCCCAACACTCACACACTCACACACACACTTTCCTTATCCCACCATCTAAATGAACCCTGCATCAATACTAAACTGGAGCTGATACCTCACTATATCACATTACTCTCCCTGGCACAATGTATACAATGCCTGTTTTGTGTTGTAAGAATACCGCTCAGAGTCATTAGGACCTTTTTTGGGGGGGAGGGGAGGGATTGCCACTGCTGTGGCTGAATAGGGTTTTTTGGTAATGGAGGAGAGGAAGAGCGCACAAAAGCAGCCGCCCTCCTCCACCTCCCCGCCGTCACCAGCTGAGCTCAGATTGTAGTGTTTAAACACGTAAATTGAGCAGGAGAGACGTTTGTCTAACAGCGCGAGCGTGTGTCTCCAAGGCTCTGGGAAGACGGAGGGCATGACTGGAATACATTGTTGGGTCAGGTGTCATTAAGTAAGCGCTGGAACGACTGCGTGGGATGCACGTGTGTGTGTATGTGTATATATATGTGTGTGTGTGTGTGTGTGTGTCTCTCTTACGTATCCCTAGAACACAAACTTGAGAGCTCTGTTCTGCTTTGAGGCAGTGCAGCAAACATCGGTTATAGAGGACCATATTTACAATAGACAAGTGGATTTTATTTTTAAATTTGACTTTGAGGTGAATAAATGGACTCCGCACTACATTTCGATCCCTGCCAACGTCTTGCAATCCTTCCATCAGCTGTCTGACTGGCCGCCGCCGATCGGGTCAGGACTTAAAGCAACCATTCAATTTACAAAAAACCCTGAGCTCGGGTAGACAAATAAGATTTCTCTATTCTTGCCACGGGGGAGCCTTCTGTTTTCAGTGAGATAGTCTGACAGAGAGTCAGCTGGGGCCGCAATAGAAAAGCATTCGCACTGAGACTCGGAACCATACAGGCATAACCAGTCGTGGGCAGATATGTCAAAAGGGTCCTCTTAGAATGCAGGTCAGAGACGAAGCTGACCTCAGGGGCTGAGGAAGGCTGGAGGAAGAAATGCAGAGGGGAGGGAAGGAGGGTGTACACACACACACACACACACACACACACACACACACACACACGCGTATAGACTGTGTGGGTGGGAGGTTGTAGTGGCCAGACAGGCCGAAGGGGGCAAAGGCTGGTCCCCTGATGGGTGTCTTTCAGTGTGCCCAGGCTGGGTGGGAATGAGATCTGACGGGTTTAAAATGGTCCTCTCTCTGTGCGAGCCAGGCCCCTGATAGGTCCAGCCTGCTAACACTGTTGCATTGTCCCCTCAGATTTTCAAAGAGCCTCTATCAAAGGACTCATAATGACGAAGTATAAGTGCCCACAGAAATCTGATGACGTTCATTTAACATCATCGATTAGAATGATATGAAAAGCACAAGAGGTTTTTGATGGGCTTCCTAGTTGATAACTGGAGCTACAATGTCGTAAGGCCTCAGGCCTGTGCAGTTGGAGAAAAAAAAAAGTATGTCTTCAGTTCAGTTGATTCCTCCTTTATTTATGAGGTTGTCTTAGCACACATTGCCCAACGTAAGATATTATTTTTCTCTTGAAATACTGGCCAAGCACAGAGCTGAGCACATTTCGTGTGATTAACCGAGTCTTGTTAGCGAGGATGACATCCATTTTGTTTGCCGCGAGAGAACAGATGGGCAGCATTGGCAGAGAAATGTCACACCAAATGCAAATATAGCACCTTGTTGTTTTTATATTTGCGGCTGTTCTGACTGTTCTTGCTTTTCCCCTCTGCTTTAAAAGAACACGCACTTCATTGGTGGATGATGACGATAACGATTATCTTGGTTTTACCTCTTTTTTTTTTTCTTTTTTTTTTTT
The DNA here is from genome assembly GCF_022577435.1 of Embiotoca jacksoni. Classification (NCBI taxonomy): domain Eukaryota; kingdom Metazoa; phylum Chordata; class Actinopteri; family Embiotocidae; genus Embiotoca; species Embiotoca jacksoni. The sequence continues at coordinate 23,350,023 of NW_027185381.1, read as the reverse complement.
CCAGCTTGCGAGGAAGCAGAGAGATCTGTACATGAACTGCACAGATTGTAGCGCAGTGATATGTTTCTGGAGAACTTGTTGCCTCATCAGTCTGCATAGTATACTGTCTCTCTTCACTTTAAATCTCTGTATAAAATGGCTCGTTCTTTGTTTTTATATTGAAAGCTGTGCCAAATATTTGAGGATTTTCTAAATCGGCTTGTTCATCTTGTGCTTCTCCCTTTTTCAAATTGATAAAAAATGAATCAAAATTAATGAATAACTAATGACTGATGGGATTATTTTCAGATAGACCGCCAGAAAACGAATAAGAAGGAATGACTTTAGGTAGCAACACCGAAATAATTAGTGGAGAAATTTTATTGACTTAGAATTTTATGATAGAAGTTGAATGGGAGTCTATTTAGCCGGAGTTTTTTTGGACCCAACTTCTAGTGGTATTGAGGCTTAAAGCACCAAACCATCGGCCTCATTTTTCAGACCCAAAAACGACATCCACTTTTATATACAGTGAATGATTTAAACCTAGCATTGGAAAACATGCCGTATAATATCATCCCTTATACTCCTGACTTACTCTACCCTCCTGCCTACTTTCTCTGCAGTAAGCGCCCTCTCAGGTGCTAAAGAGCATCTCCTCGCACACTCAGCTCAACAATGGCAGTAATCTGCTGAAAGTTTCTGGAAGGAGGATCTCGCAAATGTGACTCAAGCTGCAATCAGAGCTTAATAATACACATAATGACAGGGTCAGCCAAGGGAAGGGTGGATTTTCGATCCTCCCTCTAATGCTGGTGTTACTACGGAGGAGGGAAAGGGAGAAGTAGTAAGGATAGAGATGGGAAATTAAAGCGTAGACTGGTATTTTGAAGGGTAAAGGTTGCTTTTTTTAACGCAGGGTAGATTTAATTTTTTTAAAACGGAGAAAAAGAATTCGCTTAGCAAATGGTTTGCCACGTCACTCCAGCTGACTCATCTTTGTCCGCCTGTTGTTTTTCCTGCTGCCCTGAAGGTGTTGGTGCTGAGCTCAGAGGACTCCTATCAATATCATTGCCTTTCTAGTGTTGTCGCTATTTCCGTGTTCCTGGAAAATATGTCGCAAACTGTGTGGATTAGCTTGTGTTGTGAGAAAGCTGTCAGTGTTGACATTCCCTGTGCAACCCGAGGCTGCTGACATCCAGGTGTAGTGACCTGGGAGTGACCCGTCTAACATGGCATGCCACAGTCTGAAACGGCAGCAAATTATATACTGTAGGACATACCGTGCAGAGGCGGTGTGAAAGCTGTGTGTCGTGTTTCTTTACCTTTCCCTGCTCTAAAGTCAAACTCTCTGCTCTTCAGATCCCAGGATGCTGAGAAGAGGATGAGTCCTCCAGGCCATCGGAGACATCCACGCGTCTTTGCCACTGTCCCTCCCCGACAGTCCTCTAGTCCCACCGGGGCACCATCTGCCTCCCCGTGCTCCCCCACTCGCCCCTGTCCGGGTGCCTCCCCCCTCCCCCAGTAGTGGACATCCCAGAGGGGAGGAAAGGCGACCCCAGCCCCTGTAAATATGCCTGGATGGAGGGCTCAGTGGCGTCTCGTCCTGCTGAACTCCCTGACCTGCGGCCTGGAGATCTGCGTGGCAGCTGGGATCACATACGTGCCCCCGCTGTTGCTGGAGGCCGGAGTGGAGGAGCGCTACATGACCATGGTGCTAGGTAAGAGCTCGGTAAAGACAGAAAGAGGGGGGGGGGGATCTAATTACCAGGCCTCTTTGGTACCTCATACTGTGCGCCTCATTCTCTCGCATGTATGACATGCATGCATCGTCTCTTTCTGACAAGGCATTCATTTAACATGAAAGGCAAAGGTGGGACAACCCTCGTTCACATACACATTTTCACATTCCTTCTGCAGGATCGCTGCGATTCAACCATCTCTTGTTTGGCTTCTTTAATGACCACATGCGTGACTGTTTTTCACCCGAGTGTTTCAAATGATAACTTTTTATAGCTCTTCATTGTCATTTGTTTATTTCGCATTGTGCTGAAAAGAGGTTAAATTGTATTTGCTGTGGTTAGAATAAAGCTATAATACAAACTGAAATTGATCTCATTAGTATCTAGTATTGTAAATCACAACAAGCCTCTGAGGAATGTATGTTTTATAAATGTAAATATATAAAAGATGTGACCTTGTCCAGTGGTAGCCAAATTAGTTTGGCAGTGGGGGGTGTGAATGTGCCTCCGGGGCTCTTATCTTCATTCCCATTCAGGTCATAAAGACATAATTGAGGCCTTTAGAGAAATTAGTGGCCAAATCACCTGTTGTTTTGTCGGTATGGTAATCAGGCACCATGTGAAAGGCAGCAGGAGGGCGACTATCTCCAGACTGACGGGCACATTGTGTTGCCTCTTGCAGTTCTTCGACTTCTTATCAGTGAGGAAAAAAAAACAAAGTAACAATGATTTCACTAAATCTATTCTTCTGTCTTTCTTTTGTATCCATTAAGAAGGGCTCAGCTGGAAACAACAATGTATAAATCTGTGATCAGAACCTTGTAGACCTCCTGGCTTGTAACATGCAGGATACAAAACATTTTACTCGCAGTGTACTGACAGTTAAGTGCACCATTATATTCAGGAACCCTGGGGAAAGAAACCTTGAAAAGCATCTAATTTGACTCTGTCCAGCAGAAACACGCACCACAAACATAGTGTTGAGTATGTGCAGCTGATGACTGCGCCATTGTGCCTCGCTAACATATAATTGTGGTGGTGTATTTGTGGCCTAGTTGCCTTTTCAATTTAACAATAGGAAGAAATGACCAAAACTATTCTGAACTATTTCTGAATCTTGACGCTTCTGAATTTGTGGCATGTGTCTAAATACACCTAATTGGCATCACCGATATGGTATATGTATATTTGTACACTGGGTTTACTTTGTAAGTGACGTGAATAGTTGCATTATCCTGTAACCCCATTCACATGGTTCCCACTGAGACGTCTCTTTGAGACATTGTCTTGTGACTATACAGATGATAGATACAATTCCACCGAACCAAAAGGCTCCGTGTGTGTGTGACACAAGTGGCTATTCAAGGTTTAAGATTCAACACTATACACTTCTACTCTTCCATTTCTCCCAACAGCTGCCGGTGATATGAAGAAAAATGATTTCATTGTAGAGTTCCTCCCAAACCGGCTGCACTGTAAACCTATCTGGAAATGGTACTCAACCTATTTCTCATATCCCTGTGTTATAATGGAGTGCCACAGTGTTATTTCAATGAAGATAGATATTGTGTCTTGGGAGACCAATAGCTAATTTCCCCGAGCAGTAGTGTCAGGTTCTCGGATGGCTGCTTTCTACTTTATCCAATAGCCATTTGTTGGCTGCGTCTTCCTCCAGTTGTTAGTTTTTCTTCCTCTAGTTCCCCCTTCTGTTAGTGGAGAAGATTCTCTCTCTGCTTTTTGGAACTGAAGAGTAAAAGAGTGTATTTAGTTCAGGATTTACTGTAAGAAAGAAAACACCTTGTGGAATGTGGCATGTGTTATACGAGATCGAATCATATGTATGGGTTTGGTTAGACGGCACACTCTCTCTCTCTGTGTGTGTGTGTGTGTGTGTGTTTCAGTGACTGAGTGGGGGGGGTGTGTGAGACAGTTAGTCTTACAGCTGTAGATGGTGAGGATTGTTATGATGGGCCCCCACAGCTGCAGCAGGAATGAATGTGGTGGAGGGCTTGACTGTCTGGCTGCTGTCAACTTGTCTGTCTTTCTCAGTTCACCTGCCCGTCTCGCTGTCTGTGTTCGTCTGTTCAGCTTACTGACTTCAGGCTCTCTCTCCCTGTGTTTCAGTTTCTTGTCAAACTGGAGAATGACCAAAGATTGATTGCAGAGCCCTGTATTGGTTGTGTTTTCTGTACGTGCATGTGGGCATGAACCTTCTGGTGAGAATGTAAACAAAAACCTTCCTGACTATAATAAAAACTCCACAGGGGACCTTTTTTAAATGGCAAAATCTAGCACGGCGATTGGGTCACTTTAGATGTTGCCTGTGTGTCTGCAAGCGAACACCCAGTGTGCCAGGGTGTGTTCTAATTAGCTCGACCCAGCCACGTGAGGCTGATGAGCTGCTACCTTCAGGCAGCAGGCCATCTGTAGGAGTCATCACCGGCAATCAGGGATGATGACAGAGGGACGCATGCAGCTCGCCCACCCTGGTAGGTCAGGAACAAGGAGGACCTGACGGGGCCAATAAAAGACGAGCTGAAAAGCTCCTGTTGTAGATCACGGCAGAGATTTTATAGATGAAAATCTGGTTGGAAAATATGAATGGAAAAGCAATCAGGGTTTTGGAAGGAAAATAAATCTTTTCTCGCAGAGTGTATTTCAACTTTATTGAATTCATATGTTTATATTTAGAACTTTCTTAGAATTTCTTCTCAATTTGTCCACCTGCCTTGTGTCTTTACTGTTTCTCTTTCACTGTATGTTGTGTTTTGTTTGTGTGTTGTCTGACTTCCTGTGTGTATCCCTGGTTGTAACTGCAGGTATCGGGCCAGTGCTCGGCCTCCTGTTCATCCCTCTGATCGGCTCGGCCAGTGACCACTGCAACAGCAGTTACGGCAGGAGACGGCCTTTCATCTGGCTGTTGTCTCTGGGAGTCCTTGTGGCACTTTTCATCATCCCCCACGCCGACGTCCTCGCAGCACGTCTGGCTTGGGGCGGACGCACCGTCCAGGTAGGATGAGTTTATCGTTTACGTCATTTTGTAATTCTACCTACAAAGTGCACAAGACAAGAAAGCAGCTCGTGTTGGTTATAATTCAGACATTAGCAGCTGGATGTGGGGTTAGTTTAGGAACCCAGCCTCCTTATTATAGACTCTATATAAAAGTGGACGTAGCTTCCAGGTCGGAAAAATGAGGCCGATGCAGAAGTGCCTTAAGCTGCAATACCACCGAGTGCCACTAAAGGTTGGCTCCAAAAAGCCTCCAGCTCCATAGACTCCCATTCAACTCGTCACCGATAATTCTAAGCCAATAAAATTTGAGTTTTTCTGGTGTTGTTAGCTAAAGTCGTTCCTTCTTATTCGTTTTCTGGCCGTCCATCTGAAAATAATCCCGTCATTGATTAGAAAATAAGATTCAAAAAGCTGTGTTTTTTGGGAGCGCGTCTGTTTGATTGACAGGCCTGTGGTGCAGTCAGGTTACGGCTACCGGCGGGCGGGATGTAGTATCATTGGGTTTCCAATCAGATGGAGTCAGATCCACCTCTCGCTCCCCCCCCAGCTCGTCCAAATATGGTCACGTCTGGCTGTAAATTGCTCCGAACTAGCAAGATGGCGCCGACCAAAATCCGAACTCGATGCTACATAACGGCCGTTCACAAACCGACGGGTGACGTCACTGCTGGTTACTGCTTGGTCCTCCCATGTATTATTCAGTTGAGATTTGGATAATTAAAAGAACCGTTCAAGTTTAAAATGTAACTTTCTTTCATGTAATCTGTTCCAGGTGGGCTTCCTCATCCTCGGCGTGGGGCTCCTTGACTTTTGTGGACAGGTGTGCTTCACGCCGTTGGAGGCTCTGTTGTCGGACCTGTACCGGGACGAGGAGGAGTGCGGCCAAGCCTTTGCAATGTTCTCCTTCATGGTCAGCTTGGGAGGCTGCGTGGGTTATTTACTACCTTCGCTGGACTGGAGCCGCGGTCTGCTCTCGGTTTACCTAGGAGGCCAGGCCGAGTGCCTCTTTTTCCTCCTCATCCTCATCTTCGTCTTCAGTGTGCTCATCACCATGAAGGTGTCTGAGGAGCCCTTGTGTGCCAGCAGCGGTTTGGCAGGATCGGGGTCTTTACTGGAGTCTGGGGCCGGGCCCACGGAGGCCAGCAGGTGCGGCGTGCCGCGCTCGTGCTGCTACCTGCTGAAGTGCAAACTCAGGCTGCTCAAGTCCGGACCCTTACTGTGCTTACTGAGAACATGCTGGTCCATGACCCCGGCCATCTACCGGAGCTACTGCCACGTCCCGCGGGTCATGAGGCAGCTGTGTGTCGCTCAGCTCTGCAGCTGGATGGCCGTCATGTCCTTTATGCTTTTCTACACCGACTTTGTGGGGGAAGGTCTGTACGAGGGCGTGCCCAGTGCATTGCCAGGAAGCGTGTCCAGGCAACGATACGATGACGGTTAGACTTCTTCTTTATACAATATATTGAAGATTTATGTCTATTTATTATTATAACTATTTATTATTTGCATGTCACTGTGGTGTACACACTAGATGCGAGCTTTATTCATCTCTTCATGAGAGTTTAGCCTGTTCAAGCACTGTTTACAACATGGATTTACCAAATATAACAAAGTAAACAAACAAAAATATTTATCAAAATTCCACTTTGTTATTGTTAACTAAAACATGAAAACTAGTGCTGCACTTTCAAACTAAAATATGTCTTTAATAATAGCTCCACTTAAAATGATTATTAGAATCACAATTCCACTTTGAGTTGCTGTAATAACTTCCACCCTATCGTCAGCTTCCAGTAGCTGGTCATCGTGTTTTTACCTCTGCCACCTGTCCACGTAGCGAAATCCAGTTCCAGTTGTTGTTCTCCTCTCTCTCAGCAGCAGGATGCACTCACATCCTTCTGTCATGAGACACACAGGCAGAAAATTTTGTTTCTGAATACGCGTCTTCCTACTGCACTCATTTTGGTTCTTGTTCTGGGAAACATCCCTCAAAAATCAGCCGCTGACTTGCAGACTCTTAGACAACACTGTGTACTAATTCCATTTAAGAACTAACACATATTTTGGTTACTTGGGCTTAAGCCAATGTCAAGCCAATTTATTTCACAATTCCAGGTATTACTTTCCAACCCTGCACTTCAGAAACTGTAAACAAATACGCGCCGTATTCATCCCCACCTGTTCCAGCTCCGTAAATCACTTACTGTTACCGTCACTAATCCTGCCAGACACTTTTATGGCATTATTCTGTAGCTATATGCAGATGCTTGGCTGTGTGATTATACCCTGTAGACAGTCTAAAGGCAGGTAAACCTGAACAAATCGGTTGTGTCGGTGGTGTCAGAGGGCCAAAAAAGAAGACTTCTTTTTTGGGTGTATTTTACCAGACAGTGAATGATGACGATTAGCATGTGGTAAACAAACGGGAGGCAGACACGTTTCAGATGTATTACCCAAGTGGGCCATGTGAGAGTTAAGTGTGAAGTCTCTGTCCAGCCAGACTTCCTGTCTTGCATCCTACTTCCCTCCCTTCTTTTGGCCTTTTCATTACTTCTCTCAACTAACAATTATGTACTTTTCAGATTCCCTTTTCATTTTTTTTAATCCCTTCCTACTACTGGCTACTTAGTGTTTTATCCTTTTAATCTGAGTACTCAACCGTCCCTCTCTTTCACCTTTTGCCCTCTTTCATTTTCCATCCGTCCTTCTGCATTCTTTTCTCCGTCCTCTTTGTCCACTTCTGTCTCCTCCTTTCCTACTTTTGTTTACCTTCTGCCCCCCCCTATCCCCCCATCTCTGCTCCATGTGATTGCTGGACCACGAGGAATGTCACACTCAAAGAATTAATGTCAAGCAATCGGCACACAAAGAACATGTTCATTCAAGTCAGGTAGACGGCCAAAGCGCACAATTCTTGAGGTCTGTCTGAGATTTGTTTGTTTAATCTGAAACACAGTGAATGTTATTAAACCACATCATTCGGTCTGCAGATGCTCCTCTGCATGAGGGTGATCTGCTTTGTTTAAAGTTACATTGGCCTTTTTTTTTTTTTTACCTCATTTTTTTTAACACTATCCCTTTATCTGTAAAGCTTACACTATGGAAGCGGCTGTTTTCCCAAACTGCAGCGGTTCTCCTCTGCACAGAGTCAGAAGCATTCTGGCTCAGTCCCATATCTCTCAAGGGTTGAATTTCGGTCCTCATTACCCTCTGTAGTGTTTGTAAATTGGGCTCGGCAGCTTTGCTTTCCAGGAGTAATATGATCCACATACTCCGTCCACACAAGCTAGTCTGCTGCTGAACTCCTGACCCACACTGTTCACCAAGAGCAAGCGAAGATCAGGATATTAGCAGGCTGAAATAAATCACAGCCCGGAGATGGAATCTTTTTATAGTAAAAAAAAAAAAAAAAAGTATAACATTTATTAGGCGGCCAAACATACGGGGATAAACTGGGATCGTTATTTAAAAGGGAACAATTTTCCCTTGATGTCCAAAATCCCACAACTGATTTCGGTTCTTTGATTCTGTCAAAAGATGGAAAACAAAAGTTTCATATTTCCGTCTGATTGAAAAATCAAGTTCAAAGGTACGAGGCAAATGCAGCTTTATTTGCACTGTTTTATTTCATCATTAAATACATATCATCGTGAGAACGTTATTTACCGTCAGCTGCGGTATCAAGAACTTTGCTTCCATTTGCTGCTTTTATGGTTTTAGATCATGGACATGATGCATCACATGATTAAAATCCCCCGTTTACTGACTGTTAATGTGTTAATTTGGGAACTGAAAAGCTTTTGACACGATGCAGCGGACAAGGAAGGAAGGAAGGAAGGAAGGTGACATAAATTAATCTACTTTTGCCGAGGAGTGTGCAAATCCCTCCTGTGTTGTTTGAATTTTAAATTCCACTTTGGTCAGTTGGTGCGACATCTTTATAAATGCTTGTTGTCTGGTTTTGCTAACTGGGCCAGACTTGGGCCAGGAGGCACGTTGCCTCAGTAAACAACGACCGGCCTGTGTGTCCTGCTCTTTCAGGCTTTTCATGGATTTATCTAAGGTTAGTTCTGCCTGTGATGGTCCAAGTTGGTCCACCCAAACAATTTGTTTGCGCTGAGGAGCTCTTTGATTGTTACAATGGCAGCCATCCTTCATTGGCTCTCCTGGTTGTAACCATAGACTTTATATAAAAGTGGACATAGTGTCCGGGTCTGACAAATTAGGCTAATTAGGCTGCAATACCACCGGGTGCCACTAGAGGTTGGCTCCAAAAAGCCTCCAATTCATTCATTCAACTTCTCTAATAAAATTCTCAGTGAATAAAATTTCTCCACAAGTTATCTATCTAAACTAAAAAGGGCGTTTTGGGGGGCGTGTCTGTTTGATTGACAGGCCTGTGGTGCAGTCAGGTCACGGCTATCGGTGGGCGAAACATAGTACCACCGGGTTTCCAATCAGATAGTCAGTTCCCCCCCCCCCACCCCCACAAGATCTTCCAAAGGCTTTATAACGGCCGTTCACAAACCAATGGGTGTCACTGTTAGTTGCCGCTTTGTTGTAACACTGACATTTGTCTTTCCAGGAATCCGTATGGGCAGTCTGGGCTTGTTCCTGCAGTGTGCTACCTCAACCTTCTTCTCTCTGGTCATGAGTCGTTTGGTGCGCCATTTTGGGTCCCGGTGGGTCTACGTGAGCAGCATGGTGAGCTTCACGGTCTCTGCGTCGGTCATCTGCCTGTCGAAAAGTGTTGTCTTGGTCACCGTAATGGCAGCTCTCACTGGCTATGCGTATGCAACGCTGCAGACTCTGCCTTACACACTCACCTGCCATTACCACCAGGAGAAAGAGGTAAGAACACGAGTAACACATTTAAATACCAGAATGGTATGTTGAAAAACATCCGCCTGATTGAGTAAGCTGGTTGTTTTCTCGTCTCATTTCAGGTCTTTATGCCAAAAAGGATAACCAAAAGCATGCATAAAAATGGTCTAGCAGCCAAGCGGGACTCCGTGTATTTGACTCCTGTGGAAGAGGAGGGTGGATTGAACCACAAGGCAGGGCCTCCCTACAAGCATACCTTCTTCAACCAGGACAGTTACGAGTACTATCCCGGCCCAAAGAGCCAGAACAGCTCATCTCTCGGCTCCGGCGGCGCTGAGCAGGACGAGGCCGAGTCGGGGTTTGAGAAGCGTGGCGTGGGCTTGGACTTCGCCATCTTAGACAGCACCTTTCTCCTCTCTCAGGTTTTCCCCACCCTCTTCATGGGCATGATTGTTCAGTTCGCACAGTCCGTCACTGCCTACATCGCCGGCTCGGCCATATTCGGAGCCGTCGCCATCTACCTGGCCAGTCACATCGTCTTTGACCAAAAGGACCTCAGAAGCTGAAGACTTGAATACAAAAGATGAGAGCGGGATGGAATCACAGATAATCAATCAATCAATCCAACCATCCATCCATCCATCCATCCATCAATCATTCAGGGTCCATGTGGGGAAGTCAGCAGTGCACTGCTGTTCCCAGAATGCTTTGTGCTAGTGTCGTCTGTTTGCTTTAATGAAAGTTCTTGAGCTGAGGAAGTGTACCCGTCGGTGTGTGGCCGGTTACGTGAAAGTGGCCAATGACAGAAAAAGTCACAGGAGCCATGTTTCCTGCCAGTGAGGTGCAGTACAGCAGGAATAGTTACCAACCACCTGATGAGTCGACACCACCTGCGTGCTCAGGTCAGGTGTGGTCCACACTTCTCTGAAAGCTATTGAATTACATAGAAATCTCTCTTTAAAAAAAAAAAAAAAAAAAAAAAACTTCTTGTTGTTACATCATTTCTGTCCATGTTTTTTCTCAGGTACCATCAAGCGGGTTTATCGCAGAACTCGTCAACCTCAGATACACAGCTACTGCCCTTTATGGTGTTTACAGTCTTATACCGAGCGCTCCACAGTTTTGGAACGTATTGGCTCGTCCAGACTCATGCGCAGTATCACAGAGGCGATCTGGAGACTGGTCATATTTTATTATATATTGAATTTAACTAAAGGGTAAACCCCCTGAAGATGCATCATGTTGTTTTTTTCCTCAATCCTACTAAGAAAATCCCGTTTTACGGCACAATTGCAGAATGGTTAAATTGATGCATTCAGAAAATAGAAGTACGAGTGGGACCAGTAGACTTGTGTTTCCAGGATACAAAAATAAAAACTAAACACGCATAAAGGAGTGCTCTAGCGATATAGACCTGCTTAGAGACGGATTTAAAAAGAACGGTTAAAATGTCTGCATCATCTCTCGTTAGACCTGCCCTACCTGTCGTCATTCAAGCACCATGCTCTCTGATTATAATGCAGATGTTCTGTCAATTATTTGAAATCTCTAGCTCAAAGTTGCCGGACTGTTGCTCAGCTTAACTTTTCTTCACTGTGATTATAGTCTGGAAACCCTGTTCACATTAAGGTCTGCCAGGCCACTCAGAAGAGTTGACCAATTAGCGACCAGTAGAGTGGCTCAGTGCAATGATGCTTAATTTAAGCATTATTTTGTAAATGTAGTTGTAGTGATGCAAAATTTTCAGCACGCGTGGCGATCAAAGCCGATTGGTTAAAGGCTGATCTGGTAGTTTTAAATTAACCCGACGTCTACACCCGGTAGGATGGAACAACTGGAAACAGTTCTGTATGGAAAGTGGCCACACCCATGAATTCACACAGTAAATTTTTGCGGTGACACCAGTCTGCAAAATAACCCCAATGACATCACTATGACATCATTGGAGTTATTTAAAATAGAAGAAAACTATTTTCACTGGCTGACTGTCACTCAACGTTGAGTAAACTGACTATATGTAGAATTGGTGGAGTACTTATAGATTTAGCTGTACTCTGATATTATTCCCCCCCCCCCCCCCACACACACCTCCACCACCACCTAGATTCATTTAATACTTAATGAGCAATTTTACTGCAAATATTTTATATACAAAGTTACTGTATATCCCTATGGGACTTCTGTTATGCAACCTGCTGAGGTGAGGTTACTGGGTTACTGACTGTGGTGGTTTAAGAATGAAGCTGTTCACTCAAATTGGAATACCGTCCAGATGAATGAGTCTAGTGTAACAGGACTGCTCATCCTGTCCAGCTACACTTCTGATCCGGACAGTTGTCTCAGGTTAGTACCTTGTTTTAGTGACGCCCCCCCCCTCCCTCCCCCCCCCCCAATACTGTTACTGATGAAACACTTTCCCTGCTGCCTATAACCTCATGTTCTTTTGTTTTTTTTACTGTATTTTCAAGTGACAATCTCGGACATCCAGATGGGCTTCTTGTGTAATGCTGGGGGTGCACGGTAAAAATGTAGGGTGACGTGTCGTGGATGACCACTTCATAGCACCCATTCCTGAAACCCCCCCCCCCCCCCCCCAAAAAAAAAAAAAGTCATGCAGTAAATGAAAACAGTTGGTTACTGAAAATCACGTGAAGTGTGGGCACTGTATACGACGGGCTGACGGTCACGCTGAATTTAGCTCTGTGTGTGCGTGCGCATAACGTGGAGGCCAGACTGAGAAAGCATGAGTAATATTTTAAGTGTGAGGTATTGACTTTCGCCCAAACTATGTTACAGTACATTATGGCTTTCAGTCAAGCTTTTGATTTCTCATTGGTCAGATGATGTAAACGCAATGTTTGTGTCACAATCAGTGAGTCCATCAGAGAATTAAAAAAATTTTTTTTTTTTATCCTGCTCGTCTGATCCTACACAAATGGGGCGATAAATCAGTTTGAGCAGATACAAATAGTCCCAAAGGATGTTATTGCCGTAGTTGTGCTCAGCATGGAGGATCGGAGGATTTGTCATGTTGTCATTACTGCGTAGTCCAACGCTCGACTTGTCCTTTTCACCCTGAAACGCACAGGAAAATATCGTCCAGCAGTAGCTGAAGTGTCAGAAAAACGGTCGTTTTTACAAGTGCCTGTACATTTTTCAAACATGTTTTTGTACATATGTATTTATTTATTATGCGTTTATTACAAAAAATAGCATGTATTAAACTATTGGACTCTTTGGCATCTTTTTATAGGTGCAAGGGTGAAGGCTGTTTCTGTGAAAAAAGATAAATTATTTGTATAGATATGGTATAGAAACATCCTCAAAGCTATAATTTATTTTAACATGACCCACTTTATCCTGTAGCTTTGGTAACATCACGGGGCGTTTTGCTGATGTCTGCTGTCAGTATCATATCGGTTTCAGGTGACAATACTGCCAGTGGAGCGTGTGAAGGTGAAAACTTTACAGTCACATGACTGAGATGCTCTGTGAGTTTTATTTTTTCCGCTGCAAGGAATCTTCTCATTTTGTCAATCCTGCTTTTTCTGGGTCTCATATAACCACTTGTTTCTTCTTCTGCATCACAGGTCTGTTATATTGTTTAACTAGTACTGCAGATATCTAATAGGATGGGTGGAGTTTCTTTCTACTCTCCACTGTTGCCCTATAAACCAAATGACCTGTTTGATATAAACAAAAAGTGCCAATGGTCAGACTATGTTTAGGCCAGAAGTTGTCATGTTTTGATATGACTTTTCTTTTCTTTTTTTTTTAAATCACAATATTTCAGTCACTTATGTCAATGTCATTAATGCATTCAGCCATAAGGAAAAGGTTGTACTTCATTGTTATTGTACATCTATCAGATTGTGTATAAATATGCAGTTACAAATAGATTTTATACAAAATAAAAGAACTGCATTGCAAAGAGATGTTGTCCGAGTCATTTTATAAAACATATTCTCCTTTACAATATCAAAAGAAATGGTAATTGGTTATTAGTAGTAATTAATCAGAAAATATTACAATAGAGGTCAACACATTTTATTTGGATTAATCTGAAATAAGATTTGAATCTTACTGTTAATTTAAATGTTGTTTTTTTTTAATGTTTTGTGTCTGAAGTCTCCAGTTTGCCCCTCAGACAGTAAAGCCCGAAGGCTCCACGAGTAGTTTAAAATGAATTTGGAAATGGTGCCATCCTTTGGAAATCTCGGGGAAGTGGCGTGCAGGAGAGCCGCTGGTGCGCAACTGCGCTGGCCCCACTGACGCATGGGCATGCTGCTGGTGGCATTATCTGTTACATGGAAAAGACGATAGGCTTTCATGTTGCAGGGAATGGTATGCCGACAATGTGTGCCATTTCATGACGGGGCCTCTCCGCTTCTCCTCATAGTTCTCACGAATGCACCACGGGAAACGCAGGGGTTAAGGTGTACATATAAAAATATGACGTGATTAAAATGTGACTGAGGGCCTCTGCTCCACAGCCGTGCTGTAAAGCTCAGAAGGACTCGGTTCTTTGCTCAAGGACACGTCAGAGGGGCGGATGCAGGCAGACACCGAGGGCTTGAACCTTTGATCTTTGCGGTCGATTGGTAGCGGGCGCCCTGCTGCCTCCCGGCTCCAGCTGACATGTCATTTTAGGCCTAGAAAAAACAGAGATTTGCTCGGAAAAGTTCTTGAACGGCTGCAGCAGAAGAAGTGGAACCACAAGAGCCCTGTCATTGCTCTCCGGTGACAAGTGGGCCTGTTTTTACACCTTCCTTCTAAATAAGGAAGCGGCCTGACAGACATATGACCACCGACCCAATTTGGGAGCACCCCGAGTGCCCCATCGCGTCCCACGGCCGCTGAACGCCACCAATAAGCTTTCTTCCCTTCCAGTCCAGCAGTGACAGTAGGCTATTGCCCTCAACTCTCCAAAGACTTGGTATTTTTTGCTGCTGTCCGCACCCTCTCTACCCTTGTATTATCCCAGCGGTGAAGTCAGCATGATGTCATCCAGGGATGCGATAGCCCTGGCAAGGTTGAAACAGGGTTTTTGGTGAGTGGTGGCCCAGAGGATTTATTCTGAACTCTTACACCGAGAGAGAGAGACTGTCAGAGGGAAGAGAGAGAGAAAGAGAGAGTGTGTGTGAGAGAGAGTGGGGCGCGGAGGAGCTGCAAAACATGGTAATCACCACCAACAACATCACCATCACCATCACCTCCAGCTCTGCCGCGCACTCTCCCGTCTCCTCTCCTCCTCTGCACCGAGGCTTGCGTTTCATGCCCAAAGCCCTGATCTGCGCTCCAAAAATAACCTTCAGCCAGCATGCCGAAGGAAGCAAAACAAGAAGAGCGGTATTTTTAGGGTCATTAATTTCGACCACGTGGCCCGAAGGTAAACCGGATGGCCGTTGCGCAAAGGCTCCTCGTCAGTATGTCCTGCGAGGCCGGCACGCCGCACTGGACGCTGACCGCGGTGGTTCTCCTGGGCTTTCTGCTGGGGATCGTGTCAGCGTACCCTTTACCGAGCAGCAGGACAAATGCAACTTTACTGGAGAAACGATGGGAGACCCTCTTCTCCCGCTCTGTACTGGGGATCTCCGGGGAGAAACCGGAGCTGAACTGGGAGAGTGACTATCTGCTGGGCATCAAAAGAGTGCGGAGGCTCTACTGCAACGTGGGCATCGGGTTTCACCTTCAGATCCTCCCCGACGGCAGGATAAACGGTGCACATAATGAAAACCAGTACAGTGAGTTATACCTCCACCGATGTAATGCAATAGACATAAAAGAGAGGCTGAGTCAATAAGCATGGATCTGAGATGAGCAGGCTAGTGTATCCCCTCTATTTGCATGATCATATCTCATCCGACTCAGAGGGAGAATTGAATTTCTTCCGAGGCAAAGACAAAATCTATTAAAAACAAGTATCCATCAGTGCTGAACACCCTTCTTCCTCCCCCTCCTCCCCAAGCTCAACCATGTCATGAATGTATGGACGCTTTTAGACACAACTTATTTTTACGCAGCCCTGTGAGGGCGGTCCAGAGACCAATAGCCGTGCACGTCAATGCAATTACTGCAATTATTGCAATAACCAGAATGCTCTTAATTGACAGCGCCTGGATGCTAATTGTAAGCTGGGAGTGAAAGATGCAGAACAAAGGCTCGGCATGCTGCGCAGCAACCTGCAAGGTTACACCCATAGACGCAGAGAAAGCACAATGCTCCAGTCACCATGAGAAAACACAATCAGCCAGGATGCTCGGTTCATTTTTTTTTCAATCCTAATGTGATCATTCTTTGTCCTGTATCAGGTCTAATAGAAATCTCTACGGTGGAGAGAGGAGTAGTGAGCCTGTACGGGGTGAAGAGTGAGTTGTTTGTCGCAATGAACAGCCGTGGGAGGTTATATGGAACGGTAGGTATGCACAGTATTTCATTTATTGTCCAGCACTGTTAGTTAATTGGATCCTGAAATTAGGACGCAGCTTGATCCCCCCTTTTTTTTAATTTTTTTTTTTTATTTATTTATTTTTTTAATTAATTAATTAATTAATTTTTTATTTGCCTTTTATATTTTGGAGTGGTACTCTATCTACCAGCAGGGGGGCTGCATATTTTTGTGTTGCGAAATCCATATATTTTAATTTCATCAGGAATTTATAAAGCTCTATTTAAAGCAAGTGCTAGGCCAGTTGGCCTATGGCTAAATAATGATGAGGTTAACAGATGCATGGCTGTAATGTGGTCGTGTGTGTGTGTGTGTGTGTGCGTGTGTGTGTCTGCGTGTCTGCGTGTGTGAGGAGGGGAAACCCCTTGACTCCGAGAAACCTGTCAGCAGAGCTGAAAATCGATTTCAATGGCAAAGTGCTTATTTCGTAGGGCAGCCCATCACACACGTTGGAGGCAAAAAGATCCCCCCCCTCCCCCAAAAAAATAAAAAAAAAATAAGTCAGCTTCTAAACCGTATAATCTCCAAACATCTAAAATAAGACACCATTTAAATTTTATTCTAGTGCATTTTTATATTTTTAATTGTAGTCTGACAGAATAACATTTGTCTGGTCAGCGTTTCATAGCTTTATGTCTGTTCGAACTGTTATGCTTTTTGAAATTTCAGAGAAGCCTCCAGTAAGTAAGTGTTTTAAGGACACAAGGCAGAGCACCTTTTGCATTTTAGAGTTTAGTGTCTTTCTCGTAGAATAATCAGAGTTTCATCAGTGTAGATCCAGAGCAAGTCAAAACAAGGAAACTTTGGTCCTCAGATTGTCACCAGCCAGCCAGGAGCTTGTCTTTAATTACATAAAATGTATTTTATTAGAGGGATAACTATCTGTATGTAGCGAAATGTTAAGTACTAGTCAGTATTTGGTTTTGTTTGGTCAACTATTTGATAATTCATAACTTAAAAAAGAAAGTATTATTATCGAAATATGAATGGAAATATTGGGGTTGAATTTGACCTAAATGTAGTGCTCCGCTTTGGACATGTTTCATCAGTCATAATTGAAACTCTCCATTGCTGAAAGTGTTCAATGTTATGCTTATTCTCTGGAAATATGAAATTGCACTGATAGTTTCTAAGAAGATTGATGTTAGATTTAGGTGACAGATAAAAAAGTAAAGACACCAATGTTCTTTGTGAACTGGTGGACTTGAATGTATATTATGGGCGTCTATTAGAGTTAGACCAATAATTTGTACAAGTATCAGCTGATATCGGCTTATAGCCTAGTTTTATTTTTATTGCTATATTTCATTTTGTAGGTATACATACTCATAACAAGACATTGCAGTACAGACATGCCAAAGTTGAACATCATTTAGATGCAGTTTCTCCAATGAAAGTTTGTTCACCAGCGAGGTTACATGTTTATTTTTCTCTCTGTAAAATCTTCCACTCACTTTGTATCTTATCACAATTTAAATTTAAAAAAAAAACAAGAAAATTAGGCAAACAAATCATTATTGGACAAAATATTCTCATCACCTTTTTTTTTTGTTTTTTTAGACTCCCAGAATATCAATATCATGATTGGCCTCTATTAGTCAGACAATATTCAAACCTCATACTGTATGTTAAACTGCGTCACATGCTGTTTTTCAAATTCAAGCACAGATCTTTAATGGCAGTAACGATTTATACATTCATGCCCTGTTGGTTTTTTTTTTCAAAGTCCTTATCACACAGATAAATTGTATTTGATGAATAACTAGAGATAACTTTTAGAAGACGTAATTGTTTTGCTTTTAGACGCAGCGTTGACAAGTTATTAATATATAACTGTTCCCGGCGGTGGGTGGGTGGGGACCTTGGGTTTGGTAGAGCCCTGCTGACACACGGCTGCTGCTCGTCTTGTTGTCTTGAACGTATTTGACAGACAGAACGTGAGTCGGTTATCTCATCGTGAGTGATGAAGCGTTAGCTCGTGAGCGGGCTGATGGTCTGATAAGAGATTGAATTAGGCCACGTGGTCTCTGACGGAGAGCATTTGCTGTGCCGCTGCACACCGCACGAGTCGTGCGTTGCCAGCTCAGAATAGCAGAGCGGTCGTATTGGTCTTTTGTAGTGGCAGATATTTAGAGATTATTCTCACACACAGAGGGACCGGATGTGGAAAAAAAAAAAAAAAAAAAAAAAAAATGGTCACTGCTTCTATTGTTAATTTTGGAACTTATATATCTTAACTGTGTTTGTGGCGCTTAATTGTAAAGTTTCAATATTTTCTGAAGGTTTAAGTCTTTAAACTGTTTAAAGGACTAGTTTGACACCATCATCTGCATTGTTGTTAGATGAGGATTAGATGAGCACCACTCTCAGGTCTGTTCGCCAAATGTGCAGCTGGAACAAATGTAGCTTAGCATAAAGACTGGAAACACACCGAGCAATTACTTGCCGACCTATCTGTCTATATATATATATATATATTTTTTTTTTTAAAAAGATACAACAACTAAGACTCGTAAAAGCTCACTGATTAACACCCTAAAATATCTCTTTTGTTAAAATCTGCAGCCTACACAAAAGTAAAAAACAAACAAAAACAACTATAAATGGTGGTTTTATTTGCGTGTGAGACTACGAATTAAACAACCGAGATATAACATGTTAATCATTGAGCTTTGGAAGTGTTGGTTGAAAGTTGTTTTTTTAAAAAAATCTTTTAACAGCCAGACTAAGGCTACCGGCCCGCTGGTTCCGGATCTCTTGGGCACAAATATTCCCCAAAAGATATCTCTACATTGTCCAAATGTTGTTGTTTTTCCCCAAGAGATTTAAAATTTTATTTTATTTTTTTATAATTTTCTATTTTCAAACGTTGAAACCGCTGTTTCTGTGTCTTCCTCGAGCGGTTAATTAAAACGTACCCTCTCCGTCTCTCTTCGTTCCCTCCAGACAGTCTTCCATGACGAGTGCAAGTTCAAGGAGAGCATGCTCCCCAACAACTACAACGCCTACGAGTCCCTGGTTTACCGAGGCTCCTACATTGCGCTCAGCAAGCATGGCCGCGTGAAGAGGGGCAACAAGGCCACCACCGCCATGACTGTGACGCACTTCCTACCCCGAATATGACGAGCGAAAAAAAAAAAAAAAAAAAAACTGGCAATAACAAACTTATTTGCACATGTGGAGTATTTCCCAGGTAACATGAATACCGTATACAAGTACGTACAAACACAAAAGACAAAATGGACTGTAAAAGAAAGAAATACAATTATATCTGATAGTATTTATTCAAACTTTATATGTATATTTGGGTAGCTTACTTTGTATTAGGAAATATGGAAATGCCATTCTTTGCTGCTTTTATGATTTTGATCATTTTGTGATACGAAGGGGACGGAGAGGCGTCGCCTGTCCGTCTCCCCCCCCCCACCCCTCTCCTCTCCCCCTCGGTTTTTATGGGTGCTTGCTGGAATTGGTTGCATTCTTGCCCTGTCAGTGGGTGACGGTTCATCTTTTGGGACATGAAACGGATACGTTATTACCTCAAAGCACCACATCCTGAGGAGAAGATGTAGAAAAAGAGAAACGTGTGCATGAAATTTCTACACAGAAGAATGGCTGTTTACTTAAAAAAAAAAAAAAAAAAAAAAAAAAATTGTTTTTGTTGTCACCCGTGAAGGACATTTCCCATCCACTATGTTTGATTGTCTCTGTCACTGTCAGGGCAACTAGAGCAGTTGCAAATATGGCGGTGTTTTTCTTTCTTCCTTGCTTCGTCATGAGGTGGCGGTGCCTTGAATTCCTTCTTGCGGCCCCCTCGCCCTCCCCCTCCCCCCCCCCCGTGCATGCAAGAAACGTGGTGCTCGAGTCAGAAATAGGAATGATCATCCCTCCCTCCGACACCACCGGGTGACTTTAAGACTGATTCCTCGAGGACCGGAGGTTTCTCCAGAATTAGATCAATTAAGTAATGGAGGCTCTATGCTGCACAGGACCCGGTGGAGCCTCTTGTTAATATGGAAATCTAGATTTAGAATCAGCACTCGACCCCCTCTCATGTCCAAGGGAGCTTTGACAATCCCAGGTTTTATTTTCACAAGTTTTGTAGCTGGATCATCAGGCCAGATTGAGTGTGTCCGTGTGTGCTGTGTGCGTATGAGTTTATTTTAAGTATGTATGTGGAAATGCTCAGTTTGAGAGGTGCTTAATTTAAAGTTTGTTTTTTTTTTTTTTTGGTCATTTGTTCACTGTCAAAGCCGCGTCTGTGTAGCAGAATATCATAGACCTGATACTATGAAGAGAAATATCCTCAATCTCTGTCTGCTGTAATTCCCCCCCCCAGTTCGAATCGAGCTGATACGGTCTGTTGCTCAGACTTAGCAATTCGTTGTTGAAGGCTCACGTTTAATTTATTCAGCTT
The DNA here is from genome assembly GCF_022577435.1 of Embiotoca jacksoni. NCBI lineage: Eukaryota > Metazoa > Chordata > Actinopteri > Embiotocidae > Embiotoca > Embiotoca jacksoni. The sequence goes on along the minus strand of NW_027185381.1, from coordinate 23,329,600 downwards.
GTCTGGGAGAGTTAACAGGAAACGTGATCATGGGAGCTGTTTGATGATATTTGGCACTTAAAGTGACATTTTTATGAGTTTAGTCGGTTCACTGTAAATATGACGGTCTGCTGTGGCCATTTGAAATCATTTAGAGAGACGTGGACCTGCCTCAGCGTTCATGATCCTGGGATTTGTAAACAATAGTTAAGATTACTCCACTCATCTGTCTGACATTTAGATAAAATTGGACTGCGCCCACATTTCTGAGCTGTTCATGCATTATTCAGAATACGAGCAATGTTTGAAAAAGAAAAGTGAACCGAAGGGTCACATTAGTGATGTCCACTGAGGCTTTGTGTTATGCAGCACACCATGCTTGAATTCAGCTCACGCTCCTCTTTCAGATACTGTAATTTTCCATTGTGGAAACGAGAACAAAGCAAACGAAGTAGAAGGACAGAGGACTTACATGGGTCTCTGCATGTGGCACTGATTGTTTGTTTAACTTGGCGAGGATGTGGATCATGCAGGGCAAAATACCTGAGGATCCAGACTTGCGGGGCCCCTCGCTGACTGGACGGTTGGCCGCAGGGCCCCGAGAATCTTGTGCATCTGAGCCATTTTTGTACCGAGGTCAGAGGTGTGGGCCGTTCTGTCTTCAGTGTTTCTCGTGCAGCCGTTTTTAGTTTTTTTTTTTTTCCTGGTCCATCGCAACAACTTTTTAATTGTTGCTTGATGGAGCTCTGCACCCGTTGGGCTTTTTCTTGACAAAAGACAAGAACGGTTGTCTTGTAATGTGCAATGAAAGTATTTAGCAATTTCTCACACTCTCTGAGCAACGTCTTCTAAATGTTGGAGTGAGCTGGATTTCATTTATTTTGGTTCCTGACCTGCAATATCCTGCAAGTAGCAAACGACCAGTATAAGGCCAGCTTGGTGAAATATGATGAAAAGAAAGTAGCGAGCCTCTTCTAGAAATATGTGATCATATTTTACCTCACGCCCTTTCTAACATTACTGTAACGCACTGACAACATGTCTGTGAGTGATGGTTTACGTGCCCTTTAAGCTCCAGCTTCTGTCTTGTGGCAGAGACGAATGTGCAGCGTATAAGTCAGTGTGTGTGCGTGTGCGTGTGCGTGTGTGTGTGTGTGTGTGTGTGTGTGCGTGTGTGTGTCCGACCGAGCACGCTCCTGTCACGTTCTGTGGAGATGGTATCGGTATCGATTTACCTTGAGTCAGGAATAACAGGGCATTGTCTGACCGTGCAAACGGATCCTCGCAGAAGGAGGACGAAGACGAGAGTGCGGGAGGAAAAAAAAAGAAATAGCCACCGCAGAGGCTGCTGAGGGGACGTGTGTGTCGACAGAAAGCTGGTAGTTATGTAGCAAAAAAGGCCACGTAAAAAAGAATCAAATGCTTCCAGGAAAAAGGGACGCTTGAGTTAACTATAGGCCGTCTGGTGGACTGAATACTGTGATCCAAGAGAGCAACTGGAGACTCCCTGGATGTCATGTTTGATGTTTTTGAACGTTGACACCGATGATAATTGTCTTTTTTGGGGGATTTTATGCCTTGAGCATCGTGTCACTCATTTTGACTGATCAGCCTTTATCATATTATCATATCACTCTGATCGGAAAATGATCACCTGTAGCTTTTTCTTGGCTGATGTCACGGCAGCGAGGAGTTGGTTTGAGAACTATTTTTGCTAATTTATCGAAATATACAAAAAGGTGCAACTTTTTTTTTTTTAATTTTTTTTTTTTTTATTGGAGTGCAATTTACTGAGCAGAAGTAGATGATGCTACGCTTTCATCAAAACAAGCCGACATGCAAGAACAAAAGAACTTGTTTTTGATGACACCATTGTGATTATGTCATTTTTTTTTTGTTTTGGTTTATTACTGTATGTTTCAGAGGACACTGTCAGCACAAGATTTATTTAAGGGGCAGAATGGGAATCGTAAAGTCACAATGGCTCCCTAAAACTATAAGGGGTACCCGATCAATTGATATTGTTTACACCAGAAGTAATTTAACTTGGCGTCAGATTTTCACTGTTACAAATTCTACAACTTCTGCATGATGCCGTTTCCAGGCCAGAAACATGTTGTAAGTTAACTGAAAGAAGTTAGTTAATGGTGAGAAAACATCACCTTTTCAACATCAACCCTTTCTTCTTTAAGTCCTCATTATGCATGTAGAGTTCTGAATGGACTTGGTACGTCTTACCCCCCTTTTGATTAAGGATCCAGTGTCTGGATTTTGCCATTGTGCTTATTATACCTGTTCAGCTGTTTTTTTTATTTTATTTTTTAAAACGTGTTGGTTCACAGGGAAACGGGAGGTCTGTGGGCAGATCTGGGATCAGACTTGTGCGTGAGTGTGTGTCCCTGTGTGCCGGCAGCCTTTGTGTTTCTCTCTCAGTTTTCTATTCCTGCACTGAGGGGAGAGTGCTTCCTCTGAGTCCCCCTCCTCTTTTTTAACATATACCTCACCTTCTGCCTTAGTTCTGATTATTGAAATGATTGTAAATTAGTTTGAAACAACAGACTTCTCCAATCATTCGTTTCTGAAAAATATGATGACGAGTAAGTAAAATACTATATTACAAATGGTTTTCCTTTTATTTTTGTACGTATGTGCTGTGCACAGCAGTCAACTGTATTCCTGAGACGTTAATAAAAGACGTTTTGTAAAATCTGTTGTGACTGAATCCTTTAAAGCTGCATGTTTGAGTTACTTCTCATTTACTGACCCTGAGTGACATACATTCTTTAATCGATGTGGGCAGAAAGTATGAATGCCGGTGTAAATGTTAAACCTTCAGCCAAAGTCACGTAGAGACCATCATCATGAGTCAGTATGTAGCGCCCTCTGCTGGTGAAGAGGTAGAAGGGCAATATTTTGACATGTGGAAGTACATGAAGCTGAAAACAGACTGAAACAGAAGTGTTTCCAAACTGCAGTACCACTTTATTTTACACTACTATTAATACATTTGTAAAATGTCTATGTAATTTAACAGTGATTATACTTTAGGTAGAACAGAGACAGGGTTCAGATAGATCCAATTAATTTGTTTTCATGAAAAGGCTTAAGGATGATAACATGAAGAGTCTTTTAGTCACATGTAAAAAATAAAGTACCACTAATACATGAATGAATAAACATAAATATCTAGTTTTAGTATTGAATCACATTGTTTTTTTACAGTTACGTTCCAAAAACTTGATTGGAAATATGAAACATCTATGACATTGTACAACATAGTAGCTCTACTGTTTATAGTCATAAATAAGTGAAATATGGTCATTACCTCCTTAAGTACCTTAAACGAGTCTCTACAGGGGGCCCTAAATTTTGAATTATAACTGCTGTAGCATGTGAACATGAGCCATCTATTTGTAAGTTGCCTGCACAACCCACTTAATATCAGTTATATATCAGTTATTTAACAGAAAATGTATCCTATATATTTTATTTGTTGGGGAAAGAAAATGTGTATCTCTAAAATGGCAACTTTTCTGGAACTTAACGTGTGATTAGAAAGAATTTGAAGTTTTTCTAAAAGTACTGAAGGAACTGTGAAGTGTTTTGAATGAGGTGAATAGTTTTCTAATAATAGCTACAGTGTGGGCTCAAGTGAAAGACGGTAAGAGCAGCGGAAGAGTGTACAGTTAATTAATAAGCAGGTATAATTCATTCTCCTCTAAAGTCAGTCGGCATACCGGGACACAACAGAACTGAATCCTCATTAAACATCAGGGAGTTACATATTCACTGCAAAGGCATAAATTATGGCTTTTTGGTCTTTATCAGAGTTTAGAATAATGAAAGTGTTCGTTACAGGTAGATGGAGTGTGTGCATAACCTGTACTCAACTTTTAAAAGTACTGTTGAAACAACACTGTTGAAAACTTCCCAAAAGTCTGATATCAACAAAGTAAGTCAAAGATGAAAGATTATATAAGTAAAAGCCTGTTATTCTTACCCGACTTCTTTCTCTTGAGACTTCAGGGATACAGATGAGTAAAGCTGAAACATAATCTCCATAATTATTTCCCCTCCTCTGCTCCAGCCTCTGGATTCACAGGATTAATCTTTGCATTTGATTTTTTTTTTTCTTGAGTTTTAACAGAATAAATTATGTTTCTACCTATAGCAGAAAAGAATATACATGTTTGTGTGATGGTATGGCCAATCAAAGTATCTTTTCAGTTGGAGCCTTCATGAATTCCACCGAGACAACCCTTAACCAGGGAAAACAGGTAAGCTGCGAGTCCTTTTGGTAAATGAGTTAGCCAGTTTATTGACCCTCTGTTTAAATAGACCTGTTGGACTTTCTCCTGCTCCAGTAGCTGACCACACACCATCCTGAACATTTGCGCCTTCAGAGAGCGCCTCGTCCCCACTGATCATGCAACCGGCTTTCTTCTCGCTCATCTTGACTGCCGTGCTTCATGAGTGTGTGCCAGTGAAGTGTAGGCCGAGGCTGCAGGATCCCGAGCAGCTACCAGGACGTCAGCAGGGCAGCTCCATCACAGGGACACAGGCAGATACACCGGCTGGGACGGGACGCTTCTACCCGGAGCCGAATGGATCAATGAGGAGAGGCATTCACAGAAACTTTCTCGGTAAGTCTGCCTACATCCTACATCCTGATCAACCACATTGAATTCATTCATTTCAGAGAAGAACAGTCTTTTGAATGCTAAATTCAAACCACATCCAGCTTAGTTCATTCAAAATCCCAGTGGGAAATATCCTATACATTTATGTCGTGAAATGGTTTATAATACACAACTATGTCCACACAATGTATTTGCACAGATTAATAGAAGTTTAGAGATACATTTTGCACATTTCTTGAAAAATGTTAAATATATGTTTTAATATAGACATCCAAACCATACTTTGCATATCATCTAAACAAACAAACAAACAAACAAACAAGATTTCTGTCGGCCAGTAAAAATGTTGCCGAAACATTTTCCTGAAACATACAGTTAAGGAAATTATTTTTATCATGACAGTTTTTAAATTTCAAATAAACTTGTAACTGCCTTTTCTTTTCTTTTGTTGTTATTTTGCCGGTAAGAACAGCTACAAGCAACTTTGTGTCAATATTTGATTTGAGAAGAAAGCGGTTCGTCTGTATGGACATGAAGGGAGAACTGTACAACTCTGCAAGTATCATTTCGATGCACTACATTTGAATGGAGTCGTGAAATTAAGTGCAGAGAAAGATACTAAACATTGTGTATTTGTTTTGTTTTTCTCCTGAACAGAGGAAACGGGACAGAGAGGACTGCCTCTTCCAGCGCCTCTGGTTGGATCTGGCGAACCACCGTGAGGTGTTTTACTCTACAAGCGGGAGCCGGCTGCTCAGACTGGGGGGAGGTGAGCTGCGAGTGGTTCAGCGGGAGCCGCCTGAACGCTCCCCGGCCCTGCCGGAGAGGTTGACGAGTCCCTCGGGAAAGAGACAGCGGAGGAGCGAGGAGGTGAACCCGTCGGATCCGTTAAGATCGGAATCACATCCATCGCTTTCTGGGAAGGATCAGAAGGACGCAGATCACGGGCAGCCTGAACAGGACAAGGCGGGCGCCGTATCCAAAGAGACCATCAGCTCCTGCGACGACCCCCTGAGGGTCTTACAGTCCAACGGGCCCGTCAGTCCTGTCAAGACTAACATTGCAGACCGGGTACAGCACGACTAAGATACTGAACTGGGGTTTAATGAGAGAAAAGATGAGAGCCTTTAGGATTTGCTGTGAAAACTCACTTTATGTTTGACTGCATGGTGTCAGTTGATACTTCTGGACAACTTGCAGTATGACTGAGAGCAGCTTACAAAGATACAAACCAGAGAGCGTTTTTTTCTTTTATGAAGTGATTTAAAAGCATAAAATATATAACGGCTTCGAAAGAAAAGAGAGAGAGAGAGAAAAAAAAAAGTATAAAATCATTAAATCAAAATTTTCTGATGTTTTATGGAACCATTAGGCTTGGTTATGTACTCATAAACCCTATTACATCACAGTGCCGTGTGCGGGTCCTCTGTTTAAACAGCAGATGAAGGATAAGTTTGGCAACATTCAACATAAGTTTGTTCCGGCGTCCTGCTGTCCTTTAACCTCTGTCGTCAGTTAAATTTTAATCCTCGGGCCAGATGTGGCAATGTTTGTTTTGCATATGTAAAAATGTGTAATCAGTAAGTAATTCGGAATATTTACACACAAATGTGTTGAAAAACAAAACAAAAAATTATGACCACTGCATACTTTTGTTACTGGGGAAAAAAAAAAGAAGTGAAAAATGATCTACTATACTGTATGTAACCATTCATAAACATAATCCAAGTATGTCAGGTGCTGGACACCAGTAGTCACAGCAATGAAAGGTATTTATTTATTGAAATGTGTTAAATGATGACTTCCTTTCTAGCCTACTGTTTTATTATTTATATTTCATGCCGTGTCATTTCTGATGTTAACAAAAATAAATACCTATTCTGCAGAACATCCGTTTGTTTCCATTTCAAGAAGGAACGACTGAAAAAATGTCAAATAAAGTCTGCAGTCTGGACTTTCATCATTTGCATTTGTGTCAAAAATACTCTCACAAATGTAGGAGACATGTTCAACATCTTTTTGACAAGATCACCACCTCAAAGGGAAACAGGAGGTCCGGTCCCAGCCTCTTCTTCCACCACTGAACGAAGAGACTCTGGTGTTCACGGTTCTTCAGTCACGATCACTACATCACAAACAAGAGCAGCTTCATCCCAAACAAATCAACGCACACGGCAGGAAAAGAAAGTTTGAAACCGTCAGCAAAAACGTGGGTCGCCATGTTCATTCATTTCATTTAGGTCCGTAAAAAAAAGATATATTGGCACGTTCATGTTGTCATTTCGGCCCATAGAGCCTCACCAGAGTTTGTTATCAACATTTATGACCAGGTCGGGGCGATTAAAGAAACAAAAGCGTCATGAAGCTTTTACATGAACATTTGAAATTCAAATTTTTTTTTTACAAATGGAACAAAAAAAAAGTTGCTGCACATCTTTTTGTTCACCAATCAAGAAAGGCCAAAAAAAACCAACAACTCAGAAAACAACATCAGATGGTTACTATGCACACAGCCAACTGTATGTTTTATAACTAGCAAATATTAGATGTGATCAAATAAGAGTCCAAATCAGGTGATGTGAATCAAATAAACGCAGACAAAGATCTAAATGAAGAGGCACACTTACCGAAAGGGAAACATCCCAAACTTGGTATGTTTAAAAAAAAAATCTCATGTAAAGATGAAGAAATGAGAACCAGTGTAGACCGACTGAACTTTTTAAGGAAACTTTATCAGAAAAAAGACACGTCTCCACAGTCACAGCTGTGATACAGAACCATGCAAACCTCTTATGAGAGACAGCGTTCATTCACAGAGTTCCAGCAAAATGCAGCTCAGTAGTCAAAACGCTGCACATTTCCTTCACTATAGCATTTAAGAAATACAATATAAATAATTGAGTTTTACTTCTGGAGTGGAGTGAAAAGCTGCAGCGCAGCAACAATGCACACATCCTGCAGGGCAATACACAAGGTTGTGGCATTCATTTGTCCTTGTTGACTCAAGTGTTAATTCACAACAATGAAAGAGTCACTGATTTCCACAAAAGTAAACACTGCTTCGCTTCTGCGTAAAATGTGTGAGCTCCCGCGGGATAAATGTAGAAACAAGGACTCATTAGAGCATCGCGCTGCCCACATTTACAGCAATGAACAGCCAGACAGAAACAACGTGATGATGATGACGTCTCCGCGCAACACAAACCGTCCGCCTGAGGTTAACTGAAGGTGCCGATCACACAAACACACCGACACCCGGAATATAAAACATGTTGTATTGTAGGCCAACGCATCAAATTGTGAAGATGCATTTAATGCTAATTTGACAGATTTTTAATGTGGAATTTTTAATTCCATTTATTTAGATAAAGTGTGTAAAGTTGTTTTTAAAATATTGACACTGGTTTACTTTAAAATAATAAGAGGTACCTAATGTTTGATCCCATAATTTATACCTTTTTTTGACTCATTAATTCAAAATTCGAATAAACCGTATTGTGAGGAGACTAAAATAAATACGCATGTTACAATAATCATCTAAATTGTACGTGTTGTTTTTTTTGAAAATCCTTTCACTGTCTCCGACACCTCCCTTTAAAATCTGTGCCCTCGTCTCAACTGCTACTGTTTGACGTGGTCCCCCCGGTGGACGAACACACAGCGGAGACCGGACAGCATGAACCTGTTGTCCTCGCCTCTCATGGTCAGAATAAACCGGCACAGGCCTGTGTTGGGACTTAGAGAAAACGCACGCGCCTTGTCACAACCCGGAGGTAAGCTGCAGTGCAACTCCTCCACAAAGTAGCGCACCGCCACGCACATGTACGCCCCGTGGGTGACAACCAGAGTGTGGACCGGGACCCCCCCGACCCCGTCGTCTGCCTTCCCCTCGACGGGAGACGTCCGCGGCGGCGCCGGCACGGACGTTTCGTCCTGCCCTCCGTCGTGCCAGCGCTCGGCCCCAATTTGCTGAAGCATTTTCTCCAGAAACTCTTTGAAGCGCTCCTTCACCTGAACACAGCAGAAGTCCGTCAGAAACCTGCGTCTCTCACGGAAAAGTGTACGACGGAAATATGAATAACTGCAAATGTGCACATGGAAGTCAAAAGGTTGTTTCATTCAAAACGGTCACAACCTTTGCCATCAAAAACAGGCGTCGTTCTGACGCATCCACCTGGGCCCTGTTTGTGATTGGGGGTGGAGGTGAGGGGGGAGGGAGGGGGGGGGCAGCACTCTCTGTCTTTGAATATCTGCAGCATCATCGTGATGATGCACTGGTCACATACCGGGTCGGACCGGAGTTAGGTCTGACGAGGTGTGTTTGAAATAGAACATCCTTCCTACCGACACCCCCGCATGCCCACACACACACACACACACACACACACACACACACACACACACGTCCTCCTCCCACGCAGCCTCTAACACAAATAACACACAGCTAAGTGGTGACTTTTTAATCGGGGCAGTGACGAACGCTCTGCAGTTGTTTGACGGTGGAACGACGTGTACTTTGATCCCCCTCATTCACACCTTCGAAGGGCCCCGGCAGATACATAAGAAATACAATCATGTGGATGCAAAGAGACTGTGACATACCGGTTTACATCCCTGCAGAGCCGGAGGCCGGCTGAGGAGATGAGTGGCTTCTGCCATCTAGTGGCAGTATGTGTGCATTACATCACGGACGCGTTCTTCAGATTAAGGGAGAATTTTATACCCACTAATGGTGCTTTTCCATGCAAATAGTTTTGTTTTAAGGTCCTAAAGTTTTCTGATATCTACCTCTAAATTTTGTGCTTCCAACCATTATGGTTATGATAAATATAATTTGATTGGTGCCCCCCCCCCCCCTCAACGTGCTGAAAAATACCTCTTTCAAATGCTTTATGTAAACAGGAGTCTTGTGGAGTAATTTCAGAAGAGAGACATTTATCAAAAATTAGCATCTATTTAATTTGTAATGCTAAATTCTTTTTTTTTTTTTTTTTAGATTCCTTATCTGAAGCTAATTCATTACAATCACTGTCCTACTGTATATGTCAGTAACGAACTGAAGGACAGTCCCAAAACACCAGGACACAGACAATAATGTGATGGGATGAGGAGTTGTTGATGATTTAATACTGAATTATCTGCTAAATAGTAATGCTCATCTGTCAGAGTGAAGATATATATTCCTTGGCGGTAAAAAAAAAATTGAATAGAAAACATGTAGTGGCTCTCTGTTCCAAAGACAAATAGACAGAACTGTGGTTATTATAATAAACTATGTTTCATGCAACAATGTTGTGGCGTCCACTGTGGGATTATTAACGTGAGATGCTGTACTTTATAAATCCAAGTAATTTTGTGTAAATGACACAACTAACTATGAACTGACCGAGACCAAAGAGCGCAAACAGAGAGACAGACAAATACAAATGAAAACGGATCAGCGGAGAGGACGGGGACAGAAATGAATAATAACCACGTCCAAAAATGAAATGACAAAGAAAACATCCTCATCCTCACCTGCTCCTGAGTCTCCCCCTTCGGAGGAGTGAAGCCTAGAAGCGACTGACCGGCTGCGTGGGCCATCTCTTTCATGTCCTTCACTGGTCGGCCCTCAGCTATCCCGAAACTCTGAGAAACAACCAAAGGATCAACTGGATAACTCACCCGGATTTATTGATGAACAGATATACTTCAAGTAAATGTTTTAGCTTACTATGAAATCATAACATCACACGGAGGAGGTGCCACTCACTTTCTCTTTAAGTAAAGGGTCGAGCACCATTTGAAGTCCCAAACAGCTGCTGTTGTGTTTCATTATTGTTTCAGCCGTCTGAAAGAAAAACAAACAAACACAACAATCATCTCATCAAATACTGAAACAACCTGTTGTTAACGCTTTGTAGATTAGAAGCGGGTTAGTTTTAACATTTGCGTACTTTCTATTCCAATTATTACTCACAGGAAAAAAAAAAATCCCACAAAATGAAAAAGTGTGGGTTTGATTATCTATGAAAGAGCACCTTTCCTTTTAATGTAATTACGCACACTTCTTCCCTGTTTTGATTGAATTTTCTTCCATGGAGTTCGTCGTTGACGCCAATTGTACAACTGGAGCATCTTACCTGTCGTGCCCGCAGCATGTCACTAACGAACACGTCGCTGAACGTGACATCTTTCAGGTATCGTCCTGCAGCTTCAGCCTGCTGCAGCCCGGTGTCAGACAGAGGGACATCTATAGTCTGGCCTGTAGGAGGGAGAGGGGAGCGTGACAATAAAGATTATGTCAACATTTAGAAACTCACATTTTTCAAATTCATATTCAGACTCGTGGTCTACCTTGTAGCAGTCCTTCTTTGTTGTACTGGGTTTCCCCACTGCAGGAGATAAATGATGTCAAAGTACAGGAGCTAATATCATTTACAGAAGTTGGGAGTCAGTTCAGCTGTCACAAACTTGATTTCATGGCAATTATCAAGTGAATGAAAGGTTGTTGTTTCACCCCGGATATACTCCACGGTGGTTGTTTTGACGAGGGCTGTGACGGTGTCTACAAGGGACGCAACTAATGCTTGTTTTCATGATTCATTCAAGGGGCGAAACGTCTATGAATGGTGGTCTCCGGCTGATGGCCTCGGCTAACTAAACAGGTCTGGAGCCTAGCAGGTTTAACACCTACCTGGTCAAGCCAAGTGGTTATTTAATCGCTCTGTGTTTGAACATCATCAAGCAGTTTTAACAAAAATTACATTTTGTTTGGTTCTTCAGTCAAAAGAAACTTGAGGTAAAATCTAGAAAACTAGCAAATCCATACATTTAAAAAAAACAAAACAAAAAAACAAACTCGCATCAATTTTGCTTGGTAACTGACTTAATCAATTAATCAAATTACTTTTTTTTTTTGGTTAATCAGTAAAAAAAAAAAATGTCGGTTAAAAAGTAGAAAACTATCAAATCCCTACATTAAAAAAACTGGCACCAACGTTGCTTAGTAACTTGACTTAATCAGTGAATCAAATATCAGTTATTCATATTATTTTCACTTGCAACGCCTTGTGAATTGTTGTTATATTTGTATATTTTCTGTTGACAATATGTACTGATGTATAATAGTTATGTGCTCCACAAACAATTTTAATATTATATTTTAATATATATTTTAAATAGATGTTTATATTGAAATTATTATGCTATTGAAATGATCATATTAAACCAATTTTTAAAAAGTACATATCTACTAATGTTCCAGATAATGATTACTGTGCCTGAATCATGCGTTCATTCTGCCCCCTGGTGGTCATTGTGAGGCACTGCAGGTTGATGTCCCGACTGTAAAGTGGCCTGACTGCGAGTTAAATACGGGTCGTGAGTCTTTGCCGCTCTTCTTATAAAACTGTCCGTGTTTACTGTTAACTTCGACGCTCTTAAACTCCTCTGTGAGAGCTGCTGTTAAAACAAACCAGGCCCCGTTCAAAAAAAAATAAACACCGTCACGTGTCCCGTACCTGTCAGTAGCACGTAGCACCTGTCCAGCTAAAGACACGTTACATGCAGACTGCAGACGTTTAGTTGACCGTTTTAAATAACGACTTTTCAAACCCAAGTATATGAATTTAACTACGTTTTTTTTTTTAATTTTTTTAAATTTTAAATTTTACTCCAAAACGTAGTGAGGTTGTATGTGAACCCACTGCTAAACTTAATAAACATTAAACACACACGCGTTAAATGCACTTACTGTCGAACAAAGGTGAGGCCAAACGTGAGCGCTTTCATGCTCCGGAAGTTCAGGACGGGAAGTAAACGCATTAATTCACCGGTAGTTTCTTGAATGAAACTGCTCTGAAGACGACAGCGAACCGCTGCGGTCGACGAGAGTTGGGGAGGAGCTGCTTTTGCGTGACTTTCCTGCAAGTGGCCCGCAGGTTGTGCAGAAGAGCGGTTTCTCCTGCCAGGTGTTTAGACCACAATACATGCTGGTGAGGTAAACAGACCCTCTTCTGATTGGCTGGATTAGGTTTGGAAAACGTGACGTAGCCATCAATTCATAATACAACAATGCACCGCTTGCTGCTGTTTTGTTACAACAATTTAAATAAAAAAAAGTAGCCTATTAAACAAGTGTTTTCATACAGACTGTATACACACGGTTGGCTCCAAAAATTAGGATTTAGGAGTTAATTAGAAGCAATTAAAAACAAAAGAACTTGTAACAAAAAAATGTATTAAAGAAACGTTTGAAGCTGATTAGTGGTGAAGGGGCTTTTTTGTTTGTTGGCTATTCTAATATTCATTAATTTGCTTGAAGTTTGGATTACTTTACATTTTTGCGTCATTTGGTGAACATCTCCACTGTTTTCTTTTGCTAGTTGGGCTATTTTAAAAAAAATATTTTTTTTGCTTGTTTGATTTTGCTTAACTTGTATTTTGCAGGAAACACAATTCCTTTGTTCTTCTGTTTGCTATCTTCTTTGTGATAAATAAATAAAAGAAAAACGTAATAATTGGGAAACATGTCATGAAAACTAAGTTAAACCAGAAGTAAATAACCATTATTTATTTGCATTGATGCATTAACAGTATATTATCCTACTCTAAACTATCCTCCAACACCCCCCCGCCCCCACCCACACCCTCATTTAAAATAAAAAATAAAATCATCCACACATGATCTGGCAGTGTACAGTCTTAGTTTATCGTGTAAATGCAAACCCAGAACATGTTCTGTTCACTTTACTGTCCATTACAGGATATTAATGTTGAATCCACCCAAACATGGAGCCATCAGAGTTTTTTTTTATTTTTTTATTTTTATCGTGAGGCTTCTGGGTGTCTTTTATTCATTATCTTCTATATACATTAAATGCAGCAGGAGAGAAGTCAGCTCTCCCTCTGGCCAGATTTAAAGCAGCCGGTCAACAACTAAGGAAACACCGTTATCATAACAACAAGGCAGGATTAAGTAAGCATGCTGCCATCTAGTGGTCGCAGAGCAGCATTTCTAAAGAAGTAGGAAATCAGTAATCGGTCTGAATGGTTGCTGCTGCAAAAAACTGTATTCTAGATCTGTGCATGATACGGTGGTCTGGTAGCCAGATAACACATAGGTGTCGATGCATTTATCAGACTGTCACTGGTTCAAATCCTGCCCAGGCAGCCAATGTTTCACCATGGCAACCACACAGCTGCAGACAGTTGTCATAAAAACTTAACCTACCACAAACCGTAACTACTACTTGTGTAAGGCAACAACATTTTGACTGTTGAAAGTGTTTTCAGTTTTTTTTTTTTTTAAATCTCCTTTTATTTGTATTACCTGTACTTTAAAAAATATTGAACTATTTTTTTTTTTTTTTTTTTACTTTTTGAACCTTCGTTGCTGTGATTTGAGGTGAAGCATCATTACATGGTGAGATACGGACACAGACCCAGCCTGCTGAAGACATTTGAATTTTACAGGAACTGACTCGGGGTCAGCTGTTAGAGATTCATCACGTCACTTTGTTTGTGCTGAAAACGGAAACATCAGTTGGTTCAGGCTTTGTCCACTTCCTCATCTGCACGGCGATGCTGCTTTAGTCTCTCTGCTGCCGATCGTCTGTCGGCGCCGAAGATAGTCGCTTCGGTAGCAGGATGCAACGAATGAGTCATGGGTTCGATACCCACTCAAGATATAACACTCTGGTACGTCACGAATGAAGCTTGCACGTCATGAATAACACTGGTACTTCACAAAACAAACAAAATAATACAACTCAAAACGACAACAACAAAAAACTAAAACTGTGTTGTTGTGTTTTTAGATATCACATTGATGTTTTCTTTGAGGATTACAACGTTTGAAATGTATAAACCTTTCATTTCCATCCCAGGATACAGCTATCACACACGATTCCTGCATTTTATGAACAGTGTGGCTATATTTTGAACAGTCTAATGTAGTCTCACAAATGTATGAGACATGTTCAACATCTTTTTGAAGTGATCATATTAAACAAAAATGTAATTTTTTTTTTTTTTTGGTTAATCAGTAAAAAAAAAATAAAAAAATAAATGTCGGTTAAAAAGTAGAAAACTATCAAATCCCTACATTAAAAAAAACGGCACCAACTTTGCTTAGTAACTTGACTTAATCAGTGAATCAAATATCAGTTATTCATATTATTTTCACTTGCAATGCCTTGTGAATTGTTGTTATATTTGTATATTTTCTGTTGACAATATGTACTGATGTATAATAGTTATGTGCTCCACAAACAATTTTAATATTATATTTTAATATATATTTTAAATAGATGTTTATATTGAAATTATTATGCTATTGAAATGATCATATTAAACCAATTTTTAAAAAGTACATATCTACTAATGTTCCAGATAATGATTACTGTGCCTGAATCATGCGTTCATTCTGCCCCCTGGTGGTCATTGTGAGGCACTGCAGGTTGATGTCCCGACTGTAAAGTGGCCTGACTGCGAGTTAAATACGGGTCGTGAGTCTTTGCCGCTCTTCTTATAAAACTGTCCGTGTTTACTGTTAACTTCGACGCTCTTAAACTTCTCTGTGAGAGCTGCTGTTAAAACAAACCAGGCCCCGTTAAAAAATAAACACCGTCACGTGTCCCGTACCTGTCAGTGGCATATAGCACCTGTCCAGCTAAAGACACGTTACAAGCAGACTGCAGATGTTTAGTTGACTGTTTTAAATAACGACTTTTCAAACCCAAGCATATGCTCTCTTTGTGATAAATAAATAAACGAAAAACGTAATACTTGGGAAACATGTCATGAAAACTAAGCGAAATAACCAGAAGTAAATAACCAATAGTTATCTAAGCAGAGGGGCTTTTTCAGAAGGTCTAAAGGTCTCTTCAGGGGGCAGTTCATGGAGCTCTCAAATAATTTGGGGAAACTGGATCAGTTGTCTCTAAGGCACAAAGAGACGCACCAAATGAGAAGAACAACTTCATCATAGTTTCAGAATAGTTATGACTGAAAAAAGTCCCACTTAGGGATGAATCCAAGTTTGTGTCAGAAGGAGACGGGTGTAAACCCCACAGCGAAACATGACGGTGGGAATATAAAGTCTGGAGTTTGGACACCTGCACCGAATGGACTCCACCCTGAGCGAGGAGAAGCAGCGCTCCTTCTTCGGAGACGTGCTCCACCCTCTGGTTTGTATCTGCAGCTGGAGAAAGAGCTCAAACACACCTCAGATTTGAAGAACACGTTGAGGACCAGTGATTGCTGACCGTCATGGACTCGGTGACAGCTGATCTCAGCATCACTCTGCCGCCTGAACATTCAGGACACACAGGAACATACTGCAGCCTGTATTTAAACCGCCAACCCCACGCAAGCAGCGTGAATGAATGACGAGAGCAGCTGGAGGCCGACAGCCTCACGGACACGCGACTGAGAAGGAACACAGGCGTGGGAAATATCGAGCTGATGTGGTGTCACACCCTTTAAAGCAGAAGTTTATTGAACAGAGGTTGTGCAACAGACATTTGAGGTACATGATATGAGTTATAGTAGAGGAGAAAGAGAGGGGTGGAGGGGAGGGAGAGGGGGGGGGGCAACTCAAAGGGGAAATCTGCACCATTGAAACTTCCAGATATCAGAATATTTATGACTGGACATGACAGGTGGAGCTCAAAACCATTATGTTGTTCAATGGGAGTCCCAATGGTGCGCACACACAATATCTTAGACCAAAACAATATCTGTCTCACATACAGCCTCCATATTTACTGACATTCATAGTGATTGTGGTCGTATAAAGCAAGAACTGTACTTTGGCCATGATAGGAATGCTGCTGCTGTTGCTGTTTTTTTGTTCCCTCTCAAACACAAACAAGTCAGATGTAGCACCAACATGGACAGAAACGAACACGCTTGAACTATCTGTGGTATAAACACCTCAAAGTATATGTGCCCCCCCCCCCCTCTACCCCTCACATCCCCCTTCCCTCCTCCAATATAGGGTAAGTCCAAGTAGAAGCCTTGCATATTTCCTGTTTCCCATCAAACTAAGCAAGTTGTTCTCCCACTAAAACAGCAGGACTCTTCCACAAACATGCTAATTTGTTGTTGTTGTTGTTGTTGTTGTTTTTTCTCCCCCACTGTATTCCTTCTCCTCTGTTCCAGGCTCCCTAACTGCAGAGGTATAGGTGACGCATGTGTGTTTTTATATTGTCCAGTAATCCTGAGGTATAGGAAATACCACTGATGCAGAATGTGACCGAAGACGGAGAGCAAAAATAGATAAAAAAAAAAAAAAAAAAAAATAGGGGGGAAAAAAAGGAGACATGCTATCTAAGCAAACTGTCAAACTGTACAAAGAACATTTCCAGTCGAATACTCATTTCATGTTCTTCTATCACCATCTACTTCGTTTTTTCTGAATGTATCTCTTAAGCAGTAAAATAATTATATTATAATACAAATGTTTATAAAATAGCAGCACACTCAAGTGACACATCACAACTATGTAATGTTATTTTTTTTTTTTTTGTATAAATGAAACAAATTCATAGCTTTTAGCAGCGCAAAAAGACAACAATAAAATATTGACACTTTTTTGTTGATGTCTTCACACCTCCTCCTCCTCTGTCCTCTCTTCACTTTGGAATACAGTATCTCTAAATCTTAGAAAAACCCCTTTTGTGGGTCTGGTCACCCCATAAAATATATCAAACACAAATTGACAAGGTGGTCTCAAATATATAACACATGCAACAATACATTGCAGGAAAGAAAATCACAACCCTTAGGTTTGGGAGAGAGCTTACATCAGGCAAACAGAGGCACGATGAAGGGGTCGTAGCAGATATTCAGACGGGGGATGTTTTGGCAAACGTGTCATTAAACTGCTCAGTTTTACTGAAAAACATCGGATCCCCACGTTCTCTTCAGACGGAGAAACAAACACGCAGCACCGTCATGAACAGAGTCGAAGACACCCTGCCGCGTGTCCCGTTAAAAACAAAAATAAAAATCATCTGTCTCTTGTTTTGTGCTGACGAATCCCCTTGCCAATGATTTAAAGCAGCAAAGCTCACAGGGGACAGATGTGTTCACTGACAGACAATCGGCCCTGAATCGGCCCAACACAAGCCAGCACCATTAAACAAACAAACAAACAAACAAAAAAAAAAAACTGACCAACCACTGCAACACACATCAGTAAAGGTGGTTTTGAACGAAGGCTCTGCGCTGTCTTAAAATCGCAAAACCTCATTGCCCTTTGAAGAACATGTGCAAATACTGGATGTTGTGACCACCCCTTTTTTTTTCTCGTAAGCTCATCGCCGCCCTGTGTGGCTCTCTGTGGCTGTGATGCAGATAAATAAAAAAAGATTCAAGTAAAAACAAATATTTCATTTCTTGACATTGTAAAAGAAAATCAAAGAGACCCCACGGATCAGAGCTCTGTGTGTATGTGTCGGCATTTTCCAATTCATTTTTTTTTTTATATGTTCAAATTGTCTGAAACGGTTCAGACTCATCGATCAACTTGCACCTTGCTTGAACAGGAATGTTGTTTTTTTTATTATTTTTTTTATTTTTTTTTGGAATGTCCTCTCATCGGTAAGCCTTTTTTTTTTTTTTTTCTTTTTTTTTTTTTCTTTTTTCTTTAAATCGGACTCTCGCTTGACAAGGGTATGTCTGATGATTGGGAAACCAGCCCTACAAAGTAAACCAAAGAAAAGGCTAATGAGAAAAAAAAAAAGAAAAAAAAAAAAAAGAAGAAAACATCCATTTACCTCCGATCACCGTCCGACGCATTTCATTTTGTACTTATCTCCTGGGGAGCATGTTCTCAAAGTGCTTTGCCATTGAAATCATATAGGGGAGCTGAAAAAAAAACAACCCTATGTGGGACTCCAGATGCATTGACAGTATATTATCCTACTCTAACCATCCTCCAACACCCATCCCCCCGCCCCTCCCCACCCTCATTTACAAGAACAAAAAAAAAAAATCATCCACACATGATCTGGCAGTGTACAGTCTTAGTTCCTCGTGTAAATGGAAACCCAGAACATCTTCTGTTCACTTTACTGTCCATTACAGGATATTAATGTTGAATCCACCCAAACATGGAGCCATCAGAGTTTTTTTAATTTTTTTTTTTAATTTTTTTTTTTATCGTGAGGCTTCTGGGTGTCTTTTATTCATTATCTTCTGTATACCTCCCCCCCGGTCTCCTACACAGCAGCATCCTCCTGCACCTCTAAAATAAATCCGACCACCCTGTGCCGCGCACCGGCGTGCCCTCCACAGCTCCACAGTGACGCCTTAGCTGTCCCTGTCTTTTGAAATCTTTTCCTCAACCTCCACCATCTTTATCCCTCCCTGCTATTCAACAAGAGGAGTTTCTTCAAGGCGCCGTCCTCTCCCGTTTTTCCACATGTGAGAAGTCAGCGCTCCCTCTGGCCAGACTCAAAGCAGCCGTTCAACAACTAAGGAAACACCATTATCATAACAACACGAAGAAGAATGAAGTAGCTGTAATATCTCATTATCACAATGGCAGAAATAAACCTCAAGTGACATCGAGTCTGAGGTGAAACGCCGCTGGGAAAAAAAAAAAAAAAAAAATGCTCTTACAAAGATGAAGGGGGCTGAAAGTCCCTTCAGCCGTATCCTCCTCGGCCAAATCTTTTTTTTTTTTCCCGTCTCACTCCCGGTCCATGCACATGAGTTTACCGTACAACCACGATGCACTGTTAATGCACGAAGGCAGCGATATAGCGTCGATGCCCTGTTATTCAGATGGACAGAGTACGTGTGTGTGTGTGTGTGTGTGTGTGTGTGTGTGTGTGTGTGTGTCCTCCGCTCGCGCCGTTCGATTTCAACATCGACTTTGCTTAAGTGCCCTCGCGCCAGAGAACACACACCGCGACTATAGATACAAGATCACATGTAACACTCACGCCACGCACACGCGTCATCCATGCGCACACACACAGAGGTGAAAACACACATGCAGCCACGCTCGCAAACACGCACGCGCTTGCTCGCTGCATCCACAAACTGACACATGCAAGCAGCCTGACAAAAGGAGCTTATTGATCTCTACTACTCAGTTCCAAAATATGATAATATTAATAATAATAATAATAATAATAATAATGATAATTACTAATTACTAATACTACCAATAATTACGATCATCCCAGCCTTTTCCCTGGAAAACGGGACCCATCAACTGTTCAGCATCATGTTCTCACGGCTTGCTCCGTCTCAACGCACGCCGACCTCCTGCCGGTCGAGGAGATCCAACACGTGTCCTCTCTCTCTCTCTCTCTCTCTCTCTCTCTCTCGTTTACACCGCAAATGTAAATAGTGAGCAAAAAAGAAACATAAGCACCCCCCTCTGCTGTGATCCCATGTATGCAAATTTCTGAATGGTTTCCACGACTCCTAGTATAACAGCCTCGTTATCAAGCTATGGTTAAGATATAACTTAAAAGATCATACTACACAATCAAAGGCAGAATGCAAATATGATTAGCTTCCCTTCTGTATATCCAAGGCACCACAGAGCTTCATGTCATATCAAATTGGTTGCTTTTAGACTAGGACATCATAGAAAAATCTACTTCGTGTGCAGGTGGTTTCGACTTGAAGAACAGAAAATCTACAAAAAAAAAAACAAAAAAAAAACTAGCAAGCATTGTTCTTTTTCTCTTAAAGGGCTTGTGTTTTTAAAATTTTTCTTCTTTTGTTCTTTTTTTCTGCTTTTAAGGAAAGTTGAGGTTTTTTTTTCATGATGGTTTTTTTTTAAATGTTTTTTTGTTGTTGTTGTTGTTGTTGTTGTTTTTGTAAATCCTGCGCAACGATGCCCTCTGCTGGTTCACAAGTTGACATCGCGGACATCTGTCGGGGTGGAGGACTGATCCAGCTCGTCCAGGCCTTTCCCGCTGGGGCCTCTCTGAGTCTGCTGCTGCTGCTGCTGCTGCTGCCGCCCTTCGCGTAGGCTGCTCACCAACACGCGCTCGATCTGCTCCTGGCACTCTTTGAGAACATCCTGCAATGCACAAAGAGAAGACAAACAAGCTGTTACAATACACCCATTTTAATCTGCTAATGGGGCAGCGGGGCTCAAGTCAGCGGAACGCTTTTTGAAAATTTGATGAGACTTGTTGAATGGGAGTCTATGGAGCCGGAGGCTTTTTGGAGCCGACCTCCGGTGGCACTCGGTGGTATTGCAGCTTAAGGCGCTTCTGCATCAGTCAAATTTTTCAGAGCCGGAAGCTACGTCCACTTTTATATACAGTCTGTGATCTAAGCTTATATTCTCACCTGTGAACTTTTTCCACAAGCGAGTACTCCAGCTAACTCGTCAGTAATACGGCTGAGACTAGACATCTGAAAATCAAAGCATGAGAAACGAGGGCCCTTGGTGTGGCAGCAGAGGGACCCCCAGGCAGCGCAGGCCAGACATTTTAAATGACCAAAGACTTTTCTAGCTGCTCCGACTGTTGCCAAAAAACAATTTGCGCAGACACGGGCCAGACCGAAGCATTACATCAGCCCACCAGGGTTGTGCTCTGAATACCACCCCCCCTCCAGTCCTCATGTGCATGCACACGCATGTGCGCAGACACACACAGCCCCCCCTTCTTCCCCCTCCGACTCCAACCCACCTTTGCCATTCTCAAACACACACACAAAACCCAAACAGAAGTAACCTTGACAACGGCGGCTGAAAACACAGGTAGTATTAAAGCTATGTTAATTACATCCACCTCCTGTGGGAACACAAAGGTGGTGCTTTTTTAACGAGAGCCAGTCTGCGAACCCGCCCGCCCGCCCGCCCGCGGGGGGATCCGTCCCAGACCCGGCCGGCTCGACTTACACCATCAAAGGCCACCGAGGCAACCTGAGAATCCACCTGGGAGAAGAGCCCCTCAACAGCACCGAGGCCTCATATCCTTCCCTTGATGGAGGGTTGAGTGAGGGGACAGCCCGGCGCAGGAAGAGAGAGCAACTCTCCGGGGAGGAGGGAGGAGGAGGAAGGGTGGTTAGAGGAGCGCTGAATGGGGTTGCTCGCAAGAGCGTCAGAAAAAGGTCAAATTGTTTTAAGGTGAGGAACAGCGATGATAGTCTTTAAAGATCTTCAGGAGTAAGAGGAACTAAAATTCCTGTCAGGAGTTGATAGAGAGTAAACACTGCCCTCTGCTGGTGAAATACCAGAAAACACCTGATGCTGCTTTCTTTCATGCACGCACATGCATGACCCTCCCTGCCTTAAAGCACCAGGCGTCTGTGGGAATCAGGCCAGAGAGATGGGTGAGAGTGTGCCGCTCACGGAGCAGGAAGACATTCTTTTGAAAATTTACAGCTAATTTAAACCTGATGGGCCGCAGTTTGAGCCGGTGTTTTAGCCTCTGGTGCCGCTGGGCCTTGATGAAACGAGAACTGAGCCCTCGCTCACATCAGAATTGCTTTCGGGGAGGTGCACGCGGGGGCTGAGTGACGAGAGGTCACGGTGTCAAAGGTCAAACAGCAGGACACACTGCAGGGTGAAACATGTACCATGTTGTCAGACCGGTAACTGGTTGAAAGTTTTGACACATGGCCAACATTAAAGAGAATTTCTTGCGAAGTAAAAAAAACAAAAACAAAAAAAACCTGAATGAATGAATGCAACTTTTTTTCTGCTGATATCTGAGATTTGTATGAAGTAGATTCTCCTATGACATCTCTTAATTATTGTTTATTGTCTGAAGTCATTTTTTAAGCTCTAAATCCATGAAGGCTGATTTGATGTCGAAGTCGGACTGATCTGTGCTGCACGACTTCAGGAGAACATTTTCCTCCGCAACGGTGTGACGTGGAGGAAACCCGACCAGCGTCTGTCCCTTAATCTTCTCCAGAGGGGCGGCCCACTAACGTAAGGGGGTGCGCACACACACTCACACACACGCAAAAATCTTCCCACCGACGTGTGCCCTCCCATTGGTCATAAAATCTCAATTCCTGTGAGAAAATTAAGTAAAGCGCAGTACATGTAAAGAAACTGCCTGTGTCTTACCACAAGAATGCACGCCTTCACTTCTTAAAAGAACCCCCCCCCCTCCCCAACCCTCGCCCTTCCGTCTCTGCTGCTCTTTAGAGCGGCAGTTCGGATCCCATGCCAAGCCCCATGGGCTTTATTCGAGAACCTTTAATGACTTCAATGTGTGACTACTGGAAACACCAATGCTGTTTTCAGAGAAGCTGGAGGTACTTGGACAATGAAGGGGCCAAAAGCACTGAATAAATTGTCCATGGGAGGTAGCGCTAAACTGAAGCATCTTATTTTGCATCCTCAAAACCGGAAAACACATGACCACCTCAGATCCTCCCTCGTAGCTCCAGTCCTCCATCTGCCCCACCTCAAACCTCATACTGCAACAATCCATCCCTCTGACAAATCAAGGCATGCACATTATCCCTGGGCGGCCTTTGTGACACTGGCAGCAGGAGGAAGGCGTGCAGACAGACAAAACCAAGAGGAAGAAATGTGTGAAACCGTGGAATGTGTTTTAACTGCTGACCGTACCACACAAGACACTGTTAGCAACTCTGGGATGACTTGGTGGTCAAGACAGCTGAAACAAACACACACACACGCACACGCACGCGCACACACACACACACACACACACACACACACACACACACACACACACACACACACACACACGGATCTCAGGGAATCTTAAAACAAAATATCCGGGGGCTGACACTGGAAATAAAAAGTCACCACATGACTCGAATTTCCGCAAGTTACAATAGAAAATGTGACCTTTCTCTTTCTGTAGCCCCGCACACCGAAACACCACGGACTGGTGATGCCACATGCTGCGTTAACAGAAATAATGTGTCCTAATAAGTGCACCTTTGTTTTAAGTACATTTCCGTGAATGGACAATGAATTAGAAATGTGAATTAAAAAAGAGAAGAAAGGAGAAACAAAAACAGGAACAAAGAGAGGAAAGTGGGAAAATGTGTGTCTGGTGTCTCAGTGTGTGACCATGACTGAACAACAACAACAAAAAAAAAGATGAATGAGTGAAAACCTCTCGTACTTCTCTAACTTCTATTTCCTGTTTTAATCAGTCTGCAGTAAACGGGAACTCAAACGCTTTATTCTACGTGAGTCAAGAGTCTAATTTATATCTCTCTTATATTCACTGTCGAAGACTCGTGTGCCGTTTAGGAGAATCGCAGCTGATCTGTCGCACTTTGAACTCAACACATTTCATATTTTTCTTCTATGTCACACAGGCCCGTCTGCCCCCCCCTCTCGACCACACCAGGTGAACGTGAGGCAACACACATTCTTCAAACCGGGTCCAAAGATGGTGACTTGGCCCTATCGCATTTCCACTGGAAAACCACAGCTTCTGGATACCACAGATGCCAGCAGGGTGCCAGAGCGGCAGGGTGGGGTGGGGTGGGGGGGGGGTGAGGGGGTGGAGGGTTGGTGGCGTTGGCCATGATGCTGTTGGCAGCAGCAGCTGCAGCAGAGGTTGGCGAAAACTCGCTTCGCCTTCATATTTTGCCTGGCTCTTCGGGCCGCGAGATGCCGCTCTACCGTGTTGGCGAGCCGCGACGCTGCCGGCCAAAAAACAAATACAGTGTGTTGTGTTGTGCACGTTTTAGACCAAAAGGCTCGAAGCACCACCCTGAAGACTGCAGTCAGCGTTGAGGTGGAGACGGTGGTTGAGCTCTTGGTAAAAGAAGGTAGGGTAAGTGTTAAAGTGACACAGTTTAAGAGCATTTCCTCTTTTTGCGTGTCTGAAAGCTGAAATATTCAAATGGTGACAAAGACCGCAAATAGAAGTGAAGCCGCTTGTTAACGCTGACAACTACTTCTGGGCATCTGTCTGTGTTTTAGTTCTGTTTTTAAGTTCTTAAAGCAGAAAAATATTCCGTATTGAGTTTTGGTTGGACTCTCTTAGCAGTTTATACTAAAACCTCTCATATATGTTGAATTAGGAAGGATGCCCTCTGCTTCGCCTGCTGTGTTTACTGCGAGCCATGGCTTGTCTGATTCCAGGAATGTAAAGGAGTTGATCATAAAGACACAGAGCGACTTAATTCCCTCAAGTCGGAGACCTCGCAGCCTAAACACACTGAGGCCCTGTGCTGCTGAGGCCAGCTATTTGTTTTTCCTCAGCTGCTGAGCGAGACTTCACACAGCTCGCACCAGAGGGAGCCATGCTTTCCAGCAGTGATGCATTATGGAGCATAGGAGGAGATGAGAGAGGGCCGATTGTCGCGAGGGAGGCATGACACCCCCTCAGTGTCCTTTTCACACTTCAACAGCTTTCCTCCTCCTCCTCCTCCTCCTCCTGCTTTTTCGGACAGAGTTTAACTCACCAGGGCCAACGCTCGCGACCAGTGCCGTGCCCACTGATCTGCTCCCCGTGCACACATTAACCCAAATGTTTATATTAAGTCTGCTATTACTGACCAAAAGGCTTTTTCATCATGTTTGGTATTGGGGGCGCTGCTGGCCAGGGAGAGGGCTGCCGAACTGGAGCCGGTCCCCGAGCGCTGCTCTCCGGCTGCCCCGCTGCTCCTCAACAGTTCGGATGGGTCAAACTCGGAAGACTAATGAAGAACAACCTCACTTGTCATCTCACAGTCTGGCTCTCCTTGCCTTCTACAGTTCTGCCCATCTACTCAGCTATAGCAAGCTGAAGGGCCTTTCCCCTCTGCGTGATGAAAGCCAGGCATCTCAGAGTCAGTAGGGGCCTTTGCCTGTGTTTGGACTCAACTCACCCACCGCTGCAACATTCGCTGTACCCAGACAGCCACACAACAGCCTGGCCAGCATTCCTGTCAGCGACAGAGCGGTATACAGTACAGTACAGTATATAGCTCTCAACCTGGCTCGATTTAGAGGATTCTTTATATGAGGAGGCCCCTGAACAGCCGGACGGAAAAGAAACCTGCCGCACGCTCCCTTAAAGTCCAGTCAAGTGTATTACAGAGAACACTGCATAGAAACCAGCGCAGTTAGCTGCAGCGTGTGAATGAGCTCTTTTAATTAGGGAATTTTATGCTCATTTTTTAAATTGTTCTTTTGGTGACAAATATTGGCAGTAAATCTTCCCCAAAATGGATTTGTGGTTCGATGAATTCCAGTGAAGCTAAATCTTGAGTGCCGCATTTCAACATTTCAATTTTGCAAACACGCAGTCTTAACAAACATGTGGCATTTCTTAACTTTTTACTGAAATAACTGCAATATTTTCCCTCAGAAGAAGCGAGTTTGGTCAAAAAAGAAAATAATGCTTGTTAACAGTCACAGATTGTAAAACTGTGTTTCAGTGGTAATGAGATGACTTAATTGTGCCATTTCCCTGGAGACGCAATCTGACTGAAGAGTGAACAGCAGCGGATTCAGCGTTATTGGTACAACTTTATATGTAATTGCAGACATCAGTTAGGTGTTGTCTTAACTTTTACTCATTCAAATAGTACTCAGAAATATCCTCCTACACTTTTCAAAAGCTCTTAACTAAACCCTGACTAACAAGAACACGTTTTGTTTTTTTGTTTTTTCAGAAAAAGAGTGTCTTGCTCAACCAAACTTCTCTGGATGTGTTCAAGGAGTACAAATCAAACTCACCACTTCTGTGTTTGTGATTTTGGCCAGCAGGTCTGTCAGACTGTCACCCCACTGCGACTGGTCAGCGGAATCCAGCTGTAGGCCGCAGATCGCTGCCCCCACACTTCCTGTGGCAATCATGGAGGGAGGGTACATGGCGAATCTGAAATCTGTCAAGGGAAGAAACGCAGATTGAGTTAAATGTTGCGTTAAGGAAGGAGTCTTTGGTGTGGCGGATAAATGGTTAACCATTGCACTGATTTACCACTGCATTCATTATTCACCTGGTGCAGTTTGTAAATTGCACTTTTCAATTCATACGCTCCACAAAAAAGGGGTACGGATACGTCCCTCCCCGAGACAATATGATTTGGTAATCTAGCAGTCAGCTAATAAATACTCCCTCTATTGCACTGGGTCTGAACGTGGTGCTCACTAATGACCAGGGGCCGGGATAATGAGGGTTCACTTGGCTTGTAAAGGAGCTGAAAAGCAACCACCCTCACCCACTCCCCAATCCAGTCCCCCTTTTCCCCAGCCCGGCCCCTTTTCTTCCATCTCCTGAGTAAATCGTGTGCTTGCTGAAAAAAAGCCCCATAGTGCTTGGAAAAGGAGGAATAAAGAGGCTCAGTGCCTTTGCCAATGCGCACTGCTGTAGGTCCTTTTTCCACGTGTGGTCACAGGCGTGCGTCTCAAAGACCAATAACCTTGTTAGCTCCCCTCACTGTCATTCATAATGCAAATGAGACAGCTTGTGAACGGGCCAGAAGCCCGAAAAGGCAAGGCAACTGGCATACAGAGAGAGAGAGACAGACAGGGAGAGAGAGGTTAACTCTTCACACACACACACACACACACACACACACACACACACACACATTACTTTCTCTATTCTCTCTTTATGTCTTGCTCAACTTCTACCTTTCTCTTTGGACAACACAAGGCCTGCTTAGATGAGCCAGTGAATGGCACACATGCCCCGGTCTTTGTTGCTACAACAGGCAGCGGTTTGCATTGGCGGCCCTCCTATCTTTTAGCATATTAATAGAGTGGCGGGCCTGTGAGAGGGAAGGCAGAAGAGTGTGACTCCATTGTCCAGAGTCATCACCTCATTTCACCCAATTGAGAGACACAGCATCCGTCCCCTTGCTGCTGATAGCGATTCAGCGAGACAGGCTGGACAAAGACTGCGGCTGGACATGGGGGGACGGGGAGGGACGGGGGAAGGGGGGGTGAAGAGGGAGGGATGGACGGTATGGCTACAAGGCAGTGAGGAGAAAAGAAGGGGAAGGTGGCGGGTGTGGTGGTGGTGGTGGTGGTGGGTGGGTGGGGGTGGGGGAGGGGGGTGGACAACTCTGCTGCACATCACTCTCAAGTCTGTGTCCAGACCCTTGTGAGGTTTTTTTTGGAAGAAGAAAAGAGTCGCCCTCCGGTGACCCTCACCTCCTGCCTCCCGTCCAACACCCCCTCACCCCCTCCCTCCCCCTCCCCTCCGAGTATTTCTCTGTTCCTGGGCCACCTATGGGCTGGAGGAGTGGGCAGCGGGGGCATAGAAACAGCCTGCACATTAACATATTGCCATATTCAATTGCAAAGCAAACTGCGTGCGATGGCTCTGAAGGAGATTTTTCTTCCTTCTTTTTTTTTTTTTTATTTTTTTTTATCTGGAATCAAAGAGGTAGGCCCTTTGATAGCTGCAAAGGCAGCCCTCGCTGCCTTTTTAACATGCACAGCCAGGCGCTTTCTCATCTTGTGGGCTCAGTGTTGACAAATAAATGAACTTATTATACACCCCTGTGTTCGCCGCTGGGCCTCTGCCAAGGGGCGATTTATTAAAGGCTACCTCGAGCCAAGAGGAAAGAGCGCACAAAGCCCCTCGGCATTACATCACTGCTGTAAGAGCACAACTTTTCTGTGGAAGGGGACGAGGACAAAGGCATACACGCATTTACTGTAAGTGTGCAGCGAGTGCAGACTGACAGGCGAGGCGACGGACACCTCAGAGACACAGGCCAAGAAACAATGCAGCGATGCTTTAAGATGACACACACACACACACACACACACACACACACACACACACACACAGCACAGATGTAGGTTTGTGGGAGAGCTGAGTGGTGGGCAGTGGGCAGCAAGCTGATTTTTCGCACTCAAGACAAGACAGGTCTGTAGCAGAACAAGGACGCTGCGCGTGCAGCCGATGCGGGCTGACACTCCGGCCTGGTGGCTGCTGCATGTGGGGGGAAGAATGGACGTATTTTAGGAGGCCCTCATTGATATTCATGTTGAGGATAAACAGTGTATGTAGCTGAGTGGGGACGCCTGCGATGGAAAGCTCCCTGTGAGCAGCGGCTGGCTGGCCTGGCCTGCACGCCTCTCACCCCCTTCAATGGCCCTTTCTCCTCCCGGTGCCCCCTCGTCTCCATTCCTCCGTGTTCCTACCCCCATGAAACTTCATCCTCAGGCCTCTCTGGTCACACAGTCTGCTGCCCCTACATGGCCCACTCCTTCTGGGTGGCTGCGATGCACAGTATGCACATTAAAATTGTAAATTAATTAAAGTTGGAAAGTTGAGTAACAGCCAAAAGAAGAAAGAAGAAGAAGAAGAAGAAAAAAAAACAAAAAACCCTCTCCTGCGCCCTCTCGCCTCTTTCCAGCGCTATAAATCAGGGTCTTGTATTCTATACGTGTCGCTCTTATTGACCGTGTTTATTAAAGGAGTAGCATTACGAGGACCCGCAGCCCGTTGACTGATCAAGGTCAAAAACAAACATCATTTTGGGATTGGCATGACAGTATGTTTCACCACTAATGCAACACAGACTGGTAGTCAAAACAAGTCCTGTGGAGTGTGGCTCAGACGGTCCACCGAGTGTAGCTGCTTCAGTCAAACAACAACAACAACAACAACAACTTCTCGACTGGCGCTGGAGAAGCTCTTCCACATGTAACAAGGGGGAGGATTAAAAAAAACAATGACTTGATACACACTTGCTGTCATACTCAATTAATTATCGTTTAAGACTGTCACTCTGGAGACAAACAAAAAAAAACTAAAGTTGGGAAAGTCTGAGTAACGTGCCGTGCTCAAAACCGTGAGTTCAGCTCATTTGCCAGAAAACAGAATTCCATGTTAATTGCAGCATCCTGTGACAGCTCTCCTCAGCCTTTCACCATCATCTCCACGGTCACAGCTGCAGCCTTGAGGAGGTGGTGCTGAGGAGCATACGGATTTAGATGAGGGGAGGGGCGGGCGGGGGGGGGGCGGGCAGAGGAGTTCACGTTTCTCCACAGTGCAAGAACCCAGATTGATAACTGTACATGTGCTAAATTATAAAGTGTGTGTAATCATGGTTACAGTTTAGATGAAACGAGCTGTTAAAGATGTCTGTCTGTCTGTCTGTGGAATTAAACGCTGTTTTCAACCCATGAATCTATTTTGTACTTAGTTATGGAGATCTTCTGTACTGTCACACTGCCCCATCTTTGCTTCAGCAGCTCATTACATTACATTTCATACCACTCATCATAGCACTTTATCACTAATGACACAATTTGGACTCATTATTGTGCCCACAAAGTTTAGCAGAACTGGTTTTAAGGTATAAAGCACCTATTAAATGGAAGGAACTGCAAACTGCCTTCAAACTGAAGTCCTTTATACTTTTTGTAGTTTCAAAACTACATTATATGACATGTTTGACTATACATTTTTTCTGTTGAAAAGGATCTCAATCTCAATCACACCTGAATAAATAAAGATCCAAAATATGAAAACCTTATAAAGAGGAGAAAAAAAAGAAGAAAAAAAAAGGTCTTCAGAGAAGAGAGGACAAGGACTGAGAGACACTGTGGTTTCATGACAAAACTGTTCAGGTCAAACTAGCTCACGCTAACATTTACTTTACTTAAAATCACAAATATTAGTCTTTGTAGTTAACATGACCTCCAAGGTAAACATGTCAGCCTGAAACGATTTTGATTTCTAAATCTTTTTTGGGGGATAATTGTAGACAAAAAAATGTGTCTTTGTGTTTCGGGTGTGACTCAGCTGGCCGCAGTATTTACGGCTCGGTGCTGATTACAGCAGTGAGGTGAAAGGGGGGGAGGTAACTCAGGACATACCACTCGATGATTCACCCCGTGTCACATTTTTTGGAGCATACTGTCAGGAAGCTCCCTCCTGCTTCATCTGTCGACGATGTGGCCCGGCCCAGACCGGACGCGAGCCCTCGCATCGGTGGAGCGTGTTGGAGAAATTATAATTTGTTGGAGGAGGCAGCTAATTTGTTGAGGTTCTGACTCATCAAACATGAAGGGGGTTTTATGTAAACAAACACCAGTAAAGACCTTTTTTATTGACCACATCTGAGATGAATCATCCATCTCCAGAATGCTGAGCCGAGCCCGGAGGGGATTCTCCACGGAGCAGCCACTCGGAGAAGAAGCTACGAGGAGCATTCCTGCCTCTGGACCAGAGAGACTTCACAGCCAAAACAAATCGGGACTTATGAATCATATTAGGAGTATCTGAGTGGTCACCGCTGCGTAAATATGGGCACGTCTTAGTTCAGAGTTTATAGCCGGAGTTTGGGGACACGTTGTGGGATACAGACGACAGCTTTGGAGAGCTTTACTGCCTGTGGAGGAACCGTGTGAAGCTCTCATCCAGCTTTGTAGGTCTGGATAACAAACGGAATAAAATGTATCGATCAGACCGGCTTGGAAAAAACGATGATCTCCGATTTTTTTTTTCCGTAGCTCGGTCAATTGTCATAGCACAGTGCTAATGTGAGATAGCATAGTATTTGTAGAGCAGGACTGCAAAGTAAAGTATTTCACTAGTAATTTGCTCACCTGGAGGTTCAGTCAGGTAAAACAACTCTGACATGTAAGTGGGGTTAGAACACCAGCTTGATGGCAACCTGAAGGGACTGAAGAGGGATCAAATTAAACTTTTCAATCTATCGAGCGTGCTTTATGGCAAAGTGGACATGGGATTTTTTTGGGTCATTGATAAAATAATTTACCTCTGGAGGTTTGGTTTTGTACCGCTATTTTACACTAAAGTCTGTGGTGAGGGTCACTTGCTTTTCCACCAAAAGGGAGCGGGGACGTGCTGAAAGCCAAAATTCCCGAATGCGCCGGTCTGATCTATGCATAATTCCCAAGATGCTGCATAACACCTAAACGCAGTTAAGATGCCGGGTTTATACGTTCTGTGCACTTCATTACTAAATACTTGCTTTAAATCTAAACCTCAGCTACCCTGTAATATGCTGCATAAAAAAAACAAACAAACAGGCTAATTTGTTCCAGTTAAAAGACAAAGAGGGCCCATGCAGCGAGGCTTGACTTCCACTTTCATGTTTGTTAGCTGGTGAATCATTAGTTTGTCTTGGAGAAACTAACCAGTTAATCATCAAGTTACTTCACACATACTTCAAAGACAACTCCACAAACCAGAAAAAAACTGATCAAATACTATTCAGAGTTAAAAGAACGACTACTCAGATACTTTAAATCGCTTGTTATTTAGATCCCAACTTGTAGCAAAAAAAAAAAAAAAAAAAAAAAAATTCTTCATTGTGTCCTGCGGGACTATTGACTCTCGCATGGACACCAGTGGTGGCCCCGATCCAGAATTTTCTTTTGATCTGCTTCTATGACCATTGTCACCATTCCATGCATACCATTACAGGGAGAGCTATTGTATGGCGTATTTAAAGGAATAAGAAAAAAAAAATACACTATAATCCCTGCCAATATGGCGAGAAGACGGAGCTCAATAACCGCAGCAGACAGGTTGGGGGGCATCTGTCTGCCCCATGCACCCCGCCCATTCTCCCACTTTACCTCCATTGAATAAGAATAGAAGAGGAAGCTCGGAGTGCTCGGTGTCTGTGTGCAGGAATGGAGGTTCATAATCTCCCTTAATGAGCTTGTTTCTGGGCTATTATCCGGCGGCCTGCCTGAGGAAAACGCTGGTGTTTCCTATCAAGTGGCCCTGCAGCGCTGACCCTCACATGGCTCTGCATATGAAATGTAAGGGCCAAGCCTTTTGTCTCCTTTTCTCCCAGCCTCTAGCTGAGCCCCCCGATCCATTTGCATAGTCCTGAATGGACCAGCCAATGTTATTAATTAATACAGAGCCAGCCTGCGCCACCTGACAAAATCCCACCGAGTGGCCCGAACGGAACTGTTTCATCAAAAGAGAGGAGCCATTAGGAATGAGAGGCCTTATTCTCCACTTCTCCTCTTCTCTCTCTTGTTCCCTTGAAAACAGAGAGCTGTGGTTTTTAATGCATGTTTTTATTTTTTTTTTTTCAGTATAGCGACGGCCGGCGGTGGGAGTCGCGGTGGGCGCCGGGGTTGAATGAGACTGTACGGAATAGGAAGGGCCACAGGTGACCCGTTGTCAACTGTCTTGCAAATGTAAATCCTCCTGAGAGATCTCCTCCTTCTGCTGCTGCTGCTGCTGCGTCTTTACCTTCTCAACTCCTCTCGGAGGACGTCTCGAGGAGGATTCTCACCAGATAACCTCCGAAAGATTTACGGCTGGGAACGTTCCACAAATGGGGTTTCGAATTCCCAGAGATCTTCAGATGCACCAAATTGTTGACTCACTCGTGCACTCTCTCTCCTTCTCCTTTCCCCCTGCTTTAGCCTTTCGCTTTTCTGTTTGCCTGGATACGAGTCTGAGGAGAGCGTACACACAGATAAATTACCTGCCGCTGATCCAGAGCTATCTCCAGAACGCCTCTCTCCTAAAACACAATGTCAGTAGGATGACTCCGGGAGGCTCGTAAATTTATTTCCACTGCCTCATTGAAGCAATTAAGGACAAAGTGCACGCTGAGTCTTTCACAATGTTGCTTTTGGGAGTCGGTCCGATCACTGACACACTGTCATTCCACACATTAATCCGCTGTGACAAAATACGGGGTGAGACTGGGGGTGGGGGGGTTGGAAAAAGAGATATAATATCAGAAAATGGAGACTCTAGAACTTTTTCTTACCCCATCGTATCCATTGCATCATCAGCGCAGGAGATCACTTAATGTTGTAAATGCCGGTCACCTCCTTTGTATCCATACAAACTCCACTGAATGATGTCAGCACAGGGAGAGAGAAGGAGCGCCAAATTGCATTATTATTGTTGAATTGTGTCATTTTTTCCCCCCCCAATAAATATTTAGATAAATCCTGGAGGATGTCGCCTGCGACTCGCCCCTGCCTTGTTTGTAGCTTTGAACGTGACGCAAACGGGAGGAATCTGCCCTGCAGAGAACCTCGACACGTGGGGAGAAAAAAGCTATGGTGTCCTCCAGCTGTAGGGCGGGGAGGCGTGAGAAGTGTCGGGGGGGTGGGGTTGGAGGGGCGGCGGTGGAACGAAGGCGGCAGGGGAAAGAGATATGAAAACATGACATGCCTTAGAATTGGCAGAAGAAAAACAATACACTCCTCCGGCTTCGCCTCGACTCCCCTGGTCCCTCCTGCTGCATCTTCTCCGGCTCGACCTCAGCGTCTCTCCATATCATGTTTTAAGGGGCTCCCCGTCTCCTCCCCTGACACGCTCGATGTTTGATCTTTAAGGGAACAATTCACCTCGAGAGTAAAAAAAAAAAGAAAAAAAAAAAAGACAATGACCCGCCCGCCTCCACCCAGGTCCACTCCTCCACACTTTGACTGTGTGCAACATGGGAATGCCTCTCTGCTTTGAAGTGTCACTGGATGCTCTGGAAGCCGCCGATACACCTCTAAACACGACCACATACCAGCCCGGGAGAAGACAGACGATAGACGTCAGACCCTTTGACAGTCTTCCTTTGACACACGCTTCTCTTTAGGGAGGACTATTTTCCCATCGGAGGTAATGCACCTCGCTAAAGCTACG
This sequence comes from Embiotoca jacksoni, assembly GCF_022577435.1. Classification (NCBI taxonomy): domain Eukaryota; kingdom Metazoa; phylum Chordata; class Actinopteri; family Embiotocidae; genus Embiotoca; species Embiotoca jacksoni. Next base: position 23,295,462 of record NW_027185381.1, on the reverse strand, counting down.
GCTAACCGCGACTGACCCACAGCAAACCTCTGCAGCATGTTATCGAGAGAAGAGGGCTTTGATACGGCGCTGAAAGAAAAAAAAAATGTGGAGATGAAGATATTTTGCAACATGAGAAAGTGTGTTGATGCAAGCCATTATCGCTTGGTTTGACTTGGCAGCCTGTCCGCGATTAGTGTCACTTGCAACACCAAAAAAAAAAAAAAAAAAAGGGAAGAAAAACGATGATGTCAAAATGACATTGCAGTCTGGATGCTCATCTTTTGGGATCAGCTTTTCTAATCAGGCCTCGCATTGGGACGAACGTCTCGGGACGTTCAACGTGCGTGACGTCAGCTGTCGTCGTGTCCTACCTGTGGCGCAGAGGGCGATGAAGGTCTGGACATGTTTCCGTATAAGTGCCAGCTTATCCTCGGGCAGCGGCAGCCTCCTCACGATGTGCTCGATGAAGTCGTTCGGCGTAACTGCTGCCAAGTTCCACTTCAACTTCCCCAACACCACCAGTTCCCATTCCTGAAGAGAGCGAGCGAGAGAGAAGGAGAGTAAAGAGCAGAGGAGATTAACGACAAAAACGTTTCGGTGCTTTGCACACTGTACACAGAGCTATACGGCGCTGCACCTCCCTGCAGCTGTCCGGCCCTATAAGCGTGTGAATGTGACTCGGGCGAGACCCTGGGCCCCGGACCGGTGATGAGCGTGTGGAGGTTAAGCATTATTGTGATTACGTTAAGTCTCCGCTCGGCCGGCCCTGGGATAGAGAAACACCAGCAGCAGCGCCACCAACCCAGGTGACCTCACAACACTGTCTCCCTCCCCGTCTGCCTGTCTGGCATCTGGGGACTTTCCTAAAGAGGCCCACCAGAGGTTCCACTGTGCAAGTGGAGAGTGAAAGCGGATAGGAAGGCTGCGTTCACTGAGCAGGATCAGCAGCCATGAGAGATAAAAGACTGTTTAGCTTTTTAGCTCCATCTATCAAATGGTCCAAATCATATATTTACATAGTGTAGCGGTTTACACTTTGCTTTACATAAACAAGTGCCAAATATAGTGCGAGAGTATTTTTTTTTTTTTTTCAACATATCTCACAGGCGACACAAACCTCAACACCTTTCTGTAACATCGGATTCACCACACACAAGTGATCGCCAATCTTTTTTTTTTTTAAAGTGCATCTCTGGTCAAAAAAATTTGGTGACACGCTAGTTTACATGGATGTCTGTGTGGGGGTATATTAGGGTGCGGTGCTCTCCTCTCTTAGGGTGTATTGTTACTTTCACTTCCTAGTGGAGGAGGTGATTAACGGAAGACTCAGTGACTAATTTGGGAAAACATTTTGTGGTTTGGTTCCGCACTGCAGCCTTGTGACTAGGACTATGGATGCTCTTCATTTTCCCTTTCACAGAGAGAGCTAGAGAGAGAGAGAGAGAGAGAGAGAGAGAGAGAGGGAGACCACATGGACTCAGTCATGAGACAATTCAATATGGCTGACCTGGCTACCAGCCGGCAATTTTCTAATCAAAGTGACCTTTTTCAGCCCTGACATGTCTTCTGATCTCTTTGCTGCCTGGGACATTGAAACAGAAGATATAATGCTTTTTAGAAAATGGAGATTTTTTTTTTTTTTTTTTAGTGACTCACACAGGAGGAAATAAGAGCTAGTTTGGACATATGTGACCGATACTGCAAAAATATATGCAAATGATAACCCCCAGCAGTGGAGCGTTGATGATTGGCTGCTCGTAGGCACCACGGCTGCCTCCTGCTCTAAAAAAGCATTTTCCCGATCAATGCCAGCAGGCAATATTCAAGCCCACAGTCGGTGCTGTGACAAGGCTTGCAACACAGGCTGTATGCTGACAGAGTGGCAGGCAGGCAAGCAGCCACTTCCTTCTGCTACTGCCTTCCTCTGGTCACACCTTCTTTGTAACATTGTGGTTCTCTTTACGAGAAATTGTTACCAAAGATGAGGACAAAAAAAAAAAAAAAAAAAAAAAAAAAAAAAAGATCACATGCCCTGAGCAGCTGATCTCTGTTTCCTGTATCTGCATGTCAGCCAAAATACTGCCTTATACAGAAACACAGAAGAGGCCTCGGCAAACTAGTTCAAGGACTGAGGGCTTTGTCTTCAGTCTGAACATAAAGGTGGGATGGACTCAGGCTTTTTGTAAAGTGCAGCTTTATGCAGCCACTTTTACTTTTTTTGAAATGCATTTTGTATCTAAAAAGAACCTGACCATTGAAACTGTCATTGAAGGAAAAGGGGAAATTAAATCGGTCATAATATTCTGTAGCTGAAACACATTCCTGAGAAATATCAGAAATCAACAGCGGCTCGACTTGAATGCACTGCGGCGATCAGGTCGGTGGGTATAGAGCCGCCAGTCAGGCAGCGAGGCAGGCAGGCCTGCGAGCATCAGCCACGTCTGAATCATAATATGTGGCCTCTTTCACAACATGGGTGGGATTGGCTGTTGTTTACTGAGGAATGTTTATGTAGCACCACAGAGCAGTGGGGAAATCTGATGTGAAACCCAGTTAATTAATGGGTTTGCCCCTGTGTAGGCGGCTGGTAGTGTCAGGCCAGAGAGGTCTTATCAAATAAATAAAATGCACAGGATTAAAAGACAGAGTCCCTAGCCGGCATCATCAGTTTTATGTGACTATAATCTGCACCCGTGCTCTGACAAAATGTGAGTCAGAAATAGTGCAGCATGACATAATATGAGAAATGTGTGCATCCAAGGTTATTTTTGGATGAAAGCTAAACTGTAAAAGGCAAACTTGAATTTCTCTGAGTCTCTCCCTCTCCCTCTCTCTCGAGCTGACAGGAACAGAGTCAGAACTTTTGGCTAGAGTTCAAGCTGACCTCGTTGCTCTGTGCAAATATCTGTCGCTAGATGGCGATGGAGACCACTGCACAGAGCCGGACGGATACTGTAAAAGCCCTGAGGGTCTTGTACAGTAAAAGAGAGAGCCCTTGTGGAACAATTCACTTGTGTGGCTTTCGCTTTTTTTTTTTTTCACGTGCCTTTGATGACAGTGCAGTCAGGAGCGGAGACCGGACAGCAGGTTCAGAGAGATGAGAGTTAACCCGGTGTTTAGTGCGTGATGTTTGGAGCCCAGTGATTAAAATGAACATATTTTAGGTGAATTAAAAGCTTAGAACAACTGAAATAACATCTGGTTTCACAGCACACGTGATGCAAGTAAAAAGAAAACATACAAATATGTTTAAAGCAGCTGATGATGAAAGCATGAATCCTAAGAGGTGCCACTGTGAATGATATGAAATATATTTAACCAACTGTTGCTTACCAGCAGCTCTTGTGGTCTGATGGAGTTATCTGTGTAGATGCAAAGCTTCTCTGCGGTTAATGGACGCGTCTCTTTCAATTTGGATGCAAGAAACATGCACACTGCTCCCAGCAGCTGCAGGTTACACTTTTTGGTGGGTACCACTGCTAAAAATCTGTCTAAGTAGTTCATGGCCAAGGGAAAAACTTCTTCCTCGCACTTCTGCTCCTCACAAACCTGAATAAAGAGACAGCAGACAATGCAGCAATGTTGAGCATTTGGAATCAGTAACCCAGCCTGCAGTCACCTGACTTATTTTCCAGCGCTAGAAATGTATATAAAACTTTTGTGAGATAACGAAACAAAAGACTAATCACATAAAGAGCACATATAAATTCAATGACACACATAGTTGGGGCTCGGCCAAGAATTTGCGCCCAGCCCTAATCGGTTGCGACATCACATATTAATTCGAAATAGATTATTTTACAAAGGATGAAATAGGTCTCAGACACACTGTCAATAGAGTCGCATTCCTGCAGTTCATTCACTAAGAAATGAATTCAAGTCACAATCAGCCGAGCCAAAAAAACACCCCGACAGCGCAGCACACGGAAACACACTTTTTTTCATTCGTCATATTTTCATAAAATAATTAAAAATACAAATAAATTGTCTGGAGCGATTTTCTTCGCGTCATAATGTTCAGCGGGGTCTTCCACATCATACCCGACAATTCGTATCCAAATCTACGCGGGATAAATATGAATAAAATGTCAAAATAAAAGGCGAGTAGCGAGCGGCTGGTCTCGTGTGCGTCACACCGAGTCGATATATTTATTTCAAAAATTAATTAAAAATCTGCAGAGGCTCGGACTCTGACGATATTTACATGAAAATAAAGCGCAAAGACTCGGAAATGTTTACAGACACATGTTGACCGAAATTATTTGAGCGAGTGTCAAAAATTGAACATAATTCCAGACGGAGGCTTTGCGACGGGGGGAAGACCAGAAGAACAGATAAGGCCCTCGCCCCTTCCGACATTTAGAATAGATACCTAAAATGTTCGCAACGCCTTTTGTCATCATTTCTGTATTCGGTGGACACCCAAGACTCTCCTCTGTCATTGCCGATGGCTTTTAGCCGCTGTTATTGCGTTTATGACACTGTAAATCCTCTTAAAAGCACGAGCGCTCCTGTAAAACCAACATGGCGATACAACAGCGCAAGGCAGCATTGCATTGGGGAGTGCATACGTGTGCATGGAAATATTCAGGCTATCTAAAATAATAACATTAAAGAATCAACAGGCAGCTTGTACCCGACACCATGCGAGGCACATAAAGGAAATTCTCTGGTGTCACACATAACACAGCACGCAGTTTCAGAAACGCAGTCGTCATGACCGGACTTTTAAAAAGGGTAAGAAATTTGCCGAAAACGACACATTTAGTTGATATGAGGAATAAACAGTCGGAAATAAGTGTCATGTGTCACATCTACAGTTCAGAAACGGCAAACATCGCTCGGTAAAGCAGCATTGAAACAAATGCGGAGGCTTTAAAGTCTAGCACGGATATAATAAGACTTGTCAGCACTCGGTGTTTCGGTATACCTCCAACATCCAAGTAGCGACCATCCTCCTCATAAACGGCTGAATATCTTTCTGGACGCCTTTGAAATAGGAATATTGGGGTAGAAACCTCTCCTCTATAGTCAACAAGCTCTGCAGCACTCTGTCATCGCACAAGAGGTTCGGATCGGGACGAGCTCGTATGATGGTGTCCATTTCGAGGCAAAGCAGCTCCATGGTGCTGGTGCTTTCACTTAAGTAAAAAAGTAGGCTTTCTCTCTCGGAAGCGTAAAAGCAGCGTAGCAGAGCAAAAAGGCGAAAAGATGGCAGGGAAAGTCTTTTAGAGGCATAAAAAAAGTGAGACTGCAGGGGCTCCGTGCGAGTAGTCCTGCCTCTCCTTGTTGAGAACTTTTTCCTCTCTCCCCACACTGCGCGTTTACTTTCATCCGCCTGGCTAGATCAGGCACATTTCAAGCCTGCCCTGCGTGCGCCACTGACGCAATTCACTTCATTACCTCTGTATAGACCAGACGCAACATAGTGCACCCCTGTCCCCGCTGTGCAACACAACTTTTACCACACTTTGTTACATTCCAAAAATTTAGAGGCTATCACCTTTGCAGACGTAAACGGACAACAAAGACACAAATAAATGAATCTAAACTAAAAGGAAACCGTATTTTACGCATTTAAAGAGTGTTTTAGGCTGCGACATGCCAAAAATATCTTAAAACTATATATGCTGTACTTTTACAGAAGATTTTCTTTTATGTTGGTGCTTGACTGATTTATGATGATAATTACTAAGTGAGGGACATGATATTGCCATTTAACATGTTGTAAATGAATTTATCAATGTTTTATCCATTGTTGCATTTTTATTACGCATTTTTTTCATCTTAAAAAAACGCCTCCAAGAAGTCAACTTTACTTGTTAAAGTGCTGCACGTGCCCCCTTTTGAAAAATAACTTGTGTATTAGTTTGGATCAAAAAGAAAAAAAAGTTACGAAGTTGATTTGATTACACTTAAACCAACTTGTGTGACAGCTTTTTGAAGTGGACTCGTGCAGAACATGGTGCATGTAGATACTGTAGGCATGTTGCCATAAATACTGCATGGTAACTTATAGAGGCGTGTGGGCGCACACGGCCACGCGCACCGGACCGATCCAACCCACCCACCCACTCTTGACACACACGCACACACATGCATACATTTAGGAACACGCATGGTCTTACAAGAACTACTTTTTTTGCAGTGCAGCCACAAACTGCTTGTGGTTTATAAGATAGCTTTCTAGGAAATTTGAAGCAACATTGAATTTTTTTTTCTCACAACCTTCTGTTGACGGTAACACAAAGATGAGACTCACTGGCTCTGCTCAATTCAAATAATATCCTTCAATAAATCACTACTTTTTTTTTTTTATTAGACTTCTGTTATCATTTACATGGAAAAAGCAGCAGGTGGAAACGAAGCTGAGAGTGTAAGTCATTGAGCAGATAATTAAAAAATGACTGCCAAATGATTTAGCCTCACATACAGTCACAAAGAGAATCTGCATGGTAAATATGTTAATCCCCGTCCCATTCTTAGTCAACTTCAAAGACGGAGCCCTGAATGAAACGAGACATCAGTGCATCAGGGGAAGACTGGGGACTGCAAAGTCCTCAGAGCTTTAGAGCTGTTAATTTCCATCCGAAACTCGATGGTTATACAGAAACGCTTGTGAGAAAAGTATGGGAAATGTCTCTTTAAAGTTTTTTTTTTTTTTTTTTTTTTTCCAGTCTAAGTTGTTTCCTCCTCCCTGGGTGTCTATTTGCATAGCCAATAGCTCCTCAGCGCTCCACCGAGGCTGTGCGATTGTTACTGGGCAGACTTCCTCGAGACCTCTCTCTCTCTCTCTCTCTCTCTCTCTCTCTCTCTTTCTCTCTTTCTCTCTCTCTCCTCCTTCCCCTGCCCTGGTCATTTCTCAGTCTCACTCCTTCAAAGGATGTCGCTTCTGCTTTAGAGCCAATCTGAGACGCTCATCAGTGTCTTCAGTGGCATCATGTGAGACTGTAGTTTATTGAACTTTTGCATCTGAAGTGACACATTTTATCTGAGGTGCAAACTAATTTGTCGCTGGTTTTTTTTTCTTTAAACAAGTGCTTGTATCTTGAAACACGGAAGAATATCACCCCACTGATATCAACAAAATGATTCTTCATTCAATAAAAATATTTTAAAAAAATTGAATTTAGCAGGAAAACAAGAAAGAAAATAAATTCATCTTTAATGGCAGATGCTGCCAACTATCTATAAAGATTGAGGTTTTTTTTTTAGTTCATTAAGGCAGCAACACGTCATCATCTTCCTACTTAGCAGGGCTGAGGTGAGAATTTTTTTTAAATTTAAAAGTAATATTATTTATAATATAATTGTTTAAAAGAAGCCAAAAGCTATTGAAATGTGAATAAATAGTGTGCTGCGGTGCAGAAGCAGGTGCTCCAGATCCTCCAGACATCCAACACTTATCAGTTACTCTCAGCTCACCAGGATGCGCAATTACGCATCTCCAAACCATTTTCTCCAGCATTTCATCACCGGCTGATGTCAGTGAAAGCTGCTTTTTCTTTGTTAAAGGTAAAGAAGTAATTTAAAGTTTAAAAAACATCAGAGTCAGGTATATTAAACATCATATCAGAGCAATGTGCTGCAAAATGCCCATGTGGTCATTCTTAATTCTTAAAATCTTGCACGCAAACAATGTGATAAAAATCTGCCCAATGACTGGAAAGGAAGTAGATTCACTGGTTTTTAAGGCGTTTTTAAATCAAGTAATGTCTTGAAATAAGGTTGAATAATAATTGAACAAGGCACATCATCAAATATTTCAATAAAATAGCAACGCAGACATAAGTTGATCACAAAACTGTCAGGAGTTTTTTTCAGTGACGTCAACTGCTCCTCTGAGTGAGACCAGAAGCAGCAGCAGCAGCGCGTTGTGTCCCCGGAAGCATTCAATTATCACACGAAAACAGAATCGGAAGACACCATGTAGAAACGTTTAACACGTTATGACACTCTCCATCCCAAAGTACGGCGACAGGGGGAAAAAAATCGATAAAAACTGAAGTTTGAAAAGTTTGTTAAATTCTTGCGCTGCACACTGCAAGAAATATCTGTCGGCACAAATGATTTAGTTCTGTGTCAAGTTTGGAAATCTTATTTCATGAATAAAAGTTGTTTTTTTTAATTAAAAAACAGCCAAAGATCACGGGATAACTCCACTTGTTTGCAGCTTATTAAATGATACTTTTGTCTGAAAACCAGCGCGGTAATCTGCATTTATTTTGTTTTATTTTAGTGACAGATAATTCAAAAGAATTCCCCAAATAAAAGCATTAAACAGAGAGAATTGCTTGCTCGTTCTTGTAGATTTTTTTTCAGCTTTGTTTGAGGATAAAATTCGGTTTAAAGTCACCAATAAAAAGAGTCAAGGTAGTCACTTTTTGCAGCGAGGATCGACCGGTGACTCATCATCACCGCACCTATAACAGTTTAAATAACCGTTACAGCGACTACGTTCGAGCAGTCAGCACCCCGACAACGACGGTGGCCCGGCGGTTCTTTTATCTTCTTCTGTTACCGACATCAACATGGGAATCTGACGCTGAGAAAAAAAAAAAAAAAATGTCCCTCAAGACAAGAAAAGTGTCGGAGGGGACTTTGGCAGAAAAAAAGGTTCCTATAGAGGCACAAACAGTTGTGAAATGACAGCAGCTCAAGTCTGAGAGAGTTTGGAAGTAAAACACACGGAGCTCTGCCTTTCAAATTAAGTATAAGGTCCGTTTTCTATGAATCTGTCAGGTATTTTACATGCTTTACTTTCTTTACAGTGAGAAACAGGTGTAACTTTCATTTTACATGATTTTATCACTAAAATTAAGAAACAAATAATTCAATTTTATATATCAACTATATCCACACAATAGGCTGCATGAAGATTAAGCAAACTGTATAACCTTGTAAAGTAGGTTTTCTGATCTTTCTGCTACACAACATTCTCATGAACCTAAAAATGAAACTGAAATCAACAGGAAAAAAAACTGAAGAGTTGTTTTTTATTATTATTTATGTCAAGCTTTTCAAAACTGCAGATCAACTTCTTTAAACAGATAAGATCTCCTCAGGAATGTGAAAATAAATAATCTAAAAACAACACACCTGCACCATCAGGTCAGCAGCTGCCATGCAGGAAATACACCTCTTCATTAAATATAATTCTATCAAATTAAATTAAATTAAAAGATTCCCAACAGGATATTATAATTTGACATAATCTAACTCGGATTCATCATGTTTCTTTTAAGCCTTCAAAGAAACAGAAATATTATATATATTTGAAGTAACAATGCAATTTCATGTCAAATTCCACTTGTCTCTCTTCAGTTTGACTTATGTATTATTTTTGTATTTATCTGTGTTTAAACAGTTTATGTATATTATTCTCATTTTTATCATAACTGATTGTAAGAATGGTTTTTGGGAGATTTTTGATTAATATATTAACACTCTAACTACAATAAATTATCGTTGAATAGTTGAGAAACAGGCTGATTTACTGAAATTATTATACAAATTTAATTATTTGCAAGATAACAACATGAATAAAATGAAACATTTTGTTCTTAAAATTCACAAGTGCTCATTTCTTCATTTTCTGGGTTACAAATCTGTTTGATTTCTGTTTTATTTAGAGTCTATGAACATATCAAATAAATAACTGCTGAAATAGAAATAAAACAGACGTGAGGTAATGTTTAAGAAGGTGGAAATCGGTGGAGAATATAACACATTTTGTCTATTAATTGCTGAAATTTTTACTTTAAAAATATGTTTTGTAGAAACCCAACACAGGAGTTTAAATTGTAACACAATGAAACAGTTTAATAATAATAGCAGTTTATCCGAACAATAAAGCAGCAGGTGAGATGCCTACATCAGCCCAGACTTCACCCAGCAGCCAACTAAGATTTTGGGGATTCATTTGCTGACTAAACTTCCCTGGCCAAATCCTACAAGTGAATAAAGAGCAGGAATCCTCTCAGATTCAAAATCCATTAGCAGCAGCGTGCTAAAATCTTTCTTTCAATATTCAACTTTAAAGCAGGTCAGCGAGACACGTAATAAAAATCCAAATACACAAACAAGAAAGGAGTTTTTACGTGCCGCACCTTCTTTCAGATTGATCTCCATGATCTCATGAAAACATCCCTCATACATCGTTTCATATCATTTGCTCATCAGGACCACATTTCCCCATTTTTGCAGTGTTTTTTTCTGTGGTTGAACAACTGCAGATGTGTGCGCCAAACAACAACAATACAGAAAAGAGTTACTCATCCATGATTAAAAAAACACCAGACTTCATGCAAAAGTCCAACCGACCAGCTGGAAACGTCACAAACTGTTTATTAGTCAGAGAGAGAGATGTCACTGCTCTCTGCTGTGTTTGTGTCATTAAACGCACAAACAGTAAGCGCTACACAGTTCCCAGCTTAAATTTAAAATGGTTAGAAAGTGTGTTTTAACTGGAATCCGTATCTAAATGACCAAACATCCTCGATAACCAAGTAGGAGAGAAAAGAAGTCCTTTTGTCCCTAATTATCAGACACACACTTAAAGATAAGGAAAAAGAGTCACAGAGTGTGGCTTCTGAAAAAAGTTTTGATCGCGATTAAGTGGTAAACTTGTAAATATCCAATCTGAAGAACCAGCTGATCCTACAAATCTGAGGTGAGTATCTGTCCAGCCTTCAGCTGATGATGAACAGCACCTTCCCCAAAACACGATTCAGGAATCAGTGCAGGGATTTTACGCCTCGTCTGATACTGTATGATGTGAATGTTCCCAGCGGCGGGGCTGAAGCTCGTCCCTGACATCTCCACTAACCACCTGTGGGATTTCTCTGATTCGCCTCCATGTCTGATGTTACAACAATGTAGCTTTGGCACCGAGCGCTTGCCCTGCACACTTCCCTCAGACTCCCTCTGAAATTCTTTATGCAAACATGTCCTCCCAAATTCTTTGAGACATGCCCTTATATCATTAACTGGAAAAGAAGAAAGGGGGGAGAGCAAAAAACACACAGAACAAAGTCCTAATTGTCGTCTTCTGACATCTTTGGGATACAATGTTTGACTGCATGAGGAAGAGGGGCGAGACCTCCCTGCTCAAAAGGAAACCTCTTCCTCAGGTGGATACCTTTCAGAGCCTCAGCTGCTGGGCGGGGCTTTTATTTCAACAGGTATTACATCACATTAACTGGCTGTGGGGGGGGGGGGGGGGGGGGTTACAAACTGTACTTTGAATTAAGTATGCGTGTGACATTCCTCTATTATTCCTCATTAGTTTAAAGCACGGACAGAAGAACAGTTGCTGGCACGCAAAAGTCGAGGATGCTTCAGACTCTGCGCGGAGCACGGTGACTTCGCAAGACGTCTCGACGCACGGTCGTGCATCTCGAAAATTGTTCTAAAAGACTGGCACTCATTGCATTCGCTGTGCTTTCATTTAAGATCTCTCAGGGAGAGAGAGAGAGCGAGAGCGAGAGAGAGAGAGAGAGAGAGAGAGAGAGGGGCCATGGGGTCCTGGGACAGATTTAGCTAATTGGCTACAATTCCTGAAGCATTCAATTCAAGTTACACCTGGTACTTTTTGTGTCGGAGAAGCACTCAAAGCAGCAGTTGTTTTTGGTCATAGCTGTACGATCTGCTGTGGAAACTGTCATGGTTTGAACATTTCTATTTTGTTGTATTTATTTCTGTGATTTAGTCTTTATTTCTGGATATCTGGACCCCTGTAAGCTGTTTACTTTAGTTCAGTCCAGGTTTTGTGTTTCCTGTTTTACTCAACTCTTGTGTCTGTCTTGCTTCACTTTGTTTGATTGTCTGCCCGGCCCTGATTAGTTTCACCAGTCCCTCGTTGTCCTTCCCTCCCTGGTGTTTTTAGTCGATGTGCTCTCCTTCCCTCTTGGTCAGTTTGCTCGTTGAGTTACTGCGATTTTCGACCCAACAAAGTTCTATGAGCCTGTCAGCTCTTTTGATTTTTTTTTTCTCGCCTCTTTAGTTTTTGCTTCTTGAGCTCCTTTTGGATCCACACCCGGTGGACTCTGGTATTTATGGGATTGCCTGTTTTGTAATTCGTTCCATAGTTGGGACTGCCTTTGGTAATTAAAGCTTTTTGATTTAATTAAACTTCCTGTTTTGTTGTCGTGTATTTTGGGTCCTCTATTCCTTAAACCATGACTGAAATGACAAATTAGGTTGCAGTTTAGCAAACAAACACATTCAAATGGTATCTTCTTAAATCAATTTAATCAGTAACAGCAGATGACTCGTGTTTTTAGACTGAACACAATTTTTTTTTTTTTAACGCACAGCTTGTTTTCATGTTTTTAAATGGAAACATCACATCATATTTTTTAATTTTACTGCCAAAGACAATGCATCGACGACAAAAGTCTCCGTGGCCAATCGATACAGTCAGTGCAGCAACGAGGACTTCAGTCCCTTCCTGAACAATTTCTGACAACAGTTGCTGAAGGAAATGTTTTCTGTTCCTTTCTCCTGCTTAAATTTGTCAAGTCTGAGGAGATAATACTATCATGGACACCTTCATCTTTTCCTCCCCTTCCAAAGCATTGACACTCCGTAAGAGCGCGTTAAAATAACAATATAACTACTTGTAAACTGTATATCGGTGCTATTACTGTGTTGCACTCCTCTCTGGTTTTGACTGACGTGCAGGTGCAACCGACGGTGAGAAAATAGTTCTGGATGATTTGTTGCACTTTGCTTCAGTTCGTCTCGAGAAAAGAAACAAACCAAAAGTTCCGAGTAGCAATTTTTTCTCCCTTTAACAAAGACGACGTCCATCTTTTCACACACAAGGAGAGCTGAAAAAAAAAAAGCAAAGTGAAAAGCATCATTGATAACTAAAAAAAGTAGCCTTGTACTACGTCTCAATCCATCACGGACATTACTGACAGCTTGTTTAGCGACAGATGCGTTTCTCCACAGAGTAAGTGTTGTGGAAGGTGCGCACAATAAGGTCTGGTAGCTTTGGCCGAACCTTCAGTTAACACAAGACACAAACCGTCTGGTACTCATTTACCTTTCTTCTACCCCTCCACTCCGTTCCTTCATCCCTGCCTCCCTCCCTGCCTCCATCCCTCCCCTCTTTCACATGCTTGACCCCGTCTTTTGAACTCCACCAACTACCCTTCATATGGTCATCAAATCTGGGGCCAAATGAGCCAGATTGAGAGGTGCGTCTGGGAGCACCGGCTGCTAAATAATGTCAATATTGCCTTGCCCTAACGGAGGATAAACTGCTTTCTTTTCTGTTTCTCACACGCTTTTTCCCTCCACATAACAGCAACAGTGAAGGCTGCGTCACTCAGACCGGCTCAGCTGCTGCTGCTGTCTCTTCCCCTCGAGCTCTTCCAGAATTTTCCCATGTTCATATCACTAGCCCTTGACTTTGTCACTCATTCAACAGCTGCTTGCTGATACCGCATCACTGTTCCAGACCATTGCTCCCCCCTTTCTTTCACCGTGCACGCCGAGAACAAAGGCATTGTTAATCCGGCACAGTCCTTGATACATACAGAATGCAAGGACTTCGTGAGCAAGAAAACTTTCTAAAATTGTGTCTGTTGGTGCTTTGGGAGGATCAACATCCTGACGACTTCCACCTGGTATCACAACAAGCTCAGACTGGAACACACAGGAGTTGAGGTCAAAGAGATCTCTCAGCTTATCAACAAAGCTCTCTGGCATTTGAATAATGGCACCAATTAGAAAATACACTAATCTGATCACACTTAATTCAAAAACTGTAATTACAACCATGAAAAGGGATGCAAGATTATATGAGATAAATAGTTGTAGAGTGCACTGCATCACTCTCAGCTGGCACAGAAAAACCCAATAAATCAAACCATTTATTCAAATCTTATTTAATCTATGATTCACACACAAGGGAATCTACTTATTTACATTGTCTTTCAAAAAGACAGAGGTATGCAAATATAAAAAAAAATGCAAGCCATGTAGTTACCAACATAACCTCAGGCATTAAAAATAAACTTCAAAACCAAACATGTTGAACACCTGAGCTCTCATGTGTCTACTGGTGCGTACTGTTGCCCTTGTTTCTCTTTTTGCAGATGGTAACAGATGGCAGAAATGAGAACAAGATTACTTCAACGATTACGGAGGGTTTCCCTCCTTTCGCGAGTGCATCAGGTGTTCACCTATCTGTCACTAATAATAACACCGAGTGATCCGCTTTGGGATGAAGAGCTTCAAAAAAGAAATCACACGTGCACGAGAGAAGACGGGATGCAGACGCAGCGACAGAAAAAAGACACATCTGATGAGAAATGCGCACACAAAAACAAAGAAAGATAACCATTAAAACCGACAAGCTATGAAAACTCATGAACACACCCACACACACACACACCCACACACCGCAGAGCATCTGATCTCCTTCGTGATCAGTGATGGAGACAAATGAGTGGGGCCCACCGCAGTGGCTCCCCTGGCAGACGTGTAGCTTCATTACAGCACCACACATGAATGTGCGCCATCCTCCCCACCACTCTGGATCGGGCCCGCAATAATCTGATCCTTTTGGGAAACTGAGGTGTTGGACTGTAATTTATAGGCCGTATCTTTCAAGTCTTTCCCCCGGCTCCGCCGGTGGCGTCAGCCCCTGAGCCACTGTGTGTGTTTAACGGCTACATGTGTCGCTCCCTATCTCGCTCTGTGAGTGGCACAAAGGTAAAGGGAAGCTTAACAGCCTGGGAAAAAGTTGAACAGTGTGAAATTACCTTGATCCAAAGATTCCTGCCACATACCAGCCCAATGAACCCATAACAGAGCAGGCACTCAGTCAGAGAGCCCTGCCTGCAGGGAACAGCTGAGACATTACAGAGGGAGAGAGAGGGAAGGGGTGGGGCTGGGGGGGTAGAAGGAGGTGAAAGAAAGATAAATGGGAGTAGGAAGGAGGCCCACTGCCAGTAATCTCTGGTCTACAGTCAGAGGTATAGGGGTCAGACAATCTGTACATAATGCACTTCTATGATAATGCTGGACAACTGCTGTAGGTGGGGTACCACTGACTCGGTTAAGTCAGACTTCACACTCAGAGGCCACTTTTGGGGAGATGTAGGAGGAACAGCTGTGGGGCTGCATGATGTTGACAAAATATTGTGGAAAAATGAGAGGACGCTGCTTTCACTTGACTGCTTTACGTTGAATGCATACTTTAACAATTTCTGCATTTCGTCGAGGAAACTCAAATTAAGATTAAAATCCTTTCAGGTTCGTGTAAACAGAATTTTAAAGAACAGACAAATTAAGGACACAAACACATCCTGCAAACAAACAAGGAAGAGCTCTGTGATGTGAAGAAGCTGAAGCGAGTTTATTTAGATGGATTAAGATGCTTGTTGACCTACTTGCTTTGGCCTGAGTGAGCACTTTGATGACCTGGTGAAGGCATGTGGGCCAGAATGTGATGGTAAATCATCAACAGTAAATACAGGCTTTGAATAAGTTTCACTTCACAGACCTGAGCCGCGTCGTCTAAAGAACTACTCTTACTTTGTACCTGATTTACTGCTATTCCTGAATATTGGTTACTTTAATCTCGTTTACCAAAGCACACATTTTCATTCGCAGTGTTTTTGCAGCAGTAAAAAATCTTCAGTCACATGTAAACATTTTGAATGTGATGCACTGATATCATAGAGTCTCCTTGTATCAGCTGCAACCGGCTTCAAGCAACCAGTTCGTCTACAGTACAAAAATGTAATGGAGCTTATTGGATACAAAGAACAACACAATCTCATGTCGAACACATTGTTACTCGCTTTTAACATCTGTGTTCACAGGACACATTTAATAGATCTAATTATAGATTATATAGGAAATTGTAAACCAAACAAGTACAATGCTTTAATGATGTCACCAAGTAGGACACTGAAGGACACTGATTGGATGGATCAAACAAAGGACTTTTAAACAGGAGAGTGGTGTTCGAATTTGGGAGAAAACAAAAGTCCTCATGGACTTTCGATTAAGTAATGTAAACTTATGTAATGTATTTAACTGACGTAAGCTGCATAAGTAACGTCCTTATTCTAACCCAAATCATGATCTTTTTCTAAACCCAACCTCGTGGTTTTGATGCACATTTTAGTGACACTGAAAAAAAATGTAACTTTAAGATCACCTTAAAAGTAGTAAAAAAAAAAAAATGAAATATGTGATGTTGACCGAGTGAATGTCCCTTTGCCTTTTATATACAGATGAAAAAAAATATGGTTCAACCATCAACTTAAATTAGAAAGTTGCATTTAAATGAACAAACTAATATGTTTTAGCTATTGGAATGAGAAAAACCAGATTGAACAAACAACAGTGTTTTTATCTTTTTTTCAGTGCATGTCTGAGATGCCAGCAGGTTTAGTCATTTGACATGGACCCAGGCCAATAGAAAAGAATAGGCTAAGAAAAATGTAGGCAACCACATTTTTATAACTGTTATTGTGAACCTAATGTTTTGATCTGTGGAGCAATGAAGCTGTTACATTGATGTGAGACTGGGCCGCCCATCAAGAACCGAGTTGGGGCTTAAATGACAGACAGACAGACGTAATACTGATAGAGGTAGAAAAAATAAAAAAATAAAATAAAAAAATTTAACAATGAAACAACTTTGGCATAATTTAAGAAGTTATGGCAGGAAATGCAAAAAAATAATAAGGAAAGGAAAAGGAAATTGATGGGTAAATGAAATGTTTTGTTTGTTTGTTGATCCTGTTTAATTTTACAGATTTTGTTTGTATGTTTGCTGTTTACCGTTTCTACTGTTGTTGACATTCATTTAAATAAATTCTTATTTGTAAATTTCTCTTTTGTTTAAGATCAAAGTTAATGTATTTATTTCATCGTCCAAACTAATCTGAAGAACCGATGAATATATTAACCAAATAAAAACATAAAATAATTCTTATCCGAGAACACATTTTGGTTAAAAATAAACTTTTAAAAATAACTTATTTAAGCTCATTTTATTTGTGTGAAAATTTAATTCATTTGGAATAATTAATGTTATTTTATGACTATTATTATCAAATAAATAAGCTGATATGTTTTTAATGTATAAAGGCTGTATGTATAGCTATCATTATTAGTATTATTATATGTCGAATCTAGGAGATCATTGGAGCTCTGTTACATTTCAAGAGACATTTTTATTCATTTGTCAATGGGAGTAAAAATTAAGCATCTCTTATTTGATCAAAAGTTTACTTTTAGCAGATGAATATGGTCTGAATATATTCCTGTCAATGTTGGCAGAGTTCGACTGCTTATGCGATAATGATTATAACCTGAAACACAGTTTGAGTTGACAGAGTACCTAAAACCGCCTGCTTGCTTCCCCACACGTCTGTCACTGTTTGCACTTAGTGACAAAGGGTGGATGTTTTTATTTGATGGTAGCACACATTTTGACTTTCTGATGATTTGAAGAGGAAATTCCCTCCTCTTAAAGAGGAAAAGTTTAGTAACTACATATCTTCAAATTTAGTCAGGCTCCTGAGATGACACAAGTCTTGGGGTGGAAAAAAACAAACTAGATAGAAAAAAATGAAAACAGAAGATACATGTTTTATTTTGGGTGTTTCTTTTGAAGTCTTTAAAATTCATGCTCTTGTACTGACGGGGATTTTTTTTATTTTTTTTTTTATGTCTTTTTATATCAGAGGGGATTTCACTCCTGCAAATGACAAATGTCCTTAATGATGTATAGAAAATGACTACGCTGACACTAGCTTTGAATAGCTGGAGGAGGCAAACACATTTCATGGTAATTCACAAACAAGCAGTTCCTGTTGGTTGCACCTGTTTGTTGTGTGCTGGAGTGTGATGAGTTTATTCTTATCAGAATATCTGAAGCGCCTCTGCAGACGTGCTCTGGCTGGGTTCTGCAAATGGAACGATTGTTGATGCCCAATTAGAGAAACGTGCAGCAAACATCTGCTGCAGGTAATGATTCTGACAGCGCCGGATACGAGCAGAGGTGCACTTTGAGCCACATCTAGAGCAGTGGAACCTGAGCGCTCACTGGGAGGATGCCATCAGGTTAGTCAGGTGCAACTCTCATGCTGCAGAATAAATAGCTTCTTGACAGCTGCTGCATGTGCATGCACGTAAACATGTCTGCTTAAGGTGGGCACATGCACTCTGTCTGTAAGTTCAATGAGTTCACTTCACCTGCCAGGTTTAAATTCATATCAACCTCAGTTTGCACAGGGATGTTAATTCGGAATAAGTTTATGAGTGAGAATCAGTGCCTGTAAAGAACATACATTTTCTGTTTACGTAAGTTGAAGGCTCCTCGAACCAATTTTTGTTTCAGAAAAACTTCAAATTGACAAACTGACCTCCAAAATTAAACAAACATGCTCTCAAAAATTATTGATAATGCTTAAATTCCAGCTAAATAAATGAGATTAGATCATTCGATTACTTTTTCTTTCCTCAAAAACCCAATCCATCAACGACCCTGTGCCGATAAAGTGAAGTCCTTTCGCTCTTTCATCTCGATGAGCGTTCAGATATCCCCAAACTTCATTCTCCTCCTCAGAGAAACACCGGCATGGATGCAATTACTAGAAATCAACCGGTATGAATTTAATAGGCCCACTGACTATTAATTTTTTTTTTTTTTTTTTTTTCTCCCCCTTTTCCCTACTTTGCCTGTGACTGGAGATAAATATATTTTTGCATTACAAATTTTCGACACATTGTGTGCATAAAACATGTTGAGTGAGTTTTCTCCCTCAAAGCCATTTTGTCGATGGTTGTTGTTTCTTTTTACGGTACATTTCCGTCACCACCATTACCCTCCTCTGCAGTTGGCTCACTGGGTATGAAGTCACTCATGGCATGTGTGTGCAGGTAGCAGGTAAGAAACAAAGAATACTGGGACTCAGCGATCAAAATAAATTCTCCATGGCAACTCCAGTGTGGGCAAACATATTGCTCTGCACGAGAAACATTGCACTGAATGAGTCAGGTGGAAAATAATGAAGCCATGAATGTAAGTTCAAATCGGAAGTACATTCATCATTCTTGATTTAGTTTTCATCCTGCAAACTTGCTAAGCTCTACGTTTATCATCATTCTTATCTGTCACCGAATGATGAATCTAGCTGAGTGATATACTTTGCTTTCATCTTTGTTTACTGTCCTGCAAGCTGACTAACCACACCATCATCCCTCCAACCCAAGGAGCCATGCCACAGTCTTTTAAGAAGGATCTTTTTAATTGGCTCAATTTTATGGCTTTTTCTGCCTCTTGAGTTCACTTTTTAATGCTAGAGGTCATTGAAATATTAAAACGTGATTGTTGAAAGTGAAATTAATTCCTTCAAGGTTTTTTTTTTTTTTTTTATGAGTTAAGGACGGCTGCTTCTACTTTTGATTTTCAACTGACAGTCAATGCCGAGTTCTTTTAACCAAGACCATGATGGTTCCCTGGCCTTAAGGAAGTAGTTATCGTACTAACCCAAACCGCGATGTTTCCCTAACTCGGTTGTTTTTCTGTTTAAATCATAGACTGTATATAAAGAAAAAGACTCTGGGTCTGAAAAGTGAAACCAATACCATTAAGTGCCTTCTTAGAGGCCTCAAAGAGAGGTAAGTTTGGGGTCGTGCCTGATTTGGCTGACATGCCTGGGGTGTTCCTGGGCTCTCTGACCCCCCCCCTCTCCCCCCCCCCAGCTCGTCCAAATATGGTCACTTCTCCTCCCAAATAACCAAGATGGTGACAGCCAAAATACCAGACTAGAGGCTTTAAATCCACAGTTCACAAACCAATGCTTGTGTTGCCACTTGTTTGAAAACAACCAAACCATAAGCATGGCGATGTCACATCAGAAAAGTGTTACTTCAACAGTGATTACTTGTAACAGTTTCAGATCGGACAAATGGTGTCGTTTTGGTGGCATATTTAATCAAAATGAAAACATTGTTGTGTAGTGATTCTGCTGCTGACCAGAGCAACAGGCAACAGGTCAGACAACAGGTCAGATCTATTGAGACACCACACAAGTTGAGACTCACAACCGGACCCTACTTAAACTCAACTGTAAAATAACCCATTGTTTACTAGGAAATGAGTGGACCGGTGAAGACCTCCATTTCCAGGCAACAACTTGAACAAATGTCCTTCCACAGAATGGGATTCATATTAAACAGTTTATCTTAAAAACTGAGAAGAACTGTGAGGAATACACACCGGCTCAACTCTGTGGTCATTCCCCAGTCGGCATGAAGGCAGCGGACTCATTCATGTCCCATTACCTCTGGAATGTCTACAGAGGAATAAGGAAGCAGCCGCACATTACAGGCTGGCATTCACCTTTCAATCACCCCCCCCCCCCCTCCTCCGTCCCCCTCCCCCCCCATCCCTCCAGCCCCTCACCCCTGTAATCATGTTAGCTCATACATAATCGTATTTCAATTACTGACAGGAGTGTGACCCTTGCCTCCCAACATGCCTAATCTAATACATGTGTTTCCTAAAAGACAGAGGGATGCCTTGTTTTGGTAGAAGGAGGGTAAAAAAAAGAAAAGAAAAAAAAGAAAGAAAGAGAGAAGCACGTATCAACATGCTGTGTCATGCCGAAGCTATAAAAAGGGACGCCATAAGTTTTCTTCAGATTCAGCCTGGGAAGTCAGCTTCTATTTTTAGCAGGACACATATGCTGTATGTTGTGCAGCCTGGAAGTGATGTAAACATCATTTGCTGTGAGGAGAGGAGAAGCGAGGGAGAGGAGGCAGGATGCAAAGCCAACAATCCAATGCTGTGATCCAAATGGTGCACTTGTGTACTAACACTCACTATTTTGAGTGCGGAAGTGCGTTCCCACGGTTGAGTACAGAAACACGCAGTGCACCACAAGTACCCGGATGATGCACTCAAAACGGTCCAAAAGAGAAATGTGAAACACTAGACATTTTTTCAACCCCCCCCCCACACACACACACACCGGCTATCCCACTGGCTAAGATAATGCTTTCCTGCAGAACATTTACATCTCCATCTCTCTCTCTTATTCCTCTTCTCCTTCCTCTTCCTCTCTTTCTCTTTGTAATTCCCACTCTGTCACTCTGTGTGTGTGCTTAGCGTCCTTGTGTCATTATTATGGGCCAATTTGTGTCAATGCTAACATCCCATTCATCATGGGGGGGGGGAAATGGTTTCCGCCGGGTTTCGGGGGGGGGCTCGCATACCTCACCTCTCACATTTTCACCATGGTGGCATCCGCCCCGCTATGGGGTCGGAGGTCAAAGTTCCAGACCTCCTGAGTGATCACTGACTTCTCCTCCAAACCTCTCCCTGCTCTCCCACACCCCCACCACCCCATTCCTGCTCCCAGCCCCGCCAGCACTTTCATATTTTCCGGCTCCTTTCTTTACTCGACTCCAATTGGGTTTTCTTTTGACTTCATTCTTTCATATCAGCAGTTCTTGTACGTGTTTACTTTCCTTTCCATTTCTAAATCCTTTCTTTTTTCTCCCTCCCACTGTCATTTTACCTTTCACAAGACAAATCAGATTTTTACCCTCGAAGAGAATGCCATTAAAAAGTCTCAATCAAGTTTCATCCCTTGGAACTTTTCCTGCAAAGAGATCTGCACCATGCTCCACACATTATGCTCCCTTTCCCAAGCCTCACCCCATCCACCCGCCCCCCTGCGACCCAACCCCCCTATCACATCAATGGCTGACAGCCCTTACTCTCACTAAAACCCCAGCATGCGGGTCGATGGTTTATTTCTTATGAATGAAGGACCCAAACGAAAGTGCATTCCTGCCTCCGCTCTGAAAGGAAGCAGCTGGCTCTTTGGTGAGTTCATGTCGGACGTGTGTGTTTAACATGTACTATGCAGGAGAATTAAGCATGAAGGAGAAGGAGAAAAAACACAAGTGCAAGAGGAATATCAAGGAGAAGAAATAGAGTCCGGGAGGTTGATGTGCGGAGAACTTTCTGCGGAGATGCTGCCACACCTGAGGTTGACCTGCAGGCCAGGTCAAAGGAGGGATTGAAGGTGAAGGGTTAGAATGCAGAGCAAATATCTCCTGTGGTGGTTTAGACTTCTTTATCTCAAACATTTCTCAAGCATCTGCATCAAAGCCATTTAATTTACGATTTTATTGCTTGTTTAGAGTGCTGCAAAAGAACAGATGGCTGCAGTTGACCCTCCTTGTCATTCCAACCCCGAAGATTTCGGAAGAAGTCTGCGAGTTAGACCTTTCCTGCTACTGTATAGCCTGAAAATAAGCAGCTGAGCTGAAAGGATCCTTGTTGTTGTGAAGTTTTCCCTGCTTGTTTAGAGATGGTATTTGCTGTAAATCTGTGCAGCGAGAGCTTGGCTCCGGAGTGTAGCAGGCTGCCAGACGGAGGCAGGCATGGGGAAGGAAGGCATGTGGGGCGTGCAAGTCGGTCTACATTTCTCTCTCTCTGCCAGCTTCTAATTATGCCCAATTACACCTTTAACACAAGTGGGCCGCTGTGGACATTTCTCAGGGTGTGAGGTCAAGCATTTCCTGTGTCTGTGAATGACCCAACATCAGGGGAATTGTCTTGCAGGGGCCTCCCTTTTTCCCTCCCTCCATCATTCACTCTCTCTGTTTTTTTTTTTGACCCCTCCTCCACTAAGCCCGGATCCCAGCCCACCACCATTCACCAATGAGGCAGATAGTTGGGGCTTAACCTCTGTGACTTGGTCGGCCTCTCTTCTCTCAAACACAAACAAACAGGAAAAGGCATGCACACCCCAACTCCCTCACCTATTGATACGCCTGAACATACATGCACACTCATGCATGTGCACGTTGTGCATGCAAAAAGAAACCTGCAAGTCAAACAAGATAAACTGACAAACACACATTGTATCGTGTCCTGCATTTAGGTACAGGCTGTCTGTTTGTTTTAATGGTCCGCTTCATTTTTTTCATCTTTCAGTGTCAACAACACACCTGAAGGTGGCTTTTGGTGTGTACCTGAATGTTACAGATAAAATCTAATCCCATTTAATATAATTCTGAGAGTGTGTTTGTGTACGCCAACATGTTATGAGTCACGACTTCAGAAGTAACAGCAAACCCACCTCACAATAGCAGTGTACCAACAGGTTGGGTTCCCACACCTAGTCGGAAAATAAATACTCCACAATCACCACCTATCAAAACAGGCAACGTACGCAGGGTGAACCGAAAATGGCGCATTCCATGGAATATCCATAGCGAGCAAGTACATGTTCGCTCCTCTGCACTGACATTTCAGAGACACAAGGGAGAGATTAGAGGCACATATGGGAGGGCCACAGACCCAGGATGAAAGATGGTTGAGGAAGATGGGGGTTAGGCCCCCTATTTTTATAAGATGAATTGGTGGTTGAAGTGGCACCACGATGAATGAACTGACTGAAGGTAAATCTGCAAGTGGTTCAAGTGAGTCGACTGGACTTCGCTGGGTGATTTATTTCACATAAAAGATTTGGAAATTTCACAACCAAGATCATGTAGGAGGTGACAGTTTTTGTAACATGTATCATAAGAGAGTTTGGTGATATCTTTGAGCCAAGTGACTCTACAGGAGAAAAAAAAACCCATCAGTGGATACAAACCCACATGTACGTGCCAAACAAAGGAGACAGTGGGAGTGGGTAAGAAATAGTTTTTTTCTGAATGAAAAACCTCACTTCTAAGAGGAGGATGAATGTTTTAAACATCTTTGAAACCATCCATCTGCCCACCCACCACCCCACACAATGCTGCAAGCTACCCTGCACTGAATACAGTTAATGAAATGAGCCAGCATTTCACTCTGCCAAAAAAAACAGAAGTGGAAACAAATATGTGAAAAAAAAAGAAGCTTTTTTTTTTTTCTTTAAATGCTGAGTAGAGGAGTTTGGTTATTATTGGAGGAGGGGAAAAATGAAAGAGGTCATTCATGAAAAAGAGCCAAGATATGAGGAAACCACACTTGTGTCTGAAACAGGCAGCGGGAAGGCCGAGCCAAGTCTTAGTCTCAGCTGTTGTTCCAAGCCACACATTTATCACGCAGGCACATCCCCAGCAAGAAAAGACCCCTCGCAGGCAGCCGCGGAGGGGTGCAAACTCGCTCAAGTGACTAGATGACCCTGAATACCAGAGAGTGGCAGGTCTGTGGGATGAAAGGAGACCTTGTCTTGGTCTCTGTCTTGTCCGTGTGACTTTAAGTGCTGTCCCATGTTAAGGTAGAGTGAGCCTTTCGAGAGAAGACAAACTACCTGGCAAATATTTGTGCGTTGAATCCGCCTTGTGGGCCATATGAAGAGGAGGAAAGTTGAACTGGGTGGAATATGGCCTAAAGCTATTAAACACACTGCATTCTCCTTCTTCACATTCTTCACCTTGGAAAAAATGAACAGGATAGAAAAGGTGGAAGAAAGAGAGAGAGGGAACAGAGTCCAAACTCGACTATACTAAAGAGCATTGTATGTAGCACTTCAGTGGGTAAACGATTATAGGAAAGCTTTTCCAGGTTTTGGCCATCTGTCACTTTTATGAACAGTGCGGTAGGAAATTGGGTCTTTGGGTTGTTTGGCCTGGGAATAATGAGCCACTGAAAATGATTGTTATAGATGACCTCTCGGCACGGTTCTCATATGGAGCCAATCGAGACGCAGCTCCAAAGGCCTCCTAACAATCGGGGATAAATCAATTGGTTGTTACGGGTCAGATGTACGGGTGCTGCAGGAGGTAGGCTTGGGAACAAGGTAACAAGGTAACAAGGTACTGGCTCTGCAGTGTTTTTGAAAGAATAAAGGCCTTGCGCCAATCCAAGTATCATCAAAAATGTTTTAATGCTCTACCTGAACTCTTGAAAGTCACTGCGTAAAAAAGAAAAAGGTATGCGCTTACAGCCTTACTCCTCCAATTAACAGCGTGAGAACATAAAAAAGGGGGCTTTAATGCTGAATGCATGTAAATGTGCACAAACAAGGTGATACAGGATGGGCGGGGGATGCGCGAGAGAAGAGGAGAGAGGTGTGTACTCCAAAAAGGCCTATCAGTCGTAACGCCGAGCCCTCTTCGGATGCCCCCCAGACAAAACAGACAAAACACCTGATAAGGCTGATGTGAGACACATTCCTCAGTTGAATGTGTGTGCACCGATGAGGGCACGTTGTGTGGTCAACACTGATATCAGTATGGTGGATGATATGGTAGTTTGGTGGATGAACTCTAGGTGTGGAGGTGTGATTGGATGCTACAGAAACAGAGAAGGAATGCATCTTTAAGGAGGTTTTCTTATTGAGGTGCTGCATGTTTTTAACAGTTACGACTAGCGTTCCTCGAGCCAGGCATCTTCTGGGCTTCGTTCAGAGCTGGAGGGTGTGTGAACCTAAAGGCTTTACTGTAATGTTCGGACTTTTGGGGACTTGTTGCATAAATCGCCAAGCTATCCATTAATGCTCATTAAATACCTTTCAAAAGCTGCAAGCCTGTTCAACTGCAATGTCTTGTTTCCTTTTTCTACGTGTTGAAAAGGATATTAAATATGTGGAGGAGTTTAAGTTGTTTAAAATGAACCGAAGTAACACGGTGAGTAATATTTTTAATTACCTTATCTCGTAGGATTAGAAATTAGAAAGTTTATTTTAAGTTGAATCCAGCTATTTTTCACTGACTCTGCAATGTTTGAAACATGTCCTGTCAGAACAGTACCCTAACTCTGAGGTTTAACAAAACAGTTAATGCTTCTGTTAACATATATGTTCACCCAGAGGGTGTTGGAACAGGGAGATGTTTCCAGACATTGTTGTGCTGCTCCAGTTTCCATCAGCAGACATCTGGTTGGTCCAGTTTTTCAGGTCATTTTGGCATTAATACAACTTTCTCAGCAGATCTCAGCTCTCAGCTAACTGCCTGACAGTTTGGGCCCCTTGCAATGTTTGCATGCAAGTTGGAAACGCCAGTATATCCCCAGGTCACAGAAATGCGGAAGGTAATAACCGTGTTATAAATGAGTGTTTGATGTTTCAGCAGTGAAGACAGGTGCTGCCTCGTTACTTCCATATCTGTTATTGTCCCTCACACAATCTGTCCAGGATCGATCTAATCCCCGCATCATCTTGCTGGAATCTCTCTTTGAACCTTCAGGCCTACATGACTCCCTACAGCCTCCAGTGGATCTATACACCTCCTGGTCTACTGTAATTAAATGTAATATTAAAGATGTAAGAGCAGGTTACGTTTTGGCTGCTTTAAATGACACCGTACGGGATTATTGCAAATGTTTGAATTTGAAGGATGGAGTTGGAAAAAAAACTTTGTTTCTGTCTTTGGCCCCACAGGGGACACTCACAGCTCATATCGGAGGTTGGGGCCAAGTGTGGTTGCACAGCGTGTGTGTTTAAGAAAAAGAGATAAATGCGTGTATGTGTGAATACCCTTGGACAGTGATGGAGCACACTAATATGGACCTCACACATATGCAGTCTCACGCATTGAGGGCTCTCCCTGTGTTGGGACCCTTGTTACTTTCCACACTAAGTCCATCCTATTTTAAGTGACTATGAGGCCCCTCCCATGGTGTATTAAAGGTGCAATATATACGATTTTTTAAGTTTACAACATTTAAAAGTAATCTAAAAACTTTTCACAGAATGTGTAAAAATGGCAGTTTTGACGTTTTATTGAAGTTAGTTGTGTATTGTTTTGCACAGTTGTCTACTGAAGTAGACCAGGTGATAGTGAGTCACTGTAGCTTCCGGTCAACACACAGTTCGAAATGAGAGGAAGACGTAGCGGATAAGTAGCTCGCGTTGAAATGACCAGAATTGGTTGAAACTCTCAGCAAAACAGAAGTAAAACAAGAGGTACCATCGGTGTTGCTTTCCACCTCTGGACACAGCTCCCGGAGAGTAAAGGAATGAAGTTTGATGCTGAGCTTCCAAATGGTGTCCATATATGGTTTTACTGCTGCTGTTTTCTTGCTAAAAATGGACATAATCAAACCAAAGCTCAAATTGCAGGCTCAACCGATTGCCATTTTATACAGTCGATCCACTACTGGGTCAATACAATCTAACTTTACAATCACCAGTTAGGAGCAAAAAAAATACTGACGGCAGGGAACGAATATGCAAAATTCAACCAAACTGACGTAACTTTAAGAGCCAGACTGAGGGCAGACTGGGAGCTACAGTGATTCACTATCACCTCTAAAGGTACAAAGTGGTATTACAAGACGGGACTCAAATCTTACATGTAGCACCTTTAATGTCTCCGACCAGCATTGTGTAATCAGTCCCGGCCTGCTTCACATGCATAAAGGAATTTGCTGGCAGAGAAAATGAAAGCGATAATGGCATGTTAATATTATGCAATATGGTGGTTTAAGAGGTTTTTAACAACAACAAGCAAAATTGGTCCAACAGGTTTTATTGGCTTGAAGTATATCAAATTCCTTTTTTCCTCATTTTCTCCCTGTAGTTTGAGTCATGAGGTGCCATAATCACTTGCTACATGCAGACAGCTGCCCTGACAAACTGTGACAAGTGAGTGTGTATGGAGTGAGGGTTGCTGACTAGAGATGCGAATTACTGGCCAGGATGACTAAAGGGGTTCCATAATAGCAAATGATTATGTTAAACATAAACAAGACGGTTTGAAAAGGGACACAGATACTGTAAATGTGCATATACACAACAAAAATTCACAAAAACAGACACAGATGGTACAGATAAAAAAAGAAACAATAAACATAACAGGCTGGTGTTTAGTTCTGTACTTCTGTACAGTTTGACCACAGATTAGAGGCCACTGTATTTGGGTGTAAAAAAAAAAAAGCCCATATGTTCAGTTCTTGGTACCCCGGTTGTTGTGATGGACTCCTATCGGGTCACAGTGGTTTCAGTGGATGCACATATGTGTAAGTGCGTTCACAAACGGGAAAGCTGGACAAACACGTTACACTGGAATACAACATACAGTGAAGTGTCTTAAATACAGTAACAGATGCACGATCTATTGTTAAAGTAGGCGGGAGATTATGGATGTTTATTTAGATGGAATATATATATAGGAGCGTGTTCTTAAACACAACAACCAATTACAATACACGCACAGAAACAAGAATAATGGCCTCAGCATGTTCCCTGCACAAAACTGCGTGTGATCACCCCTGCAGTTACGTGTTCACTGTCTGCAACAAGTGACGCTATTGCTTTTGTTTTCATGGTCACTACGCTTCAAGGACACCAACTGTGCATGTGCAGGAAAATCACAATGGATGCCGAGTTTGAAGAGAGCCTCCGTGAAGAGGTCGTAATTACCGACGTGTCTACAAATGATCTTTAAAACAATATAAAGACAATCAAATATGCAGCAGTTTGTGGAAGAAAATTGCCCAGTGTTTTGGTATATGTCTTCATCTAGATGCCGATGTATTCCGCAAGCTCCAGAAAGTAGTAAAAAATAAACTACTACGCATCCGTGGTGTTCACAGCTGTCCGTGTACACGTCCACCAGAGAGTATATTAAGGACCTGAGACGGTACGCAGCTTTGTAGAGAAATACCGCAAGCACACGGGAATGATGAGGTCAGCGAAAGACGAAATATCTGTCCTTTTCTTTGGTAAAACTTCCAAAATTGCTGCATGTCACCATTGTACATGACGCTAACTTCTTCTTCTACTCATTAAAAATACCTCTTGGTTGGTTGTTGTTGGTGGATTGTTTTTGACGAGGAAGTGATCAGATTGGGGATAACAAAGACCAACAAATCGATCATTAACAGCGAACATGCACATCCTGGTCTGTGGCCAGATGGAAAAATCGAAATGTATAAAGTGCCTCAAACATTTGCAAAGTATTCTATTTTTTATTCTATGTTTGCATTTGTTGTGTGTGCCTGAGGTGACACCAAGTTTATCTCAGAACAGGAAGTCTGTTCCCTGTGAATTTCAGGTCCACCCTAAATTACACAAGCAGTTTTCTTTCATAGTCTTTTGTCACCGATAGTAATGAAAGTAAGGGAAAAAAATAAACCTGATAGACAGACAGGCAGAGAGAAGAGATACAGGAAGAGTCGCAGAGAGCAAGAGAAAGTAAGAGGAGACGAGGGGAAGGGGAGGGCGCTTTGCACAAAGGAGAAGCCTGGATTAAGTCATGAGTGGCAAGCGACATAGGTTGGATTTTTAACGAGTGAGATCACATCCTTTTCCCTAAACAGAGGAGGAACTCATCCTCGGGTGGACAGGACACCCAAACTGAGGACCGCCACTGTCTGTCTGTCTGTCTGTCTGTCTGTCTGTCTGTGTGTGTCTGTGTCTGTGTGTGTGAGTGCGAGTGTGTGCGCAACAAACGGGACATCCATTACTGAGCTGAGACAGTGGCATGCAGCCCTGGCCCTGCATGGAGGAGGCTCCACACATGTCTGCAAGCTGCACACTGAGGGACACAAACAGTGTGTGTGTGTGTGTGTGTGTGTGTGTGTGTGTGTGTGTGTGTGTTTGGGTGATCCTGTGTGAGAAGTATTTTGAATCTGCATGTAGATGTGTCCCTACACACTGATATAGCGCATGAGGTGACTGTGGACTGTCTAATTTATTTACTTCCAATGCATCTTAAATTAAATTATGGTGTCAACACACATGCGCACACACGCCCACCCACCCAGTCCAGTATGTCTCTGTAGACATCTATGAAGCCCCTTTTCCCGCTGCATGCTATAGCTAAACTCCACTCGATTTGACACGCCATTTTTTGGTTTTCCATCCCACAAAAGTTGTCGATGGCACCTGGTTTTTTTTATTTGGTATCTCCTCTGTGGAGGTTTCAAGTGAGATGAGCCGATACGATGACTGATCAGAGAGAATCATCACTAGAATCCTTACTGCATCAATGTGTCGTCATGCAACATCCTGCACTAAGTCAAACGTGCCATTCTTGAAAAAAAAACAACAAAACATGCTACTATAGTGGCCAAATTTCTTTTACTCACCAGACAACTGGATTGAATGGCAGCCTGCAAAAGTACAATGGAGCTGCTGACAAAACAATCCATCTAGCATGCTTGTTGCATTGAAAATTACGTCATGGTAGATTCACGCTACATCGCTATGACTACAGGCTACACTGACAGGGGTGCAGCAGAAAGCAAAATCCAGAAAAGTATCTGGTACCAAAAAAGGAGTAGAGTCAAGTCAAGCTAACTCATACCATTTAGTGGAAATGTGGCATAAGACCTGCCTCTTTACTAAAAGGAAACCTGCTCAGCTATAACTCACATCGAATGAAGACCAATGAATGATGTGTCAGCCTGCTGGGGGACACAGACAAAAACACGGCCTCCCTCGAATTCTGACTCATTCGTAGATCAATCAACTCATGGAACCTCTCCGCTCTGATTTTGCGCTGCGGCGACGGTGCCGAGGAAGTCAGCGCTAAAATGTAAATGATACGACATATATACATCGTGTCAGAATATGAGTCATACGTCCACACCCCTCAGGTTTCTCTAATCTGACTTTGTAAATTGAAAAATAATGAAACTGACAGGTCTTTACGTGTAACATAGTGTTGTTGAGAGTCTTTCCAGGAAGAGGAGCTGAGTGTTCACAGGTCTCAGCGTCCATAAATCTCCTTTGAGTCAATCCTAAAATCGGCCCGAAGGATGCAGGGATAACTTTATACGATGTATGTGTTACTTTTGTTATTGAAAAAGGACACAAACACCGAAAGCACTGGAACACACCAGGAATGCAGTCCAAAGCTTGATCCCTATCACACATGTTCGGTACCTCTCCATTTCACTACCCTGAATCATGCTTAATGCATCAAAGAAGGGCCACACCGCCTCCACACTGCTGCCATTTCTCTTTCCCACTTTTCCGATGTAAAGAGATACTATATATGAAGCCAATCAACGCTTATCTTCCTCTGACACACACTTCCCTCCTTCCTTCTCTCCAGCCTTCACTCCACTTCCCACAGCAGACCGTACGTGACCCTATGTATAGACACCAGGGTGGAGTAGAAAAACTCTGGCGGTGACATGGTGCACAGATGGAGATGTTCTCAGAAGATGTTAGAAAGATAAAGGAAGAAGCACTAAAGGATGACTCCAATAGAGAAATCACAACATTTGCAGCTTGTTATGGGAATTTTCCTCCCTTTTTCCTCCCCTTCCTCCTCGCTCTACCCTCCCTCCCACCCCTCCATCACCCCTCTCCAGACTGGGCTTTCACTTTGGGCGGCCCTCAGCTTCCCTCTCGGCTGATCAGGGAGCTTTCAAGGTACCCTGATGGATGCTAATGCTGGACTCTTTCAGATCGTTTTACAGCCGGAGCCTTTGATCTGCCAGCAGGCCTCTCTCCACGGGCTGCCTGTCCTGAGAAAATGTAAATCCCCGCCTTACAGACACCTGTGAAAAAAATACAGCAGAAAGAGGGGGGCCAGAAAAAGAAGTGACTCTAAAGAAAAGGGGGAAGAAAAGATACAGTATTGTGATGTTTGGGAAAAAAAAAAAAAGGGGGCATAGTTTAGATTGCGGCAGAGTGACAAAGAATGAGATGGAAATTGTGCGGAAATAAGAGCGTGTGGCAAAAAAAAAGGAAAAAAAAAAAAGGGGGGGGGGACAGAACTGCAGAGAAAGGAGTGGAGAAACTGAGACATGGCAACCAACAAAGAAGGAAAAGAGGAATGGGTACCACAAAACAGAGACAGAAGGGACATGGATGGAGGTAATAGAAAGAAAGGCAACAACAGCAAAAAAGGAAGAAGGAAAGTTAATCTAAGGACCCAGCATGGACGACAGGAGGAGAATAGGTGGGGGGTGAGAAAGCAAGATGAAAATAGTGGACTAAAAGTCGGTAAATGCAGAGACAGCTGGACAATTTGACTTGGGAAGAAAGAGAAAGAAAGACAGAGAGCGAAGTCCAGACAGACATATGAGGCCTGCTGCGCAGCTCAAGGGGCGGATGTGTCTCTATAGTTGAAAATTTAGGAAGGAAGAAGTAAAAAAGAAAGTATGGTGAAGGGGACTCCAGTCAGCGGAGGCCGGTGACAGCAGTGAAAAGAAGGCCTCCCTCACCAGCAGTAGCAGCAGTGCTCTGAATAGTGGGGCTGCTGCTGGACAGCTGGGTGCAGCTGATCTTTGGATAGACTGTGGAAGAACGCTTCTTCCTGCAGCCAGCTGCCGTGTGCAGAGGCCCGCAGTGACAGCACAAGGCTCAGAATTGATTATCGGAGCTGGCAGTTCAATGGGGTGGATGGATGGAGTGCAGCGAGGTTGACTTCTCTGAAGTATAGTGTGCACTGTACAACAGCAGCAGCAGTAGAGCACAGCTGCCACTCAGTGTAACCTCTTCCAAGAAAAAAAAAACAGAGGAGGGGAGAGAAGAGAGATTGCTCTTATTATTATGATCCCCCCCTCTATCTCTTTCTCTCTTTCTTTCTTTCTTTCTTTCTTTCTTTTGCTTTCTTCTGCTCCTCCAGCCACTTGCAATCATTTTGGTTTTTTTTCTTTCTTCCCCTAGAGAATGGAAGAGGAAATGGCTGTCTTGCACAGGGAGATAAACTGCATTGAGAAGTGCTGTGAAACTACAAAGATCCTAGGAGTCTTGCAAAGACAAAGAGGTAGAGACCTATTGTACATTAAGACATGAGCTAGCTGCACCTGCTAACGCTACGCTAACTACAAAAGACCTCTTGTTAGGCAAATCCTGCTCTGGTCTTTATTCACTTTTTTATATTTTATTGTTTTATTAGAGTCAAAAGGAGAAGGGGAGCAAATTACATAAACATCTGAAAATCAAAAGTTATTGTGTGGGCAAATCAAAGCCTGTTGTAGGGCCTGAGGTCAAATATTCCTCCACTAGCACAGCTGGAGCTCTGGTTTCTCTGATCAACACGTATGCTTCCCTTTTGTGTGTCCACACACTCCTTCATAGCTGTCACCCACGCACCCGGCCGGACTCCGTCTCCTTCCACCTTCCTGTAGTCCTATCCAAACAGGAACGATGTCATTCTCCTTGGACTTCCGGATGGGAAGAAAAAAAACGAGCTCAAGGTCCGCTTCATAAGAAGAAGAAGAAGAAGAAGAAGCAGAAGAAGCAGAAGAAGCAGAAGAAGCAGCAGCAGCATCCTCCTGTCTGCCATGTCTGTTCCTTGTCAGTATGTCTGTCTGTCTCTCTGTGTCTGATCAGGGCACATCCGGCCATCCTGACTCCCCTGCGACTCCCCCAGGCCTCTGTGTCAGGAGGAAGGAAGGAAGGCCCTGCGGTCACACAGGAGGGAGGGTTTTTTTCAGAAAGGGAGGGAGGAAGTGTGAAAGGGTGTCTTAGCTGGAGCTGATCCACTCCATTGGAGCCTCTCACTATAGAAGGGCTGTTTGGACAGGGACAAGGCCAAGCACAAGTGTGTGTGTGTGTGTGTGTGTGTGTGTGTGTGTGTCTATGGCTACGCACCAAGATCATCACAGAAAGGGAAAGAGAGCTGTGTTCTGTTGTATTTATTGATGGCTCAATTCAAAACATTCAGCGTATAATTCTCGCTGGCCAGTAAGCCTGTAGAGACAGTAGGTGAGTGTGTGTGTGTGTGTGTGTGTGTGTGTGGGGTGTGTGTGACTCAGTGCTTCTGGGTTCACTGTTCATCAGAGAGTGACAGCTTACCTCAGTGGAAATTCAACTGAGTCATCATGTTCAGTGAGTGTGCTCAACATGGAGGGTTTAGCACCTCCGGGTAACCTCCGCAGACACTTATCAGCGCGCGCGCGCACACACACACACACACACACACACACACACACACACACACACACACACACACACACACACAACTTGCAGATTTTTGCCCAGATTTTCAAAGCTGCAGCCACACATGCTGCTATCATCTTTTCAATACAAGACATTTCTGCAAAGAGAAAACGAAAGCGTAAAAGAGGTGGCGGAAAACATCAAACGCAAAAAGAAGTGCTAACAACTGCCACCAAAAGTATCCCTCTTGTTTTAGTCTTTGTCGCTGGAGAGCAGGAAGCAATGAAGTATATTGGAGAACAAGAAGGAAAAGGACGTTTCCTGGTGTGAGCGGCTGGGAGGAGGAGACGCAGAGAGACTCAGCCACTATCCACCACCACGACTTCCCCACTGCTGCAGCTGTTGGGCCTGCTAAAACAGACCGGTGTTACTGGTTGAATCCCTGGAAGTGAGGGGAAGGTAAGAGCTGGATGTGGACCAGCAGTCGAGGAGTGGTTGGCAGCTTCACTTGCAAACCTCTGCCGAGGAGTCTTTAGGCAAAATACCAAACTAATCTGTGGTTCATCGTGGGTTTTGATCTCCCTGGAGAGGTGCAATTGTTGGAGGCAGAAGATGAAATGAAATCTATTATGTGTAAACGAAAAATTAAGATTAATCTGCCCTTTGAAGGTATCACTCGGCGGGAAAATCCAAGTGACGGAAGTCTGCTGTCGGTTGCTAATGACTTAAAACTGCATAAATACAGCACCGAACAATAATACATTTAACTGATTTACAGCTAAAATGAAAATTCATGACATCCTCAGTTAGTATCAGGGAGAAAGAGAAAACCAGAAAGAGCGAGACAGCATTCTTTCCCTACGTTTAAAAAAGCTGCTCCAGTATTGTTAGCCAGCAACCGTTAAAACTTAAACCATGAATCAACACATCACTTCCTGTATTGGGTCATTATTGTTTTGTTTGACTTATAATTTCTCTCCATTTTTTTCTTCTGTGTATTCAGCTGATAAGACTTGCAGTCGGGGCCTGAAAAGGCACACCCTTGCCTGCTCTTGTTCAGCTACTAAAAATAAGTGGTGAAGTAATGTGAAAAACATCGCTCTATTTACATTCTGGTAAGTTACAGCCGCTACGTTGCCAGCCTGCAGTGTTGAATGTGGGCTAAATGACTAAGGGGAAATTTCACTGCTTTTTTAGTTTTCTGGCAGAGGCACATGGAGACATGGTGAGAAACTGGAGGTACAGTAGAGAGACAGAGGAAGAAGTGAGCAAAGAAATGGAGAACTTGAAGCAAGAGAGAAAAAGAGATGACTTGACGTGAAAAAAAAAATTCAATCAATGCAGTACCAACAAACAAAATGAAGGAAATAAAATAGTAATAAAGAAATGCAGTCGAGGAGACAGGCAGCTGTCAACACCCTCAGATATGTGAGCGTGCTTTTGTTACTGTGTGTACGTCTTTCCAGCTTAATAGCCAAAGGGAGGTGGTGGTGGTGGTGGTGCAGAGATAAGAGAACGCGTCAGGGCAGGATGGCGGATACAAATCTCCCTGGCTGAATTTATGAATGATTGGGATCAGAGGGGCACGTGGACAGATGTGTGCGCTCGGCTGAGACGCTGCCAGCCTCCTCTGACGACGGCGAGACGGAGGGATGATACCAAATGCCAACAGGACCCACAAAGTACACGCTCCCTGTACACAGCTGCCATGATTAGGACGTATATTAGTAACCTTTAGATTGACCTGGCGATATGACTTCCAT
Organism: Embiotoca jacksoni; assembly: GCF_022577435.1. Taxonomy (NCBI): domain Eukaryota; kingdom Metazoa; phylum Chordata; class Actinopteri; family Embiotocidae; genus Embiotoca; species Embiotoca jacksoni. The sequence continues at coordinate 23,259,938 of NW_027185381.1, read as the reverse complement.
GTTTGATCCTTTCATTTTAATATCTATCTGACGACAACCAGAGGAAATCATATAATTCGTTTAATCCAAGATTTATTGAAATTAGAGTCAGGTTGTTGAGCGTGGTGTTGAATCCCTGCTGTTGTTTTGATTTGAATTCACCATGGATGACTTGAGCTCCTTTCATCATGTCAGTGATGTTTTCACAAGTCAGATGATCTCATTTACGTGGTTTTGTCGCACTCAGGGATTCCACCAGCCACGGATCAGTCATGTCTGTTTTGTTGTGTTCTCCGCACGGCTTCATGGCTTCATGGCTTCATGGCCAACAGTTTTGTTAAAAAACATTCAAAATGACTTTACCTGAAACAGACTAGAATCGTCAACGAGGTTGTGTCGGAGCAGTAGCATGTCGCAGTCAGTTATGATGGAATCCAATTTTTAAAGTCCCTCTTATGGCATTTATTAAAACCTTTACAAGCTCATCTCTGATCATCAAAATTACTTACATGACACAGATGTAACTCAACACTTTTGCCTTCATTCAGTACGCATACGCAAATAGTTTCCACGTCTATCTCCACCCGCCCGTACGCTCATCTGTAGCTTTATGACATTAAGTCCCACCCTGCAGGTTGATGGGATTGGTTCTTAGGTTTGTGACATATAAAACTGTCTGTCTCAATCAATGCTTTTGAGATTGCCATTGGTACACTGCAATTCCACAACAAAAATGCTTAGCCATTGAATTAACTGCTTTTTCTGCTTGTCTTATGTTTTGTAGCATAAAAAAAACATGACATGGACATGTTAACCAGGTTAAAATCTTGATTTTTTTTTTTTTTGTGGAGGGCGCCTTTAAACTACAATTCAAATAGGTGGAGCTTTTTGAATCAGTAAAAACCTTATAAAAGAGCTGTTTTTGACTTCAAAAGTTTGAAGCTGGGAGTTTTAAAGTAGGACAACGTGTAACCACAGTCATGAAAAAAAAGTTCCACGCAGCATGAATATCTCCAACAATCTCGTTTTAAGCTGGAAACAATTTAGGAGTTCTTGAGTGAGTAAAATAATCACGTTACACAGCCTTGATTAAGCCACTTAGGGACTGATAGAGAGCAAAATGGTTTGATAACTAGTTTGAGTTGTGCAGACAGAAAGCAGCCTATCTTTATTTCATTTAATCAATCATATATCACAGGTGTTTTAAATCAGTGTGATGTAATTGCAGTCATGGCAACGACAGTGGAGGTGAGCGACACCCAACCAGCTGATGATGAAACAGAACAGCGACCCAATCACGTATTTTGCCACCGCTCACCCTCCTAACCCCCCGATGAGGAAAAAGGAGTAAAAGGAGCTTGTTTGCATCTTATCTGCAGGAAATAGCATTAGCCAAAATTGTACTCTTGGGTTGAGGGCTTGAAAGGGATGGCAGGGCTGCGGCCATCATTAGCCTCGTCCCTCGACGTGCAGCCTACCTCTGATCCAGAGCCAGGGCCGGGCAGGAAGGCAGAAGGTGGGCAGGAGAGGGGTCGTCAGACCTGGGTGGGCTCTATCACTCGGGCCCCGCTAATGGGCTGGCAACCATCAACCCGGTATGTCGGTATGCAGGCCACCGCCGCTCGTGCTGACGTCAGGGGACTTTAAATTGGCTGAGGCAGACGACTGAGAAACAGTAGCAGCCACCCGGCCCACCTTGCCACACTGTGCTGTCGCTGACCATCCATTTCTCATCTTCACATCTCTGAGTGAAGCGGAGCCAGCAGAGCATTAACTGCAGCCAGTTAGTTCTGCTCAATCGGGTCTAATCGCTGCGTTTTTTGTGTCCATGTTTCCATGTTTTCTCCTTCTCACAGGGAGCAAAACAGTTCTTCTGAGCTCCCACAATGCCCTGCACCACTACCAATGAGAATAATTCTTTTCCCAGCAGTTTCCACAACGACAGCTATTTTTCCCATGCTCTCCTTTCAGAGGAACCTATTTGGGGCATTTTAACCATCTGAGAATGAAAACACAACTCTTTGAGAGCTCAAGAAACAAACAAAAAGCAAATCAATTCAATAGACACAACTCACTTCTCAATTTAACTGCAATATTGTTTCTAACTGCACTCATGTCTTTGCATTATTCTTTAAAAGACTGGTTTTTAAACAACATTCTCCCAGCACAGCTGTTTCTTTTGTCTTTGACTACATACTGAAGTGTTACACGATGTTTCCTGTGTTTTCAGAAACAATAAGATAATTGAAAAGCAGCATTTACAGCCTCTTTTGTGACCGACGTGTCGACTGAATGGCCTGTCAGGCCCCTGAGGCGAACACACAACCTGCTATTCAGATTAACGGCCTGGTCAGTGACAGAGGCATATCACCTTTGCTCTCGGCATTTTTTACGACACAAGTCTCCAATAGGGACATAGCTCTGGGGCAGCGGGCAGCATCGCAGCCGAGCTGAAGAGCAAACCGTCACACACAGTGTCAAGTATCTGCTGATGGGACACTCAAGTGTCCTCTATTGTACTGTAAAAAGGTTGTGATGTACGGTGAAACAGGAAGGCAAGGGAATGTATCTTCTATAAGAGCTCTTCCTGTTCGGGTGCTCGTCCTTTAAAGAATTTCCCCTCGGGGATTAATAAAGTATATACCTACCTAATAAAGTATATACCTAACTACCTACCTTAGATACCATGACAAGAGGTTCTCGCAACAACCAGAAGAAAGGCTATGACAACGCAGCGCGGAGCAGAGGCCCGCTTATCACAGGACTACTATTAATACCAGTGAGACTTTGTCCCCATGTCTCCCGAGGGAGAACGATGGAGGAAGTCATCGATTCTTCCCACCACAATCTCTGGGAAGGACCGACCTTGCATTTTCCCTTTTGGGTGACGAGGGTTATTATTCTAAAATTTTGAAAGGGCCACACAAGAGCTATTTCTGTGGCAGGCTGATACAGTGTAGCACCAACAGTCGCCGTCACAGCCTCCGCTTCCCAAGACTGTAGCCTGATCTCTGGGGAGCGTTTTATTCATCGTGAGCTCTGTTGATCTGTCAAAATACTATTTATCGACACTGTAGTCACAGAAGAACAACAGTGTTACTTGACTGTTTAAATGCCTGAACCTAACTTTATGTGTACTGGACAAAGACCTCTATGTGTAGCACGAATTATTGTTTCTCAGAGGCAAAGGCGGAAGTAGCTGGCCTGGTGCGAAGCAGACCCAAATTTTAAAATTGTTTTAATAAACTCCGGCAGCTTCACAAAGTGCTTAGTGTTTATTTTTCCCGGTCACCGAGAGTTGAAAAATGTAAACGCTGCGCTCTTCGCTGTCACCAGCCGTCCATCACAGTAAAGGAGGGGCGGGACAAACGCGGCTAACCACGTCACTTGTCGCTGATTGGTCCGCCCTTCAGAGTGGCTGCGCAAATGCTAATAGCAGCTGAGTTCGCAGACTGTAATCACAGCGAAGAAAACTCTTAACAGCAGTCAGCGCAGGCAGGCTAGGAAAGTAGCACGACAACGCTGCAAAACCTTCAGACAAAACAACAGTTGTCAACAACGGTCTCTTTTTAATCATCACAGCGATTTTTCCCTGACCTGAACTGAGCACCCTTTGAAACCCAAACCATCATTTTATCGTCCCACTAACCAAGTAGTGTCTGTGCCGGAAACAAACCTGAGAGGAATGGCGTGAATATTCTTGAAAATTGAACGAGTTGATGATGACAGAGCAGGTCAAACACGGCGGGGCAGAGGACAAACTGCACAGTGGTTGTGACATGATGAGAATGAGAGGAAGACAGGAAGCAGCAATGTGTGTTCTCGTATTAGTGTGTGTGTGTTTAACATTCTTCCTTTGGCTTGACCGACCACTTGGATTACCTGTGTGTGTGTGTGTGTGTGTGTGTATAGATCTGGAACAGGTAAAACATGATCATGAAGAAAGACAGGGTCTAATCCAGAAGACAGGGTCTGGACACAAAGACATACGGCAACTCTCAACTCAAGTCCAACCTGCGACAACTAAATAAGGAAGCTCCCACTGAAACGTAAACATTATTTCATCACTACAGCAGGTGAACGGTGTGATTACTAGTATGCATTTGATAGCATTACATTTAAGAGCGAGTGCAATAATGAAAGCATATATTTGACTTAAACTTAATCTGCGCAAAACCACCTTGCATTAGGAGTTTTGCCCGATCAATAACAATCCCTGTGAATGTGTGCGTGTGTCAGAATGACTGAATAAGGGGAAATCGGTGCAAAGAAGTGCACTGAGCTCCACCTCTGTCCTTCTCAGTCCCAAGGTTTGGTCAGCTGTGAGGAGGAGGGCAGCTGCACAGCGCTAATCCGAACAGGCAAACTTTGTGAACACAAGTGTTGTGCTGCTGCTGCTGCTGCTGAACACCAAACCACATGTCAAAAGCGTCAAGTCACCCTGTGAGCAGCCTCATGACCCAGGAATGCTCTGCACTGGACTACACTGTATGCAGCTTTTTTTTTCTCCTGGTTGACCATAACCAGGAAGGTTTTTTTAAAAAAAAAAAAAAAAGGTTTTTACAGCCACTTTTGCATCATTAGCAACACGACCAACATCACATGTTCCAACATCTGTAGAGCACGACAACAGCAACAACTCAACCACCTGGCCACACGCTGATGCCAGGATTTACAAAACTGCCCTGCATTTATGATTAATCATAATAATATATTCTTGTCCATGTCGAATTTCATTAACATGAACTTACTGGGCTGTGTTACGTTTGAGAAGCAAACAACATTATGTATCTGTTTCTCGCTCTCTGTTTGACTCGAATAATCCCCTTTCTTCAGTTTGTTGTGCTTTCTCTTCCTCATGCAGGCTGTAGCTTTTTGAGGCCGATGTCTTTTGCACTTTAATTTGCTGCTGTCTCTGTCTTTCTAATTACTGTTGAGCAGCTGCCTCGCCGCTGATTTCAAGGGAGGTATTGACTGTTTAGTATATCAATTAATGCTGATTCATAATGACGCTAGAAATAAACTCCTAGTTTGCTTTTTTAATTGAATTGACTCAATTAAAAAAATATATTTCTTTTTATTAACTATGTATTAAATTTAGAATACATATAGATCGCATAAAAATTGGTAATTTAATGTGGTTGTCTTACTTAAATTCAATAGTTTATTTGCTTGCCATATATTCCGAATACTTTGTGATTATTTTGTGTATTGGGACTATGCTGCTTCGTTATTATGCACTTAATAAAATTGATTGATTGACATGGAAGATACAACATATTGAATATCTTCTGACCTTTTTTTAATTATCATCATATCATCAAAAACAAGCCTTACAAAATTTGTGAGATGTCCCACTATCATCTCATATTCTGGCCACACACGTGAATATCATTTCATACCATGAACAAACACTCTACTGTAGTTTTTACTGCACAGAAATGTTAATTAGCAATTTAAAAAGCACATCAGTCATTGTGTGGAAAAGGATAGAAGTAGAGAAACCACCTAAAGGTGACATTTACAGGAATCCATACTCGTGGGGTTTCAATGGCAGAGAAAGACACAGTATCATATCATTGTGATACTGAAAATGACAGTAACAAGGTCAATACCAGACTCTCTGCTGACCTTTACTGAGAGTTACTTCTATTTCAGGGAATAACACACCTGCAGCGTGTTTGAGAACAGATGCATTTCAGTGGAGCACAACATGATCAACCTGCACAATGCGCCATCAGCCACAGAACTACTCAAACATGTGATTGGGTCAACATCATCCCTTTTACATTCTGCTTCATCTCTAAGATCACAAAGAGCGTAATGAGCAAAAACTTCCACAACTCCCTCATACAGTTGTTTTGTTTCTCTTTATGACGGAAGAAAACTGTAAGCAAGCAGAAGAAAGCTTTTCAGGCTCCTGCGGGAGACAGACAAGCCAGCGAGACTGGTTTCAATCAGAACAAAACTACAGGCCCGGCAGAGCTATGATCTATTGTTAACAGAGACGGTGGCATATGGGGATGAGAACATGGTATCCACGGAGACAATCTACACTGTGAGGAAAAGGTCGCTTCTTCTGAAGGCATTTCTGAAACATCTCGTTGATTCTTTCCTCTCTAACGTACCATCTGTATCTATCATCTGTATGCAATATATATATTTTCTGAAGTGACACACATCCATTCAAGCACCATTTGACATAGCTTGCATCTGTTCATACGCAGCGCATGAATCATTCAGAATATGATCATTCCAGCTCGTTTGATGGCCAGTTTGGCCCGAGATCCGTAAAAATCCCACTCACGTGAATCAGCAGCTCACGTAAACACAGTGAAAACAAAGTCATTCATCTTATGTGAGATCACTTCCTGAGGCGAACTCCAGAGCGTACAGTTCCATTCCTAGAGGACACAATAAACAGTGACGCATGAGGGGATTTGAAGTGATGAGGACGAGTGACTTTATGACATTTCAGAGATGTGTCAACAATATCTTTCTATACAATTTCAGAAATGTCTCGCCGTTTGTCCTTGAAATATTTTCAAAACCGTTCTTCCCACCTGCTTCACACTCGGCAGGTGTGCTGCTGGGGGACACAAGGTTGTGCCTTTTGTGCGATTAAGACACGCGACACTATGATATATTGATAGATTTTCATAAAAAGGCGACAGCAAAACCTGCGAAAACAAAGCAAACCTGGCAACCCCTTTGACGGAGACGGAGACACAGTATTTGGATGTCAACAATATTATGTATTTTTACATTTTATAGGGACATTTCTGCTGTAAAAACAACGTTTTGTCACATTTAAAATATAGATATTCTAAGGATAACCAATAAGAGTAGTGATAAAGAATCAGAATGATCCTGAAGTAAAAAGTACAAATACTCCACTACAAATAAAAGTCCTGCAAAATGTACTAAAACTACAATATATGACAAGTAAAAGTACACATTGTGCAGTAAAATGCTCCCCGTCAGTGTTTACTATTGTATGAAGTATTTTGTTAATATTACTGCTGTATTAACTCTATATTATTACTTCTGTAGATGTTTAAGGTTGGACTAATTTGACTAATTACATACTTGGGTAGTTTAATCTACCACAATACTATATAACATCAACAGGCACTGCACTAGTTTGGATACAATAGTGTTACCAAATTGGACATTCCCCTCTCTGACAGTCAAATAAAAGAAAAGCTCCGACACACTCGTGAGTGTTGTAAAAATAAATCTTTAATGTGTCAAACTTTCCAGTGGCTTGTTGAATCGTGCATCTTTGCAACTTAACTGAAAGTGACAATTCCAGCAAATCTTTTCCTCAATGAAATAACATCACTGCAAAAGTGAGCCCCGTCACATGAAACTAAATCTCAGTATGGGTTTCATGTGAAATGAGCAGTGAAGCTGGAGTAATACATTACTCTGCTGTTTCTTTTTTTTTTTTCTTCCCTCTCCACTCACTCAACACCTTATCACTCGTCACAATGACTTGGATGAGAAGAGCGGATTATTCCACAAAGGAGCCAATTGACTTTATGCTAAGTCTCCTTCCTATCAGGTGTAATCTCCTGCTTTTCTCCATAGAGATCATCTTATGTGAGCGATGCAGCAAAGCCTGAGGGCCTTTCACCAAAGCGGGTCAGGGAGCTAGCTTCACTTCCGAAAGGTAATGCCCCACCCCTCTCCCTTTACAGAGTTCCTGCAGAGCTTCATTTAACAGTAAGACAAGGTTGAATTCACCTAAAGGGGAAATGCAAGGAGTGGGAGAGGAGAGCCGGCGTGATGGCGTGGGGCGAGGCGGTGAAACTGCAACCATGGAAGCCAGTGAGATGTGAAGTTGTCAAAACACATATTTTATTTTTGTTTCAAACAGGGTGGAAAACAAAGTGGGTGTAAAGGGGAGAGGTTTCAGTTGGATTCCTCGATCTTCAGAAGTCAGGAAATGGGATCAGATGAATGATTAGCAAAGCATCCAGGACTTAATACCCTGCATTGTCTGACATGGCTTTTTTTTTTTAAACATCTTCCATTATCTTGTCTTTGAAACCCGAGCTCCAGGATGAGCACATCAGTTACCCACTTCCTGATAAACAAGTGTATCACAACTACACAAGGAAACTAAATTCAGTAACAACATATATGTGCTGTAACTCGATCCAAACCAGTTTGATGGTATCTGATAAAAATTTATTACAGTTGATGAATGACAAATCATGCAGGTCTCCCACATAAGTTACAACTTCCTCTTTCTCTTTGAAACTCTGTTATCATGATTATGAACTCTCTATTCTCTCTCTTTGACTTTAGGTCCAGTGTGCGAACTATAATAATAAACTCTCTGCGTTCAATTCAAGTTCATTTGCTTGTACATGTGAGACCATTGGATACACTCTGAAGTGAAAGTAACTCTTTTCTTGGAGATAACGACCTGCAAGCTGGGAGATGCTAATACATCAACAAAGCTGCACAGTAAACAGCAGGAGGGTTGAATCATGTTCCTCAACACCCAGCGACTGAACACCAACATATCACTGCCAGAGTATCTCTGAACACAAGCTGGAGTAAATCAACTCCCAAAATCTCTTTCACCTTGTTTTGTTTTATTTCAGGATATTCCGCTCCAGAAATTTGCTGTGTACCAGCTTTTAAGGTCTGCATCATGTCCTGTAATGACAGCAGCTGCTGGGACAGGCCACACTGAGAGCAACCGAATGCCTCAGCGGAAGGGGAATATCCCACTCCGAAACAATGCTATGCTCATTATTTCTTCAAACAGCCTTTTTCGCTGGGCCTCTTCTCTGAAGCAGGAGATAAAAACAGCTGCGTTTTTATCAGGGTATAAGAAAGTTACACTGCGGTCTGGGTATCTATTTGTGTGTGTGCATGTGTTACACAATGTTAACAGTTCATCCAGGTGGGGTGACAACAAAGAGACAAGGGTTGCAGGTAGAGAACCAGACCTATTCTGACTCCCTAATCTCTCCATTCTGACACACACTTTGATTTGTGAGTCAGTCCAAAGCCTGAGCAAACAGCACGTCACATCGCCACCCAGGTAAAGACGAGAGTAACTTTCAGTCAACTCTTTGGTCTCCTCGGCGTTTGTTCAAGGAGGTTCACTTATCTTTTCAACCCCGGGTTAATTGGAAAGAAATCGGTTGATTAGCAGACTTTAGTGTCCTTTCCACGCCGCCCCTTTTGTGAAACGGTTTATTTGGGGCCAGTTAGGTATTCCCAGTCTGTGTTTGTCCCTCGCTAGTATGACGAGGCAGATGTTCCTACACAGAGGTCAGCACAGGGAGTCACTTATAAATGCATGAAAACATACAATCGCACAGCGTTGACAGATGTTTCAGATCATCAAAGATACAGGCAGGATAAAGAGGACATAATAGATTGTGGAGAAGAAAAGAAAGAGAGAAAGGAGGCAGAGGGTAAAAGTAGCATTCACTTAACAGGACAAAGAAATGGATTCCTGTCCTGTTTTTCAGGTTAGTATCATTTGCGCGGAGAGAAAGGGACACTGTGTCTTCTTTTTTGACTTTGATAAAGCTTTATATTCTGTTTGGGTTGCTGATAAAAAAAGGAATCAAGTTTTATTTCCAACTTATCTTTTGACACGACCCCACCCAGAAACCAGTTATCTTTGCGGTTCATGCATGATGTAAACACGGTACACGGTGGTGCAGATGTGTGGTTCAATAATGATTACAGCAGTTATTAAAAGTTACTAAGTTCTTATGTCAGTGATGGAAGTAACTAAAAAATACAAGATGTGATAACATATGTCAAAAAAATGTTGCACCGCTGGACTGCTCAAACAGCGACGATACGCAAGCATAACTTAATTCCAGCTATATTCTGATAATCAACCCAGTTGGTAAACTACTCAAAGAATCCTGACCGTATAGAAATGAACTGAACCTCAGGCAAAGAATGCCTTTATAGATGTAGGTGAAAAAATAAGACTAGCGTTTTCATTTATATTTCATTACTCACAAAAAACATTAAAAAACAAAAACAACATGCATGTCTGTCTACTTTCCAACGTTGCCACTCTGTCAGTAGTTCTCAGCACCCAAGTCTCTTTCTTCTGACTGAACACATGAACCTCAAACAAAAAGGCTCATTTGTTTCCTTTACCGCTGCACTGTGGCTTTTAGCAAACGTTATTCCCTCAGAAGCTGGGAGGTAGTGCATATTTTAAGGACTATATTCAGCAGCGGATTAATATGCATCAAAACTGCAGAGTGCATCGCTATGTAGGAACATGTCACACCGTGCAATGGTGGGGCTCACTGACCATGCAGCAGAGAAATTACTGACATCAGACTTGAACAAAAAAACCCAATTTGATCTGATCATTGTAATTGTTGACGATAAGAATTGTGTTCGCAATTGTGTATTTTTGTGTTCGTAAGATTATATTAATGTCATTGCAAAAAGCCTGGAACGAAGCTTGTTCCAAAAACCTGCAAGTGAACGTCACTTGACAAATTCAGCTTGAAATGAAGCGATGTCATATGAATTATATACGTAAGGAAACTTAATGAGGATGAGAAACTGGTAAAAAGTTATATTTATAATATCTGCATCCTAACACGAAGAGCAGGTGAGTTTTGGGCTGATGACACAGCCAGTAACTGTCACATGAAGTCAGAGAGAGAAAAGCAGAAAAGACAGATGGAAAAAGTAGTTAAACGTGTAGAGATGGACTTCATAAAGATAAGAGTAATAAATCAGATCTTCTGTGACCTCACACGGTGGCCGTCTCTGCGCATCCCACCCCGATCCCTCACAGGCCTCACTTAAGACATGAAGCCTGTGCTGACAGCTCAACCTGCCGACCTCGGTGACCTGCCTCACCCTTCCCCCTGGAGTGGGACAGAGAGGAAGTGACACGGCCAATGGGGGTGAAAGGTCGACTCAGACGATGCATTTCAAATGCGAGTGAACAAGACAGATGGTGACGGCTGCAATAGAAGCAACATGTTTTTACTAGTCAAAGAATCTCACGTAGTTTTTTGTTTTTTTTAAACAACTATGAAAAATATGTCTTGAAGCAGAGTCGATGTGATAAAAACAGTGAGAATGTACAGAAACAGACTTAGATAATAAATATCAGTTATATATCAAATACCAGTTATTAGTAAAAAAACAAAAACCTGCAGCCTGTGTTTGTCCATGAGGTACAAACATCATGTACAGTGGCTGAACACTTGAAATTCAAATTTAAGGTTTTGTACATCTCAATCAATAAAATAACAATCAACAACTACTATAACAGTGACCGTGCTGGAGAAAATGTCTTGAGCAGTTTTAATGCAATTGATATTTTTTGGTTTCTGTTGTCAGAGAACAAGTATGAAATTTGATAATGGCTCATCAGTGCTGCTTCAACTAGCCGTCATTACTAAAAGCCGCTGAGTTTGCAGATAAAATCAATACTTTACGATCAGTACATAAAGTAAACATTTAGTACACAATAAACAAAAATAGAGTTTAATGACAACAGGTGTGCCTGAAACTTGACACTAAAAATGAGCGATCACAGAGAACGGTTGAAGCTACAGCCACAAAGGATGTGACACCACATATACATGAGTTCAAAACAATAATTTATGCTTGTAAAACACAATCAGTGCCAGCAAAACAATTCTCAATGATGTTATGAATGTGGCTGCGGAGGGAGAGTGCTCCTGAAATGTTTCATGAAACTGCAGCATTCAGTGTAAGTAACAGAAATGTATTTGTAAAACACTTTTCACAGACAAAAGTGTTTTACAAGAACATAAAACAGAAGGGAGAACATGACACGAGTACAGCATGGGAAATAAATATGTATGTTGCTCGAGAGCAAACAGCGAGACACAGGATTTTGTCGCACAGGATTGTGTTGATCTTGGAAAAGCACTTTCAATGAAAAATATCGAGCAAAGTCTAGTAAATCAAAGTAAATTTGGAGTTAATTAAATGTGAGGAATGTTTAACAGTCTACTTGTCCTCTGACCAGAGGTGATTAGACTCAGAATATCAATAATACCCAAAAGCATGCCTGATATTCCTCTCTCTTTGTGTGTGTGTGTGTGTGTGTGTGTGTGTGTGTGTCTCTCTAACACACTGGATAACCAGAAGCTGAGTCTGGGGGCCACATTCTTGCCCTCTCCACACTCAACTGCCAACACAGCACGTGGCTTCGTGCTGGCTTCGCCGATGGCTCCTTTTAGGAGTTCTTAATGGGTCACACGCACAACGCTCATTGTGCTACGGAGCAGGGAACCTCCACGGAGGAGATCGGTGGTGTCACCGTAGGGGGTTCAGGTGGAGGAGAGGGAGGCGGGGAAAGAGACACACGAGTCGACCACATATTGGGCTGCAGGTCCGACATTCTGTCGAGCTACGCACTCGGCTCCTCCGTGTGTTTAGGTCGGACTGTCACTCGGAGGAAATGACGGACAGATGATTCTGACAGGTCAATTAAATGAACAAACTATTGCCGACACGTGCAGACACACACACACATCCTGTGCATACAATGACACACACACACACACACACACACACACAAACAAAGGTTCATATATACATGCATACAGGCACACATACACGCATGTCTCCCCACACACAGGCGTGCACACACATGGATACGACCAACAGTGGTGAACAGCTGCATGGGTTGGTCTGGAGTGAGACCAGCAACCTCTTGGCCACAAAGGGCTGCTTGTGCCCCCGGCTTGCTAGAAACATAAAACACAAGAGATAAGACCAGACACTGTTTGCCAGGACCAGTGGACCTCCCCAAACAGGAACTGCAAGTGCAAGTGTTTGACACGTGCACGCGCACACGCACGCGCGCGTAAACACACACACAGCCAGGGCAGCACACACGCATGCAAGTGAATTACATGTTCATTCAGTTTATAAAAGAGGACAGCTTTGTTTTCGTGTTGAAGCCCACCTCTGCCGACCTGTTGGCCCACATAGATGAGATCATCTGACCGCTGAACGGTTAACAGTTTAAAGAGACATCGAATCATCAATAATAGCGCCGCACCACACAGAAAGTATCATTCCCCAATCTGATAAGTGAATTGAAACTCTGTTCGCTGGCAGGTTTCAGGTTGCTGTTACTTGAAGAGCCCGTTTAAAACGGTTCAGATTGTGGGTAAAGTTGTGGGCATGAAGAGCTCCGTTTCTGAGGAGGTGATTCATGGTCAAAGCATTTTGTTACAGCTTTCGGACTACCTTTCATAGCCTCCATTTACCATATTTGAAATAAATGTGTTACTTAGTTTCCTGTGATAACAGATTGATATCAAATAGTTAAAGTTGAAAAAAATATAACATATTCTTTCACTTACAAATACAACTTAAGTACAAATAAAGGCAAAAAACCCCCCCAAAAACGCATTAATACTCAACTCAAAACTCCGTGTTTTCTTTGTTCTGGTTTGACCAGAAAGATTTGGTGTCAAATGTTGACTATTGTTAGCAAACGATTTGTTGTGTAACTGACGTTACTCAGGAACGAAACTAAATAAATGTGCTGGTTTTTGACTCCTCTCTGCTTGTGCTACTCTTGCAGTCTGTTTTAACATTGTAACCGCCAATTGTGGCTGCTGTTTCACAAGTATACTGTAACATTTCCGTAAAATTCAGTGATCATCAAACATGTAAAATAAAATGACCCTCACCGTTTCCCCATAAGCAGCTAATACAAGTGATATTTTTCACTCTCACACTTCGATCCTGAGAGTCTCTGTGAAAAGAGTCCGATCCATTGTACTCTGAACAGCGGCTCGTGAAGCCGAAGAAACCTGCTTTAAAAACGAGGATGTTCTCCATCCTATTCTGTGTTGCTCTGTTTCTGCTGAGTCATGAGTCGCCCCGTCACCACTCGCAGGGCCCACACGGACACAGGGCCACACACACCATGACACAGTAGAGTCTGTGTGGCTTGGATCAAGGTCCACTCGCAGAAGGGGAGGAGGGAAAAGCCCCTAAACGTGACTGATGTCTTTGTCCTTATCACAGCCCTTCTTCTTCTTCTCCCTCCGTCTGTCTATCCATCACCGGCCCTGTCTGCCTCTCTCTGTCACCTCCCCATCTCTGTCCATCTGTCGCCATCACTACCACCCTTTACTGCTCACAGATCTGTCTGACTGCTCTCTTTTCTCTCTTTGTTTTTATGCAAAGAATGTTTTACAATGTTTTTTTTATTAATTCATAAACTCGTGGGAGTTCCTTCAAAGTGCATGAAGAAACTTGATGACCTTTGGGTGTTTTAAATATTTGTGTTCGTTGCATCAACAGGGTGTGCATCTTTGTGAAGCCAGATGTGTGAGGAAGATATGGATGGAGAGATGTGGAGGGCCAGAGAGTTTATTTTAATAATTTCCACTTCATTCATCAACTGTCCATATTGACCAGAGCAGGTCATGCAGCTGTAGCTCATTCATAACCTCCATCAGCCACACACACACACACACACACACACACACACACACTCACACTCACAGAGACAGAGACAGAGAATTACTTAAATCTGTACCATGCAAAAGAAAAAAAGTCAAATGTGCATTTAAAAACAGCTCATTCAAACCCAGTCCTGGGTGAAATACTATTTTGTGGTTTAGAATGAAGTTTGGGGGATTTTACACAACTGCAGCAAGTACACAGAAGTTCAACATCTGTGTACGCAAATAAGAGTGAGAGGGCACTATGGTGTCTGAAGCACCTGGGACTTAGTCCCTTTTGGGAATGGGCTCAGTGTTTAATCCACAGAATCAGCCTATCGCAGAGGAGCTCGCTGATAAAAGGCAGCGAGATATGGATGGTCACACAGCTCTGCACATACAGTCATGCATACACACAAATAGGAGTGTTTTTGTTCTCGAAATACAATCTAAGGGCCAGTATCTGACAATGTTTACTTTTCTAAAACCTTAAATTTGGGTTCACTTCAGGACAAAAGATCTACGGTGTTCAGCCTATAAATTGTGACAAAAGTTCATGTGAAAAACTAAGCACGGATTCTGAAAGAGTCTGCGATGAAACATGCTGAACATTCATCCATGCAGGGTTATTTTAATTTCAGTAAATTCAACTGTGTTAACAGTGAAACTGAAATTGTCACAATGATGCACTGACCAGAAGTTTGTTCATGCTGTAGGTTTACTTTCAACTTCCACTCATTCATTCAAGTGAAGTTAACGTGAAAAGAGGATGTCAGACAAACCAAAATGGCCACAATCAGCTGATGCTACAGGAACTAGTTCATGTAATTCTTTGAGGCAGTATAAACTATATACACAGAATAGTTACAATATGGAACTTTAAACCTAAGTATTGTTAGTACCAATACTGTGCACCAATACTTAACACTATACATATGTACTGTCTGCAGGTCATCACAGATCAAAATGACTAAATTAGACATTTAGCAAATCCCACATTAAGTATATAAAAAAGAGACACTACTGTAACAAACATCTAAAATAAAGTAAGGTATATTCTAACACATCTACAAAGCCAAAAATAATACATCAAGTATTTTCAGCCATATGAAAAAAAAAGTGATCTATTTCTGTTTATAATCTTATTAAATAATGTATTTCATGGTTTAATTTTCTCTTTGAATAAGTGGGAGCATTTTAACAAATCTGATTGTTTCATCCAGTTTGGCATGCTGTCCAGTTTGAGTGATAGAATAAGTGTGCGAAAAACAAGTCAACAATTTTTTAGTGTACTTTCTCATTTAATCTGTTTGGCTTGGTTAAAACAAACTTGTTTAGTTTGGCCTGGGGTTAAAGCTGTTAAGAGACCTTCCTTCAAACAATATTGATTTGATTCCAAGCCTGTTTGTGGTGTGAAAGAAAACCAAATTCAATATTTTTAAATTAAATCCAGAACCGCAAGCCAACAATATGTCATTTCTTTCTCTTGCCCAGATAAAATGAACACAACTACAGTTATGAAAGCACTTGGATATATTACATAAAACTGAATTCATCATCCTAAATGTACACAGTTCTAGTTTCCTCCAATTTTTACTGTTCTCCACTCTTAAAAAAACATCAGCTTCTTTAAACATACATTAAACTGTAACATTAATCTTCTCAGTAGAAAAAAAAAACGTATACCAATATACATGGAAATGTTGAAATTAACTGGAGTTTGAATGGATTATATACTTTTACTGTTGTTGCTATGATGCCCGCACACTGCTGGCTCCACCCACAGCAGTTGATGAACACTGAAGAAGCCAGTTTTGAGTAAAAAGGCAATAGAGCATGTCAACACAAGGTCACAGACTGATGAGGTATGATATCATTAGTTATTGTTATTATAATGTCATAAAACTGTCGCTTTAATAATGATCAGCTCTCACACTGGCTGTAATGAAGTGTATTGAATAATAAAAAAAAAAATCTGTTTCCATTTGTGCCACTCCAACAGTGATCAGCTCTCTGGCGCAAAGCAGCAGCATTCTCCAACTGTTTCACTGATTACAGCTAATTCCTACATCACCTCCCGTGCCTCAAAACATTCCAGCGCCGTTTTCTATTTTGGATCGAGGTATTTGTCTGTTTTTCTCTTCATTTAGACACATGAAAAAAAAAAAAAAGGGTCCTGTGATTGAGCTCCTTGTGAAGAACTCTCTTTCACTCCCAGAGGGATTTGACTAAACTTTAACTGTTGTCGGGCAAAATAAGTCCACATGACAAGAAGGGGGGACTGATTCCCATGTGATTGGTTGATAATTGCCTTGTTTGGAATGATGGAAAGATTCTTTGAAATCGGTGTCGCCACTGTTCATGGGCAATTTACTGTACCTGAAAGGGGAAAGGCGGCATCACTGATTAACAGAAGCCAATATTTTAGAAGACTAACTCTGCCTTTGGTGAACCCTGATCCAAAACACAATACTCAAGCTGCCTATCTAGAGGTAGGTTACTCACTCTTTCCAAAAAAAGACACACCCAACTGGTAGATTTCAGAGAAACGGTAGAAATTGTGCAAGTAAAGTAAAAGTATGCGCTGATAAGATTTAACATATTTTCAATTCATTTCTTTCACTTTAGTCACCGTTTGACCTGAAATAACTGCCACTGCCATGACTCATAATCAAAGAGGGTGGGTCAGTTATTAAACAGTAAGGAAGCAGTGCTGCAGCGAAGTGTCTGTTAAAATGTGTCAAACAGATCATGGCAACCACGACACTGATGGCCGCTGATCTACAGCAAACCGGATGTTTCTCTGTGTTTGCCAGAGAAGGATGTGAAACAAAAGGTGAAGCGCGAGGTGTGGCAAGCTGCAGGTTCCAAACAGCTGAGAGCAGCTTTTGTTTTGACTCAGCATGTTGGTGCACTGCCTTACTGCTGCATCATGAGCAAAGACAGCGGCTCTGAAGAGATACAAAAGGAGTATGTTATAACAGCCTCTAATAATATGTAAAGAAGTCATAAAGTTTGACAGAAAATGTTGTTGGATGATATTCCTGTGGCATTTCCTGGAGTTTTATTGATATTAATAAAATTGCCAAGGTTTTCCGGCGTGATTTTCTTCAATATACTTCTATTTACTTAAACTTTCTAAAAATTTTGTGGATTTCAATTACAAACAAATGAAAAGAAACAATAAATAACTCAATAAAATGAAGTATAATTTGATTACATGTGCCTGAAAATGATCTTTAATATATACAGAATCTTGCACGTAAATTCTCTATACACAATGCTTGCTTCCACAGCTCTCAGCAGCAGTAGTCTCTCAGTGAGGCTCTTTCCTTTGTGCCCTGCAGCAGCTGCAGCCAGCCAGCCAGCCAGCCAGCCAGCCAGCCAGCCGGTCTGACTAGCGCCCTCTATGAGCTGCAGGTACAAAAAATATTTCTGCAGAACAGAAACTAGAGCAGGGCAAGCAGCTGGACGCGGGGCAAGTGCCGTACTGCCACCAGCAGCACTCATGCCAGAGACAGCGGTGCGGCCCCCCGGAAACAGCTGTTCTGCTATCAGTCACCCTCCATCCACTGACACATAGAGAGAGTATAGTTCCTGGAATCATGACTTTATATGGCTTAAGATCCCATTTTACAACTTTAAATAATCACGCATCAAAGCATATGCAAAAAAAAAAAAAGAAGAAATCAGTGAGTTATGGATTAAATCTTCTAATACATGGCCCACACCCAGGCTGTTTTGCGGCGTCTTTGTGTTTTTGTGTATGTGTACGGCAGCTACGAACATGTTAACCACAGATTCACAAAACAACAGCACAAAGCAGAGTCCAGGATGTTTTCAGACCAGTGGTGGATGAGGTTTAGACCAAGTCAAGGTGCTAAAGTGTGAAAGTTACCCAATTCAAAACAGGAAAGAAAACAGACTAAAGAGAAACTGTAGCTTCTGCCACACATATATTCTTATTGTGTGGAAACTGAGGCAGATAAACCCAAAATTTTTTTCAATACAATAGTGAAATATTAACCTTACTTATAGCATCTTATAGGAACTTGGGGCTAGATAATACATTTTACCATGGGAAAATACTCCTGTCTCCTCCACACAAAGCTTTCCCACACATAGCCTGTCATTTGAACTGTATAGCTTTAGTTTCTTTCACCTGTTCTTTGACTTAAATGAATACTTTCACATCCTGCTTACTGTCAGGTCACACCTTGTGTTTTCACTTTCTGGGCATTTAAGAGCAAAACCCTTTTCTCCTTGAACTTTATGATTTAAAAAGGTGAAACAAAAATGAATATAACATCTTCCGTTTACATGCCTTTGATACAATCTGCAATTCTGCAAACTCTCAATTCTATAAAAGGGAAACTAAGGAGTATCAAAGGCTCCTGCAATGAATGTTTTTGGGGGCTAAAGCATAACAAAGTAGGTGGGGAAATTTACTACATGATTTATTCTGTATAAAATTACTCAAAATGAAACCCAATTTTTAAATTATTTATGCATGATGGACCGGGACTCGTGTAAAGGGAATTTATGACAGACTTAGAATGAGCAATCAACAGTTTAACCATTTCAAAACTTCAGGTTTAGGGTGTGGTTCCTGGTACATGTTTCAGACTTATGACGTAATTAAGACGTATCAAAAGCCCCAAAAAGCAACATGTTTAATAAGTCATGTGTCATCTCAAACACTGCACATGCATGAGTTAAACATGACTCACCCATCACATAAAACATAATTAGCCTCCAAAACACGAGGCTGGTGCTTAACAATCAGAACCAGAGTTGATTCTGACCGTGGCGGTCTAATCTTATCAGCTCGGATGGAGAGAGGAGAAGAGAGGAGGGAAAAAGCTGGTGTTATTTCCGTTGGCACGCTTTCACATCGGTGTTTGCACTGTATGACCATATCAACCAATGGCAGAGAAAGGTGGTCACTTGTCAGAGTGAAGAAAGAGCGTTAAACCAGGAACGCGAGTTATTCAAGTGGGAAAATTATAATAAAAAAAAAAAAAAAAAAAAAAGTAACCGACTTCTGCTTACAAGCACTGATGGGAAATGATTTCTGTAATTCAAAACACACCAGCTAAGATATAAGTCATCAATGGTTCTTTTATTTGAGATGACACTACCTGTGAGTAATACATGTCTCCATCAAGAGTCAGAGGAAAGAAAAATCTGGAAGAGCAGTGTGACATTTTTTAGAAAGAAAGCGCAGTTAGTCATCAGGTAACATGTAGTTTATGGGTAACACGCCTGTTCCTGGTGTTTCTTTACTCGAGAGCTCCTGGGAATGCGGGGTCCGGGCAGGACCACAGTTAATTTCACGAGGGCAGGTGGGGAGGGGGGAGGAGAGGAGGGGGGGGGGGGGCACAGCATGGTTTCATATCGTATTTCTTTAATGTCTGTCTGACATTCCTGCTTCCCAAAGCTCAGTGTTCCCATCCATCTTCATGCACAACTGTCTGCCACCTACCCACAACACCACACTTCTTCCCATCCTCTTTTTTTTTTTTTTTTTAACCATACATGCATACATACATGCATACATACATACATGCATACACATAAACACCTGTGCACACGCACATACATACGCAGGCGCACACACACAAGGACAGTATGGCACTCAGATAAACCATGTAAAATAATACTAATGGTCAAAGTGCAGTGCCTCAACAGTATCCATGGCCAAGCCGGATATTGAACTACCGAGCTCTCACACACGCGCACGCACACACGCGCACGCACACACGCATGCACACACACACACTGCTCTCTCAGTGTATGTGGAAAAAATGTCTAACAATCCATTCTGACAGAAAATTTCTGCACTGTGTTCTCCTTATTTGAGTTAATTGCACATTTAAACTTAAAAGAGTTCGGCTAAAACCACTGTCTCAATGACCGGTCCCCCCCCCCCCCCCCCCCCACCTTTCCTTTCCTAAGCCTCTGTTCACCCCCGTATGGCCTCATGAAGGCCCACACCTCACTTCTGGGCTTCCTGGCTACTGATTGCAGCGTCTGACTCACAAAAGGCAAAAAACACAAGCCGCTGGTGTCTGTACCAGGTACCATCTGGGTCTGGTTACCCAGAAGAGAAGGATGTGGAGGAGGTGGGGGGGTGGGGGGCAGAGGACGATGGCAGGGTGGAATGCGTTCCCTTCTCAAAACGAGCTGAGGGGGCCACGAGAACCTACAACTAGAACAGATTTGTATGTACATAGCTATATTTAATGTGAAACATGCTTACAAAGACATATGAGCAGTGTTTTTTTTTCTTTTTTTTAGAAGATCCTAATGTTGCCGGTTTGTGTGTTTGAAATTAGAAGTTCATGTTGGTCAACAAAAAAGGTCGGGATTAAAATTTGGACAGGAATATGTTGTTGGGTTCACAATAGCTTGTTCTTTAGTCTAATGTATTCCATCCATTAGTTATCAATCTAGGGATAACACAATGAATCATTCCATAAAGCATATATTATAAAAATCTTTGGCTTGTGACCGCTTAATCTAGTTGTATTTAATACAGAATAAATTGTTGGAAATACATTTTAGAAGCGTGATGATTTAAAAATAGTCAGTAGTACCCAAATAAGGCATCAAGCATCAGGATGAAATGAGGATCACGATATTCTTGCAGAGACTTGTGAACACAATTATAAACAAAATTATTTTCAATTTCAAAACTTTATTGCATTCATTTACCTGACACGGAACAAATAAGATGATGGTGCTTGATTTAGGGCTGACTCATCGACTTTGGAAAACAGAAAAGGAATGCGTTTAGTGTAAAAGCTACAGCTTCATGAATCTGAAACTGAACATCAAGAGATCAAGATCAACTTCAGTTGCTTGTCTTGTCCTATTAAACGCAACCATTTAACACACATTTTCTGTGCATTTCATCACTGGCTTTATGTTCCTCACGGTCAGTTCCTGCTGCTCTGCATCATACGGTCTAACGGCACGTTGGAGCGCTTGTTGATGCACCTGATGAAAATGCGGCAGAATTGTTGTCATTTATAAATATGAGATGACATGAAGGTATCAATCAATCGATCACCTTTTTGAATACAATTCATCGTTCAATGCGCAGTCTACTTAAGCACAGAGCCTACTTGAAAACTCCTTGTGAACCTTCAGATTTACATGAATCTAATAACTCCTTAATGGATCCTGTTTGACATTACTGTCACGAAGTCACACTAAAGAAGTACGTTTTTGTATTTATTTCCAATCTGTCACTTCTCAAATTACACCCCCGTTATGGCATGTATTTTAACATTACTAAATATCCCACGAGAGTGTTACATAAGTCAAACCCACATACATATCACACATGGCAGACATCACACTGAAACAACCACATGCTGTACTATTTGTGGCTGACATAAACTGATAACTAGCACTATAAAACTTTGGTCACGCAACTGCATCCCCATAGTGTCAAAAGCAACTGTTCAGCTGTACTGACACCATGGGTAATGTATAGTATGAAGTAAGTGATATGCAACAACTTTTTCTTTTTGGTTTTTACGAAACTGACATTTCCTGTGAAGTAACTGTTTTCCTATTCTAAAGAGAAGTCCTGCTTCTGTGTATGTGACAAGAAAGCTTCTCTGCACATCAATTAACCACAGATGCAACTTTATGCACTTATTTAATCATTGCATGTAAAAAAATACACCGTATGTATGTGCGTTTGAGAGAGAAAGTGAGTTAGACATGCAGACAGAAACGTGACAGATAGACAGACGTGGCGGTGGTGCTGTCCTCCAGACTGCACACTGTCCACCATACTGCCCGAGTGTCAGCTACACCACCTTTATCTCCGAGTCATGCTGCTGCGTGACATTACTGTATGAAGGATGTCCTGGACAGAACTGATAACACGTTCCTCATCACTGAGGTAATTTCCTTTTACCCACAATGCATTTGGGCCAGCTGGTGAACTAGTTTGTGGGGTAGCAGTGGGGTCATCCCGCAAACCTTCACTGCAGAGGAGACGGACATTCATGAAAATTTCATATCTCTCTAATAGCAAGTGGCGGAGATATATATATATATATCTATACATATTCAATATTTGATTATTCAAAATAAACAGTATATATCTATATCTATATAAATATAGATATAGATATATACTGTTTATTTTGAAGTTCTACACATTATTTAATTTAACAAAAGGATTTCAATTTAAACTGAATATTAGTAACTCCCCTGTGAAGGACACAGTTAGAGGACAAATGTTTCATACTGGTATTAATGGTTCTGGAGACATTGGGTCAAAATCTAGTTTGAAGCTGAACCTTGTATTAAACAGCAATGGGCTTTGAATTTGAAAAGTGGGCTTTAATTTGAAACGGTCAGCGTGCCACAGTATTGTGTTTAACAAAGCAGCAATAGCCAGTTTTGCCAGCAACCACATGGAAGGTCTGTGATATACTACGTCACAAAAAACAACCTGATTATTCAGGAGGGTTGAAACTCAAAAACTGAATAATCTCCCACTGTATTCTTCTGCCAGTATATGCAAATGGATAAATGATCAATAGTAGAAATGTACATGTGTCATGCATTGACTGTCCTGTGTTGAACAGTGTATATGACATACCAAGTGCATCTAGCACCGTGAATGCTCAGGCTTCTTGGTCCTTGGCTTAAACTACTGACTAAAGTTGTGTCTATACTTTGTGTCTAGGCTGTGTAAAAGGAAGATCACCGATTGTTCCTTTACTTAAACGTATGTATGTGTGGAGCTTGGCACTAAAAAGCTGTTTTCAAAGCTGGTAAAGGGGGAAAGTTGATGTATCCTTAAATTAACTAGTCTGAAAGCCAATGGTGTCCAATAGTTAACTTACACAAGAGTTATGTGAAAACTTGAAACAGCCAGTGTTCATATACTGATAATGAAGTTTTAAATATATCTTTTGTCCAGGAATTAAAATGAAATGTTTGGATATTCGTTATATTTTTAAATAAGCGATAAAGTTTAAATGTACTTTTGAGAATTTTTACAATTAAATTATTTTGTTGGAAAACTGATAGACACTATGTATTATTCGAAGCAGAGTACTTTTACATGCACTAACATCTCTGCAGGATATTTTTAAGACACAGTAACACATTTTGTAAACAGGTTTTTCATTGTTGTGAAGCAGTGCATACTTCCTACCCTTTGCCCAGCTGCTGACTTGCAGTTTGCCTCAGTCGGGGACAACAAACACAGAACCGCGTCCACGATTCTGCAACAACACCTCTTCAGAAGTTCTGCTACTTACAGTACGAGACACAGAGGCACATGTGACAGCACATGTGAGCGTCTGTTCCATTCAGTTGGATGATTTTCTACCGGTCTGACATACAATTAAATGAGGACAAATAAATGAAAGTCTGCAGTATGTGATGCACAAATTGTGTAGCGCTAATTTGACTGAACATACAGACAGTACGGCTGCACAGAGGGGCAGGGGAGGGTGTGTCTTTGAACAAGAGGCCAAGCATGGCCAGATCGCTTCTCAGCAAAAGTTTGGAGCAGACCTGCTGCCGTTGGCTCAGAAAGCAGAAGCCCAGTCAGGGTGGCTGAAGATGATTCCTCCTTTGTTCCATCTCTGTCACCTAATCAATTTTCTTTGGCAAGTCCTAAATAAAGTCATATAGTGGTACTAATGTTTTAATATAACGCCATGTGTCTGCGGCACAGTCATAGCCCGGAGACCTCCTGATCCACCCCACCCCCCTTCTCTATCTCGATTCATTAGCAGGCTAAAGGGGCGGCATTTGTTCCGCGGCCGGGCACGGAGGAAGGGCAATGAAGATGAGTAAAGGAGCAACTTAGGACAAGGAGGAGGAGGGAGGGGAGGGGGGGGCAGGCAGGGAGGGAGGGAACAAGTAGTATAAAGAAGTGACTTGAGAAAAAAAAGCCGAGATAGAAACAAAAAGAAAAAAACCCACCAAGAAAAGCATCATCATCAAAAAGTTTAAAGGAGGAAAGAGGAGCAGGAGAAAGATGAGAGGAAGAAGGAAGCAAAGAAAGAAGATGAAGAAGAAGAAGAAGGGGTGAAAAGCAGCCCATCTGAAGGGGACTGCTGGGCTCAGCAAGTTAGTGATTACTGATTAGCTAGCTCGGTCCTGTAGGGAGGCCTGTCTGTCCTTGGCTTGGGAAAACAACATAAAAGGGAGCCGGCTGTTTTGTGCCGGGACTTGAAAGCTTGGTAGCTATCGGGAGACATTAGCCTTATCAATAGCCGGTCACTAGAGCCGGGCTATATGAAGCAACAAGGGCACTGCTTTTCCAGAAGGAGATAACCGATGCATACCTCGGCCAACATTTGCATGCGCTGGGGCAACAGGCAGGCAGGGACGCACAATGTGACAGAGAGGAAGAGACATCAGGACATGAAAAAAAAAAAAAATTGTTAAAAAAAAAAGTGAAGCCGGAGGAGCGCGGCTTTGCCAACTGAGGTAGTTATGCCAGCAAGCCAGACAGCCAGTCAGTGTGTCCTGCCCAGTGCACAAAATGGGTGGGGCAACCTGGCAGACAAGTGCTGTGCTGTGCTGTAGTGCATGTACCTGATACTTCATAAACCACATCACCCACTCTCCTACTGTCCTGCGTTGGGTTTGGATGGTCGAGGGAAGGTTAACAAGTACAATGGCACCTTTCAATCATTGAAAAGAACACCTTAACACTTGCAGGATCGGTGGGTGAGTGTTCCATTGGGTCGAGTCCACTAGTCCAATCTGTTGAACTTGGGTCAGTGGAAAAAAGTAGCTTTGAAAGGGATGGGAGGACTACGGCGAGCCGTCCCAATATGTCAAAACATCAAAAGACTTTCTGGAAAGATCCCAGTTTTTCCTGCATCACCGTGCACTGTAGACAACACCCCGGACTGGACCACACAAACACACACACGCACGCGCGCACACACGCACACGCACACACACACACACACACGCACGCTTACTTTCCCGTTGCACTACATCAGGCTGCCCAGTATGTTTGTGCTGATTGATTTTTGTGGGGTAAGGTCATTGTGAACAGCTGCTGGTAGACCCGCAATTCATTTGGAGTTCAAAGAGTGCTTAGGTTGGTCTGTGTCGTTACTGTTTGTACTTTACCTAATGACAACGTCATCAGGCACCCTGGCTTGTCAACAGCGTGGGTGGCAGGGCAGCAAGTCTGCCTGCCAGTCACTTCTCTATCCGTTATCACAGTCACCTAATCAATGCTACAAATCATAGATCGTCACGCCAACCTTTACATGTTGAGTTTTAAGTCGGGACTGCAGTAGGTCAATGATACTAAATCTCATCATCAGGGTTTTCAACTGTAGAGTCGAGTCAGTTATTTTTATTTATCTCATTTAAATATGATAAAAGGTCCAAAAAGACCAAAGTGCTGCGCAACATCCAACAGAACTGATCAGATAGACTTGAAAGACTTAAAACGTTTTAAAGACAAAATAAGTGATAAAAGAGAAAGCAAAGGAATAAAATAAATACTAAGACACGAGGATGTACATGAGCGATAAATAATACTCAAGGAAGATTACATGAATATTAAACTAGCCCTAATCTGAAAATACCAGTGAAAACAAATATATTTAAAATGGAAATTTGAATACTGGTAGTAAAGCTGATGAACCGATCTATTGGATAAGATATCCGATATAGTGAAAACAGAATTGGACTCAAAACGGACCCTTGAGGTACCCCAGAAGTCAGAGGGGCTGATTATGAGGAGTTCCATCAAATTAACTTGATTATCTTCGATGGAAAAAAAGAAATCAGACACTGTAATCTTAAAAAAAGTTATTTTTCCCCTTGAGATCTACACGTGACTCAGCTGAATAATCAGGGCAATAGGTGGAGACCGAGATCAATGACACCGTGAATGAAAGTGACCTGCCCGTAACACACCTGTCATTAACTAAACTCCTGCCTGATCCTGCTTGCACTCGACATGTTATGTTTGCGATATTTGCGATGCACAAACATTTGGAACAAGGTTCAAAGCAACACCGGCGCCACTTTTTCCCGCATTCGCTCCTATCTTTCTCATTCACTGGAGCTCTCCCTTGTTTTCTGTCTCGTCTTTCTCCCACTTCTGACACCACGGCTTTCTTTAGATCTTGTTTTCCTCTCACCCTCCCGCTCAGCTGACCGGCTGGCACACCTTTCAGAGGACAAAGTCCTTGAGTGAGAGAGCAGAAGAAAACACATGCATGCATGCACACCAGAGCACAAGTGCACACATACAATCATACGCAAACACGAGCATGCGCACCGGGATGCAGACACATTTTACACACACACACACACACACACACACACACACACACACACACACACACACACACACACTAAAGAATACACATACAAAGAGGCAAACTTGCCGCATACACACATAAGCACTCACTTCCAAAGTCCTCCGGCGTCATGCCTTCCCTCCCTACACTTGATAAACCCTTGTGTGAGCCTGACAAAGCAGGAGAGGGCACTCAGCAGCCTTTGAACACTGGAGCAGGTTGCATAAGACAGCTCAGTGTACCAGTGGACTGTATTCACACACAGTGAAGAGTGTCGAGGGTATTGTACCCACACTATACCCACACTAGACTCAGACAAAACATCGGCAATTAGATTTAAATGAGTTTGCAGCTTCGCCTTTAACACATTGCTGTGGAATTAATTTATTAAAATGATTAAAGCAACAGTTCGGCATTTTAGGAAATATACATATAGTTGCTCTTTTTGCCACGAGGTGGATGAGAAAGCTGATGACCTATCTTATTTATGTATTTCATCCTCCCTGGAGTAACTGCTGTTCAGTTGCCATCCTCATAATGACGACGTCATTGTGAGGACACCAATCACCAAGAATTAGTTGCACTAAAAACAAAACATGCCGTAAAAAACACAATTAGTTGTTTTTACATTCGTGTTAGAATGTAACTGAAATAAATCAAATGCAATAAGTTAATCAGTGGCTCCTAAAAGATATTTGCAAAAGTATTCATGAGCTTTAGATTTCCAAGTGTGACACTAAGTTTTCCTTAATTTAATTACTGATTTAATTAAGAATTTCCTTACTCCACACGTCATGCCGAGACAGAGGTAATATTGATCCTCTCATCTAACTCGAAAGTGTTTTTCACTAAATGTTACACTACTCCTTCGATATGGCGGTCAGTCCTGAAAACACTCAAGGAAATCAACTGTCCAATCAAAAGTGACTTGGAAGAATACGCACAATACATGAAAATCATTTATGATCATCAAAGGAAAAAACCTTTGTGTCATGATTTGATGGGAACTCAAGCTACAAACATTTAAAGAGTCTGTAAAGCTGACAGTTGGGCTGAAACAGACTGGGTGGATTTAACTGCTAAGGTTATTCATATTGTATCACACGACACCGTTTCTGGTGAACAATCACTGATGATTGTTGCACAAGTAAATGTTCAAATCAGGTAAACAACAGCAATGTGAACGGCATGAGTGACGCACATCCTACGTTTTGGTCTCAGATTCAGTGTCACTGGACCTGTGATGGACACGTTGCAGCCCTGCGGAGACCATGAAGAGAGTTATGTTGGAAGAGAGACAGAATGAATGAAGGACAGTGTCTCCTTGTCTTTGAGGGTAAAAATTCAGTGTCAGCTTTAATTTGAGGGTATTATTAGGCATGCCAGATTAACAGTAAGAGATCTATGACAGTGGCGTCCCCAAGTCTGAGTGTTTGAAGCATTTGGACTTAAACATTCTTGCATGTTCTGTCCTGTGATTCCTGCAGCCTTGTATACAGCATAGGGCATTTAAGTTTGAAAAAAGTAGGGCTCGGATTATTTACCTAAACTTTTTTTTTTATTATTATTATTTTTTTTACATCTCTTGTGAGTTCCCCAACATGATGACACGTTAACTGTCTGAATTCCCCCATTTAGGTAAACGGCTGCAGACAAACATGTCACACTGATGGAACTAGTGTCACCAAGTATCTCAAATGAAAGCACCAGTGCCAGATTTGGTGGCACCGTGACAAAAAAATTGTTTCTTTACCATCCGATAGGAGTCTATTTATCATGAAATCACCAGAGAGGGACATGTATGAGATAAAGTGAAACACTTTAGTCATCCAACAAATATCAATTCATAGGCATCGACAACTGTCAAAAAAACATTCACATCCAAATAAAAAAAATATAAAACTAAAGTCGGAGTTTGAATCCTTGGGGTCAACTGTTGAATGTAACAGTGAGTGCCAGGAATGAGGTGAAGAAGAGAGTGTAAGCAGGGTGGAGCGGGTGAAGAGTGTCAGGAGTACCAAAGATTATGATTTGTGGGCGGTAACACTGACGAAAAGAGAGGAGGTGAAGCTGAAGGTGGCAGAGCTGAAAGTGCTACGATTTTCACGAGGAACGAGAATAAGCGTGACGTTAGATAATTAGATGCTCAAGATGGAGCAACAATTTTAGAGGAAAAGAAGACGGCCAATGAGGAGGTTTACGGATGTGAGGATAGAGGACATGCAGGTGTGACAAAGGAAAATGCAGAGAACAGAAAGTGATGGAAACAGATGATTCGACCTCTAACGTACACATAAAATTCAAAGAAACATTCCAAGGCCACTTATAACGCAGTTAGACCAAAACTACCATTTTCTTCACTAATCGCTTGTTTATTTCGCAGTTGCACCAGTGCAACCTTTGGAAAAACAAACACTTGCGACTTGAATAGTTGTAGTATGGAGCCCTAAAGTGGAAAAATCCTTCCTTTTAGTGATGCCAGACAAAAGTGGAGCTTTAAGCAACGCATTTTGAACTGCACTTAACTGTGAAGAACACAAGTGGTAGAACAAAATAACTGATGATAACTTTAGGTCAATTTGACTGTTAGTTGTTGACTTCAGAAGTCTTCGTTTATTCGTATTCGTATTATTATTTTAACTTTGCGATTAAGACCTGGATGGCAATTCCAACCTAACCTGTAAAACACACACAAAAAAACATTATTTATTCTTATTATTTTTGAAGCATTTTAATATTAATGCTGTAATGAAGTAAGTTCCTGGTGTCTACTTCCCATAAAGAATGAATGGAGAAGTTGTTTAAGTTCAAAGCAGCAGTTTCCATCCCTGAAGAGGAAACCAGAGCGCTCTGTTTGTCATTGATGTCATCGCCAGCAAACCACACTTCAAACTGGTAATAAGGCAGCAAGGGTATTCACTCCAAAACACAGAGGGCCTTATTTGTTCAAGCTGCACACCCCGCGTGTGCCTCCATGCTTCTACTGACGCTGCTGCGCTAATGGTTGCCACATCAGACTCTCAGTGGCCTCAGTCACATATGACTGCCATGCGTCGCCATCTCCATCCACCTCAGCTCACCTCTCCTCTAACGGCCCCGGTCCATTACTAAGTAGCGTGGAGGGCGCGGAGCGGGCTTCTGAAAGGGCCTCCCATGAGGGGAAGCTGAGGAGGCAGAGCTGTATTTACTGAAACGTGCATTTAGGATGCACCGATAGAAATCTGACTTTAATTTAACCGGCGAAAAAAGGGGGATGTGAGTGTACGCATGTGTGCTCGTGTGTGTACAAAGCTAGGGGTTTTTGTGGGAGCCGTGCACGGCGTAATTGAGACCGTATTTTCAAACAGCCCAGACCAGATCTTGAGTCAATCACGTCCGGCCCCATGGATGGGGTAGAGCGGGGCCTACATCATTGTTTGACAACGTGTATGCTGCAGATTGATTTTTCTGGTTCCAGTGGAAGAGGGGCAAATGGATGCAAAAGGGAGGTACAAGATTATGCCTGGCGAGGAAGGAAGTACATAAAGCGTAGCATTTGGACCATGTGCTGCACTCTGCATTTTTCTTCTGCTTTCAGGATTGGTATAATAACATATGGTGCATGCCTCGAGGTTCATGTCATTCACAAACTGTTTTCGAACTTCACTCTTTCACTCACTAAATCCTAATGTCCTATCGAGCGGACTGCATGTCAGTTATATTGTTGTCTAAAAATGAGAGTGGGGCAGGAAATGAATTAGAAAACTTAAAAGTCCAGATCAGTAATTTAACTTTCAGTTCTACCAAAGGGTTATACAATAAACTCAAAACTGAAGACATGATTAAGGAAACCACGCCAGGCAACGTGATGCGTGCGGGTGGTTTAGAGGGAGCAAAGGGTGAGTGAGACAGGTGAAAATGAAACTAAAAATACTTCACAGTCAAACCGCTCATAACTACTTTTAAAAAAAAATAATTTAAGTGTTAATCTAAAACAGCTTCTCATTTTCTTTGTTTTCACCAAAAGCTGAAAAGAGGTGCAGTGTTGCAGACTGATTGACTCGCGCACCTGTGGATTAAAGTTGGACTGGAATTTTACAGGAGGAAATACAAGCTTCTGCATTGCGAACAAATATTGATATGGAATGTTTTCTCCCCTTTTTAACAAGCCAACACACATTTCTCGAAGTTACTGTGGGGACAGACTTTTCTGTCCTGAGATTAAACATCACGGACCCCTCGTGCTCTTCAGTTTGTATTCAACACGTGAAGTGGAAATGAGAAAAGTAGGCGAACTGGCCACCTTTTACAAATGGAAGCAAACATGAGCACTGATTCCTGCTACGTGTTAACACTCAGTGTTGTGTTTGGCTCACGTAATAAAAGGAACCGGTCATTCACAAATTGTAAACAAAGATAACTTTAATGTAATTTTTTTTTTTTGGAAAAGGGGAAACAGAGACTACCACACCTCTGCTTGTGTTTTCGGTCTGTTTCTCTGAAAGTTAGTATATCTCAAAGACACAGGGATAATCAGCCAAGTGATTGCTTATTGGTGTGGATAATTCGAATGTGTGTATTTCAGCAGTTTTTAAAAATGATTTCGTTCTATTTTGATTATATATATATGTTATAAATCTTTTTTAAATTTTTTTTTTTTTATCTCTAGTCTGTTTGATTAAAAACCATGACAGCATGCATGTGCTCTCTCTTTCGCAGTCATTTCTCTTTGCATCTGTTTTTGTTTTGTTTAATTTTGTCTGGTGCCATTGCCACAGCAGAGCAATGTTGGGCTTTTAAAGGATGTGAAGTACTTAACTCACACTTTTGAGCGAGTTAGTGGAATGTCTGATGTCAGCACAAAATGAATAGCATGAAAGAATAATAAAAAAAACCTTTTCATTTATCGATTGCCTCGCTGTTATTTGAGCAATGTCTTTTCTTAAGAAGCGGATACATTTCCTAACAATTATTCGTTTTTACTATTTACCATACTTTAAAATGATTATGTGCAATTAACACTTGATTAATCCAAAAAGGAAATCAGAGTGGCTGAACATCTTACGGACAAGATAAACACAAACGTAGAAATGAGCAAAACAAAGTAAAGTCAAATTAATTTACAAAAGGAATATAATACAATATCAACAAAGAAAATTATAGAGAGGATTATACCAAGTGATTTTGGCACTCACCACCTATCCATCATCTGATGTCAAACACATGATCAAAACCAAAACAACATGGTTTGAGTTTCACATCTTTGGGGATCATCCCACACTGGCTGGGAAACTAAGTGTGCGTGGGTGGGTGTTTCATACTTCCAGTTTAACTGCTCTGCTACCTGTAGGCCGGAGACTTTTTGTTGCCTCCCGTCTTTGATCTCCGCTCCATTGTGGCGGAATGATTGACCTCAGTCAAACCTGATAAAACATTCCCCACCTACAATTATTCTCTCAATACACATGAAGAACATGTTATTTGCAAGCAGGATGATCTCAGGAGTCGCATAAAGGCTCCATTAAATCCAGGCATTGTATCAGATTTCGGCTGCTGGGGTTCAAAATTGCAATTCTCTTTGCGCTGCAGGAATGTAGCACAGATGCGAGTACTCAGCGGGATAATGTATACAATATGAAACCAGGAGAAACAAACTTATTATAGGAGCCTGGTTACCGGTTTGAAAGGAAGTTCATTAAAAAAAAAAAACAAAAAAAAAACCCTAACAAAGACAAGATGGGAATGAATTTATGACTGCATGACCTGAAGTTTTGATAATGTCAAGCAACATATGAAAACTGTTTTTCTCCACCGTGACGTCAGATTATTATACGACAAAATACCATAACATCCTGAATGTGCTGTACGCCCAAAATGTGGGTAGCTGTGGTGCGGGGGAGGTAAAGGGGTGGTGGGTGGGGGGGCGGTTGCAGATCAAACGTGGTGGCTTGGGGCAGGTTGGATCCAATTCCACTCGTCCTGCATTTACTTTCTGACATTTACCATATAGTAAAAATCAGACATCTCCCTCGTGGTGGAGGCCCCCTCTATTCAAAATCTCTTAAACCTATCAGCGGATGAAGAAAGGAAAGGCTCGAGAGCATCTGCCTTCCATTGCCGAGCTCAGCTTGTGTGTTCCACTCAGCCACTGGTATTTCGAGGAGCCGCGCGGCGCTGTTAACAGAGCCCCGCACTCATGATGTCATTGAGGTTCTATCATTACAGGCTGCAGATGATGTTGTGTTGAGCTGGGTGGGTTCCCACGCTTAAGTCTTTGTAAACTTTACATAAGAAGCAATAACCCAGTGAGGTTTCCGACTGTTGCTTAAGTTGTGTGAAGAAGAAGAAGAAATCCACAGGGCGTGATTCGTAAAGAAAAAAAGAAAATCGGATCTCAAGTTGAGACTTCCTGATTTTTTTTTTTTGTAGTTCCTCTCGTGTTACAATCCATTTTGCAGCATCTGTCTGAGAGCCTCTTCAGTCCTCTGAGGAGTTTGAAAGGCAAACAGAGAGCATTAAACTAGTTCCTGCTGAACAAGTGAAATCTTTAGTGACAGCTCACATTTCATTTCACTTAAAAATGTTGCTGCCGTAATCGTGGTGACACTTATTCTTCTCGTCCTTTTGACAGCTAGACTCAAATGGCCAATCGTAAACAGATTTCACCATCTGTGATGATCGCAAAAATCTGCACAGTGGACGAAGCAGTGTTTCAACTTGTAGATGAGTTCAACTGTGCTGCACCAAATTCACAATGCAGACGAGCAGCGTTTTGGAAACATCCGAGCAGTTGGGATGAATTCTACACTTAAGATGTGTACCTGCGTACAGGTAATCTGGTCCAAATAGGCCATCTGCTATTCCCACAGCAAACAACAGAGTCTAATAACGCGCTGCATCCAATCAGATTATAGAAGAGTCAGTGGAGATAAAGGCAAAGCAATAAAATGAAACAATTTGGTGCTTTGACACTACAAGCAAGAGAGCTTGCTATTTCGCTGCTGGGGCTGAGGGCAGGAATGTGCTCTTTGAACCAGCTTTATTTAACAGTGGAGCAGCATGCGCACAGCACGCCCTGAGTCTCCGAGCTGGCCCGGGGACTGTTTGCTCCTGGCGTGGGCACGTCAGACGCAGGGCCACTGGGTCATGGAGCTGGCATCTTCACCCCTGGCACAAGTTGCACCCCTCGGGGGCGTAGGGGCTGACACCGGGCCCATGGTGAGCACCAGACAGACAGGGGCCTACCAAACAGCTTGTGACCATAACCAACAGTGGCAGAGAACAATGAATGCAATTATTTACAAGAACACAGTCCAAGTCTCTTTTAGTCTCCCCCCTGTTACGCCTGTTTACTCTCAGTCTCTTTCGCGGGGCAGCGCGGAGGGGCTGTGACCCTGTCGGTACAGTCGTCAGCAGGACCTTTTCATAGAGCCCAGGGCTACCCTGCTATTCATGCTCTATCGCCATCAGGCCTGACAAGTGGCCAGCTGCAGCGTCTTTCCAACCAACTTCACATTTTCATGAAAGGTCAAGGGAGATGCATCAAACTGAGTTAGGCTGATCAGTTCAAGCTTCATGCAAGAGTAAAAAAATAAAAATAAAAAAATAAAAAAATAAATATATATATATATATACATATATATATATGTATATAAAAAAAACATAATAATGAATATGGTTTTCTTTAGGTGGTGTTGAGGTAATGCGGAGATCTGCCAAGGGGTTCAAAAAATAATCCAGTGGTGAATCATTACTTTCATGCACCATTAGGAAGGTATTTCTCTTACTATTGCTTTTAACTACTGAGAACCTGGTACAGACCAATAAGTTCCTGTCAGCACAGGGCTGACTGGTGGGAAGGAGACGACATGAGTGGGCAGGAAAACCTACTGAAGTACAAATACTGTATATTTAGCCTTATAAAACGGAACCATAAAATAGAATTTCTTGTAATACATTTAATATGATAGATTTTTAACACAGTACAACCAAATGAGCGGTGTCCTATGTAAGAGACTCGCTGTTAACATCCATCAAAGGTTTGAACCCATGCAGGGATAGGTTTTCCACAGTCAGAAGGTTCTACTGTCTCCTCAACTGTGGCAACCAACAGTGACGTCACCCGTCCGTTTGTGAACGGCCGTTATGAAGCCTCGAGTTGGGATTTTGGCCGGCGCCATCTTGCTGGTTCGTAGCGGTTTGAAGCCGTTTGTGATCATATTTGGGCGAGCTGGGGGTGAGCGAGGAGTGGATCTGACTCCCGGGGATACCACGTCCCGCCGTAACCTGACTGCGCCACAGGCCTGTCGATCAAACAGACGCGCCCCTCAAAAACACGACTTTTTGAAGCTTTTTTTTCGAGTTAATGATTCGATTATTTTTTAAGACGGACGGCCAGAAAACTAATAAGAAGGAGTGAGTTTAGCTAAGTGAACAGAGGTAACTCGTGGAGAAATTTTATTGACTGAGAATTTCACGAGACTGGTTGAATTGGAGTCTGTGGAGCTTTTCCGAGCCAACCTCTACCGGCACTCGGTGGTATTGCAACTTCAGGCACTTCCGCATCGGCCTCATTTTTCAATCCCGCAAGCTACGTCCACGTTTATATACAGTCTATGGTATTATATAATATAGAAGAGAATATAGTGTATCATTTGTCATATCTGAGTGGAAGCATCCCTTCACCTGTTGTAATTTACTGTGACCGAGGCCCCAGTGGAACAAGGTGGTTTCCCCGACCCCTCCTCACTGAACCAACTCCAGCTGAGCAAACAACACACACTCAATGGGGAAGAAGAATAACAGCACCCACGACTGTACAATAAGTGTACGTACCCGCTGGACATGCATGCACGCACTCTTTTTTTTTTTTTTTTTTTTCCATTTTCACACAGAGACACACACTTGCACACATACAGTAGACACAAAGTTCCATTTTTCTTTTCCCCTGTGGCTCTTGGCCGTGGCCCTTTAGGAGTCTCCAAATGAAGAGAGCATGGAGTGTGGCAGAGGGTCCTTCCATAAACAATAAACAACAGTTATCTTGTGTGCAGCCGTCTGTGTCAAGTGGCACATGAAGCCAAGCCCAGCATCTGAGAGGCGTCTGCTCCTCTTTCCGCCTTTGGTCTTGTCTCTTTCAATGGCTTATAAAAGTGTGGATGTGTGTGCACGTCCAAGGGTGTGTGCCTGTGTTCGCAGCACAGGGCTCCTCTGTATTGTATTCTGAGGCTGGCTTGGAGTAAAAAGGCAGAATTAAGAGTGGTGGGGGGAAAGAGAAAAAGGGGGCTGCCAGCACACTGCAGAACTGCAGGGAGCTCCCCCAGATCCCAGCTGCCCAGGACTGGCTGAGACCTTCAGGCGAGTGCCAGGCTTTCTTGGCCCTAGTGGAGGAGGGCCAGAGAGAGTGGGAGGAGTGGGAGGTACACGTCAGAAAGAAGAAAAAAAAAGAAAGAAAAGAAAAAGCCAAAAATAATGTCTGGGCCTATATAAAGATGGCCTTGAGAGACACACAATGCTGACATACAGAAGAAAAACTCAATTTGTTGGCAGGTAGAAAACATCTGGGGCATGTTTTTCACTTATTTTCCCACAGAACAAATCTGTGCTTTTCAAATAAGAATTGGTTATATAAGTTACTCATATTTTATGAAGCGCTGGAACACAGAACCGAAGAACTCCCTGAGTAGCCCAATGGATTGGTCTTCCAGTATTGGTGGCCTGAATGCCTCTCCTTCCCCACAGGGGCTGGCAGCAGTGGTTTATCTGGAACTGTTTAATGCATTATTTGTCTAACAATCAAGGAAGTGAGTTTATTTTGCAGATAATTATAGCCTTTTGTTGCATCAATGGCCAAGATAAGCCAGAGTTCCGAACCATTAACTGGTTGTGCTTTTTCTGGCAAAAGCCAGGATTGAGTTTGTAATGCACAATGCTCTGTAAGAGCACTGAAAACATGCTAGAAGATCCCGACATTAGAGGGGGAGGGCTCCTTTCACTGCACAATGCCAATCAGATAATCAATAAAATCTTTGAATAAAACTGTGATACTTACTACTTCTTTGATTTGATATTAGATACTTATTAGAACCAAATAGTTCCCACCGTCCTATCTCTTGATCGGCTCACATCAAATAACATGACTCAATGAAAAATTGAGCCCATTAAGAATGCAATATTCAAACCATATGTAAAGCCAACTCTCACCACACACTGAATGGAGTAATGCCACACAACGGTCCCAAAGAGGAATGCGGGCTGTGAGAGTTGGGGGCTCTATACTATAAGCAGTAATAATTACAGCTCAGCCTGTGGAAATCCCCCCGGCTGGTCTAGACACTTTTGCCCTCTGAGCTGACCCAGGAACCGGCTGGGGTGCTAATCATGGCACTTGGCAGACGGCAGCATTTTTTCCACAGGTCCTCAGAGAAAGCCCTTCCTCTGCAGAGGCAGGTAATCACAACAAGAGCACATCCCGCCCAGGCTGCAGGCCAATGAATGCACGCCTGCTTTGTCCACCCCAGGAGGAGTTGGGAGACTATTTCTGTGCTTGTGACAGAAACAAATGACCCCTGTGTCACCCTGCCTGTCGGCCTGACTGCCTGCTACGGAGCTAATGTGGGTGGTGTTCGTTATTGTGCGATCTCACCCTGGGGCTAGTGACAGGAAGTTAAGCGCCGCTGCGACAAGGAAGAAACGTATTCACATATATGGGCGGTTTAGTCGCTATATAAAGGGAGGTGGGAAAGTCAGTACGGAGGCGTTGAACGTTCAGGAGAGGGGAAAGAAGGACGCAGATTTACTAAATCAAAAGTCTTCTTGTGGTTTCCAGCGTCTTGGTACCACGTGCATTCCTGCCCTGCACATTCACAGCATCACCTCCATCTAGCAGGGTCTTCGTTCAGCTTCCTGTGTCACAGTGCTGACGTACGCCGCTGTGTTTTTCCATGGCCGGGCCTTTTCCTTTGGACACCTGGACATGATTTGCAGTGTCCAGAGGGGGCCATTTGGATGGATGTCATTACCACTGCTGACATGATGGTCTAAAACCGTATTGCCGCAATAGTAGCTATGCACACTGGGAGCTGAGGGATGAGGATGTCGGGGACACTATTGTTGGACATACGGTTTTATTGCAATCATAAGAAAAATGCTTGCCCCTCTGTTGTATCACACATTTTATGATCTGAAAATATTGTTAAGTATTCATGTTTTTGGTACTGATAAATAGATGAGAATAAAATATTCAAATGTAAAATCAAAGCTAAAACATGCCATACTTCTCTTTGAATTTGGCAAATCTGGTATATTGACTGTTATTATTTTCACTGATTCATTTCAGTTAGAGGCGAAGATGTTTGCGGAGCATCACAGAGCTTGTTTATTTCACAATGAGAAGCTGAAACACTGTTTAATTCGGTCAACTGTCAACAGTTCCCACAGTCTAAACAGGAGGTCCCAATTTTGGTGGCCCACGAATAGTTTGGAGACATAAATGTGGGAGACGTAACGACATATCTCGTGCCAGACCGCTTTTCCTCCTCTCCACAGCTCTGACCCATCTGAGTGATAAATGTACTTAATCACACACCGACCCAAAAATCTAATTTCCTCCAGAGTTCAAACCCAGAGACAGACACAAAGCAGGTATGAAGGCCAGGTGGGCGCAGACGGCAGAGTCTGTTTTCCACTCCTGCAACATCGATACTCAGCTGTTCTTTTAGGCGACAGGCATTTAAAATCAAACAACCGCGGTTAAAAAAAATTAAGTATTTAGACTTACGTTAAAACCTTGGACTGCTCACGGATGGGCTATGATTCCGCCGTGTTTAGGATGACACTTGGGTGTACTAAGAAAGAGCCTGACTCGAGGTCTCATGTAGGACCGTGACAGGCTTTCTGGTGCTGCTTCTCTCTGCTTTGCACTGCGTTATCCATCTTGTCTTCATAAATATTATTTCATGGGTGTTTAATTTCAACATCTGGATGGCTGTCTGTGGTTAAAACAAAAGAAATACAGACATCATATTCAGAATACAGACACAATGTGGGGAAATTACGAAGCAATTATTTCTATTCGTTATACACTGAAAATATTCTTTTTTTTTTTTTTTATGTGTTTGTCATTTCCACCAGGTGCCATCTTGTGTGAGTGCAATTGCCTCTTTGTACAGCCTCTTCTGTCCCCCGGCCCTGCAGACTCCTGATGCCCACAGTGATCTAGTCCTTCTTAGCCAGATCCCACAGGCAGAGCCCACCCTGGTATTGGCAGTGGCACAGGCAAGCTGACAATTATTATCTACCTCACTGCCCTTGCTAGCAAGCTGACGGGATGGGCAGCATTTGTCTGGCTGGAGTTTACAGTATCTGTCTGTCTGTCTGTCTGTCTGTGGAGGGTCAATGAGTGCATCCTGACCCCCCCCTCCTCCCCCGCAACAAATATTAGACAAACAACAACAAAGTCTGGTAAAAGCTTGTTGAAGAAACTACAACTTTCAATACCTGGAAATCAGAAAAAAACTGTAAAACTGTCAATAAACAGCCGTGTTATCATAGCCAGAGTCTGAAATGTACGCAATGTGGCAGATGTGTGTTTGCAGGAAACCCCAATCTAACTGACAAGGTCTGTGGTGTGACTCATCCTGGGATCTTCTGATTATGTGGTTGCCTCCAAATCCTCCTCCACCTCCCCTCTCATTACTGACTGCTGTTCACCCACCAGAATCCCTCACAGGCAACGCCATCTTTTTTTTGTTTTATCACCCTTGGCAGCAAGCAAGAGCCTTTGCGACTCACCAATTTGTGCTGACGAACCTGCAGGAAATTAAGCTGCTACTTCCTGAAATTTACTACAGATGCTTTGGTTTCGACGGGCTCTGGCCGTGTCACCGTATACCTTTGTGACTCAACTACAAACCGAGGCTGTGCCTTTAAAATGAGTCAACTCTTTCTATATAAGAACCGTCATCTCCGCCGCTGTTTACCAAAGATGAGCCAGCAGCTTGGAGACAATGCGGTACTATAGAGAGAGAACAATGATATAATGACAGATAAGGCCTGTGACACAGATGGGACCATGACTGTAGATAGCACCCTCTTCATCAGCCTGAAATTGCAGAGTTGAGGGAAGTTCTCCTGATGGAAACATGACTGGAAGTGGAGGATCAAAGAGAGAAGACTTATGGACTTACATTACAGCCTGCAGATGGTGCAAACTGATGTTTTGGTGCGGCGTCGACCGTATACAATAATTCATACTCTCGGCCATAAGTGGAAACGTTTTTTTTTGAACGTATATTTATGCTCGCTCTTTTGTGTTGTTTGCCACGAAACATCGTGGGCTCTGTCCACTTAGCAGTTTGGATCAAACTATTAATAACTTAAATAATAGACCAACACTCTTGACTCCTGAACTGTAAATGATTAAACACTTTTAAGTTAAAAATAAACACACTGGCTTCACACAAATGTTTAAATGAAGCCAACTGTTCTTTGAAAGATGTTACAAGTGGTTTTTGGTGGCCCAGAGCTGACCCCCCCCATTCATCACAAGTTATGAGGAGACAATCAAAGGCACTGTAATCCCACAAACATGAAACAACGCACAGCGAACGCAGACACACAAATATAAAGGTCGAGAAACAGGCTGAACACAGTAGCAAGACTGTTTTTTCGGACCATGAAGCTATTCCCTCATCCATCTGCGCATGCATCCAATTTAAAAGAGGATTCTGGGTAATGAAAGAGATGAAGAAATTCGTTTACAGGGAGCAGCCGGAGGAGGATCACAATTTTCCTCTGGCTGAATGCAGATGTGTAAAAAATATTGTTATTTTGGAGCCAAGGAAAAATGACTCCCTTTCCGCACCAGAGTGCTTTTCCTGCACCGAGCGCAGCAGACCTCTCCCTGTCCTCCCGCTGCACGTGTGCACTACGATACACCGGACTTGTTTTAGAGGACGCGGGAGCCGGATGACACGACCCGTTTTTCACTCACAAATGATGATCAGTCATTCAATCAGTTAATGCGTCTTTCAGGACAGCAGAGACGACTGAGGGTCATTCTGGTTAAAGATGCACCGATAACAAAGTTCATAAATAGTAACTAATAATTTTGCGTTTGTTGGGGCCGACACTGACCGGATAATTGACAGTACTACCCTTATAAATGCAGAAATGTGAAGATCAAAGTAAATACGTGGTTTTAGATTGCCACGTTTATCATACACCACCGATGTTTAGAGAGGTTTGATCATTCCTAGTACCAAGAATACATTCATTTACTGTAATTTTGAGTGCCATTACCTTGTTTATTTTTCGAACATATGGACTAATTCATAACCAGACTTGACTGACAAGAATGTAAAGGCTACCAAAAAAAACATCAGAAAGCTTTACATCCCTACTGATTCATGGCATGACCGCTTTATCTGTTGGACAATTATTGGCCAATATTGGCCTATCAAGAGATATATCACTATTGTTGTTTACGTTGTTTGATATGAAAAGATTGTTTTACAGAATGTAATTGAGATAAAGATTCTGGAAAACACAGTTTATCGTTAAACGTTAAAATATCCTGACATTTCAATATCTGAATTTTATTACTTCCGAATATTATTGTCTACCCCAAAAATCCAGCATCTGTCGGCTCTACTTGCCTCACTAACCCGGCTTGGAGATCATTCATTCTCTCCTCCGCCCTCCTCCCTGAGCTGCTGATGTGAAGAGACTAAGTGCTGCTGTCTGAGGGGGGTTGGTCGGTCTCCGTCTTAAAGTTGACTAAAATTCAACTAAGTTTAGGAAACGTATCTGATTAGAGTCAACCACTACATATATTCAGCGTTCATTGTGTGCCGTACGTATTTCAGGATCAGCATCACAAGCAGTGTACGGCCGTGTAAAACATTCTACCCGTGACAGCAGGACGACCGAGCGGCTGAAGAAGCCGTCGAATGTTTACTCTACTTGTCGAACAGGTGTTTCAGAAATTGCTCGAACGTTTTCCCACAGTGGCGGATTTTGTTCCACTTCGGGTTGACATGCGTTGTGTTCTCAAACTCGAGGGCAAAACATAAAGTCTTGGTTTGGTTCGTCCGCCCTACGGTCACTCCCTGTCTGCTCTGTGTGCGGGTGAGTCACTCAGCCCGGCCGCTGGGCAAACAGTCAGTGACACGGAGCAGAGGACAGGCGTGAAACGTAGCGGGGCAGGAACCACCACGCACATCTGGACCTCAAGCGGCATCTCTTATGCACAGCTACGCTCCACAATACTTGGCGACTTATCGTCTGCAGTTCAATGACCACAACAATAATTCAGTTTGCTTTGATTATTTTATTTGCTTTTAAACCAATGATATATCTGCCACAAAGGAATATTGCATCCCTCTGGTTGTTCAGTACGCCAGCTTCAGGGCAGAACACCCTGCTCAGAACGAGGAATTGCAGGAACAAAAAAAGGGAAAGCGAATGACTGAAACACGAGACAACAATCACACAATGTAAACCAGAAAATAGGGTGAAAAGACTATTACACAAGCACCATCTGGGTCCACAAATATCAATTCATGAAGTTGCAACACCCTTGATAACCCTTTCTGTCTCCATCTCCGATCTTTAAGAGCTGAAACATCAAAGCTTGGAACAGTGCCGCGTTCTCAAAGTCCAAGTGACCACTTGTCTCAGCTTGGATGTGATCCTAGAAGTTTTTGACATCAGTGTCAATGAGACAGGCAGGCTCATTCACACAAACTTGTTTCTTCCTGGCTTGGCTCTCTTGTTCTCACAAGATCCAATACATTCATAACCAAACGGTGGTCAGCAACACAAGAGGATCAAGGACATTGAAAGCCTGCGATTCACAAGCAGTGCCAAAGGGTTTTCCTCAATACTTGGCACTCTATTTCAACAAATCAGTACTGTGCAGCTGGGAAATATAATTTGCAACTTTAGGCAACCATCGTCCCTGACGCACCCCCCCCCCCCCCGTGAACTCAGTATCCTGTAAACATGTCAATGCCACTCTGTTCTATTCTGTTTGGTTTGACTCTGTTCTGGTGGATCCACAGGAGAATGCCTAAAGTACTACAATCCAACAATCCATCACTTTAAATGTCTTGTTTTACAATCACAGTGTCACTCCACCCACAACTGGTAATTAGTTTTAAAATTCTGCGACCACTCAATACTTTTTTTCCCCCTTCTAATTAACACATCAACAAATGTGTGAAAATAGAGCAAAATGTCCATCACGAATCCCTCTGTGCAGCCTGACAAGACATCACCAAAAAAAAAGCTCCATGTTCATATGTCATAAACTGCAAATCTGTACCCCAGACACTTTGTTCCCTCTAAACTTAAGCACAGATGTAACCCAATGACATGAACAATGGATACATTCCAGTGTCCCAGTGATCCACCCTAAAGGCCAATTCATGGTTTCCACATCTGCACGCGTTGACCGGTGAGAACTTTGACTGAGTTCTACTCCAGTTTGTTGCAGTGCTCGAACATCGCTGGATTTCTGGAGAATTTGGAACTTATCGCTGTGTTTGGGCACGTTTGTTGGAAAGCAGGTGCGTTATGAATCAAAGCACCTCCACAGTCCGGCAGCGACCACTTCAGTTACAAATGCACCTACTCTGCTGTTTTCATGTTTTCACGTGATGCACATTATCGTTTCATACGTGATCATGACACGTGAAAGTGATAGTTCGCTAGTGGTTTGCTAGTTTAATGCCATCTGTGTGTTCTTGACCTCTTTTAAAGATTAATTATAAAGTTGTGGAACAGTCCAGGGTCCCAAATGTTGGGCTGGAGTCAGCAGAAGGGTCTGCTGCTTCATGCAAACATTTTTAAGGTTTTTCGCCATCATTTTACTTAACAGAGAAAATGAGGCCTCACATTTGTCTTGTATTCAGAGAAATAAAGGAATTATAAATGACTTGCAATCTCAACCTATTTTGACCAGTTCTCTTTGTGACGGTCCGGACGTCCCGCGAGGGCTGATCAGAGGAACTTGCTCCTTCACGATGTTTGTTTTCTGTGATGTAGATCAGGGTGACCCGAGACGTTGTCTTGTTTCCCATCTCTACGCTCCCCCTCTGTCCCCATTTTTGTGATCATGATGTGCACTGTACAATCCTCCAACTAAGGCTTGATAAATCAGCCTATCTAACTCATCGTATCGCGTCGTTTTTCTTTCGTCTAGATATTGCTTGTCTGTAAGATTTACAATAAATTTCCAGATTTCACTTTCTTCAGTTTTGGCCTTTCAACTGTGGTACATGTCTGACTGGCTAACTTATCATCTTTTCTGCACTTTTTATAGTAAACTTATATATTT
Organism: Embiotoca jacksoni; assembly: GCF_022577435.1. Classification (NCBI taxonomy): domain Eukaryota; kingdom Metazoa; phylum Chordata; class Actinopteri; family Embiotocidae; genus Embiotoca; species Embiotoca jacksoni. The sequence goes on along the minus strand of NW_027185381.1, from coordinate 23,215,848 downwards.
CTTTATAATTGACTGATTGATAGAATCCTAGTCTTGTTTCATATTGCCGAGTACGTTTAAAGTTTGAATTTCTGAAAATCTATAATTTTTTGATATTTTGATGTTTTTCTTTCTCTCACTGATCACATGTGCACGTTTAATCTTCCTCTCCGTCTCTCTTTGTCTCACTTTGTCCCCTTTCCTGGACACACACCCTCCATTATCTGTCACTCTCCTCTCTTCCTCTCTGCTTCTCACAGGCCCCTGGCAACATCTTGAATATTCATAACTGTCCTCTGATGAGCATGCTAAATGGGTGTCAAGATGATTTGGCCACATGACAGAACTGGATTGTCTTTGATAAGCCCCGACTTGAGCCAGAACAAGGCAGCAAGGAGAAAAAGAGCGATGGAGAGAAAGGAAACATTGACCCCAGAGGGTTTTTTGGGTGCTTTGTTGAACCAATCAGAACTTGGGAGCAGGACCGCTGAAGCTCGGACCGGGCAGCAATGGAGAGGTCAGTAGGGGGGCGGACCCCTGCGGTGGCCCTGGGGGTGAAAGTCATTGTCACCAGGCTTTAATGGGTCCCAAAATTCCTCAACTGACCAAAACCTGTGAACGATTGAGAAACGAAAGACATTTGTGATTCAAATAAGACCTTTGGGGGCTTCACTGTGAGGTCTGGAGTTGGAAAAGCTTCTCAGAGGAAACAAACACTCTCCCATTCCCTCAAGGATAAGCCAACCAGGTCTCCTCTCCCCCCCCCCCCCCCCCTTCAATTTCACATTTTCATATTTTTACATCACAAAACTGTGGGATTTAGCTCAAGTTACATTGACTTGGGAACAAAAACAGTTTCTATTGGGGAAATAAATTATTTTATTCATTTGGCCATATGGCAACCTGAATAGATCAACATTTAAAGCATGGCAGGAAAGAAATCACAGTAACTGACTTGCTGTTTTTTTCTGCAAAGGAATTCAATTATCAACAACATAAAAAATAATTATCAATAGTTTTATATCAGGAATTACTTCTACATTTACAAGAGAAAGGCCAATCCAAAGATTCTGAGTAATCATTTTATTTTATTTGTTTATTTATTTATTATTCTGTTCATGTTAGTTTGGTATAAACGACAGAAGCCACCTCCAAACCCAACAGCAGCAACAGTAGAAAACAAGGATTTCTTTATTTGATTGTCTTCTTGGTGTATTCGAACCATTTATACCCCCCGATAAGATTTTTATAATTCGATAGACAACATGTGAATGAGACAAACTTCCTTTTAGCCCTGGTTGGTTCTCTGAATTACTCCGGTGTTTTCTAGCTTGACAGTGACTTTTGGTTTGAGGAATTGACTTTAAGTAATAGACATATGCGGGCACTATGTGACACTATCAAAAACATGTATGATTTTCTAATGAGGGATCATAGATACACTTGACTTGTGCTGTGCTGCAGGTAAAACGGTTTAATCTGCAGACGGAGTTGGTACATAGAGCTAATCAACATTGAGAGCTGAGACTACAGGCACCGTCTCCTCTGTCAATCTTACAATATCATCTGAACTCGCTGTCCTGTCAAATAAGCCTGTTTTAATCCGAGATTCTGCAATACTGCTATAAAGACGACCCGACCCGCTAGCTTGGCTTTTTTTTTTATTTTTATTTTTTTTTACACACGGAAGCAAACACAGTCGACATATTGCTGCCCCAGTGTGTGATCTTTGATAGCATGACGTTGGCGTTAAGTCCAGCGCCATCGAACTCTCCTCTTAGATTCGGTACCTCAACTCCGAGCAAAACCACAAGGCCTCCCTCATTCCCCCATGTTTGTACGTTTTATCCAGAACGGCGAGGCGCAACAACAGTGCCACATTCCTGTCCTGAGCAGGATGTACAAAAGGGGCAACAGTAAACCCTGATCAGCCTGGATGGTAGACAAAGACCACCAACACCTCTAAGTCTGCTTACTGGCAAGCCACATTTACCAGGGCACATATAAAACATGTTTATGCACACTCAAATGGCAGTAGTCAAAAATCACAAACCTGCTTGCTAATCTTCACTAAATCTGCCCCCCATTTGGCTTTATCTGTCTTTTGTTATCAGTGCTGGGACTGGAGAATGGCGGGGGGTCACAAGGGTAAGACTTCTCTTCCAGCATCTGCTTAAAGAGAGGTGGGGCCGGAGTGGGGACCAATGCAGGACAACTCCTCAACCACCCACAGCACAGCCCCCAACTCTGATATTTTTGGAAGTCTTTTTTTTTTCTTCTTCTTCTTTATTTTGCCTTTTTCATTTTCCTTTCCTCTAAAACCCAAATAAAGTGTGTGATGGATGAGTGAGCAGAAGCAACACCTCCCCCATCAATCTGTAGGCGGGTTTAGGGAGGGAGAGGGAGCCTGTCCCTTCACAGGCCTCCAGAGCACCCAGCAGAATGCCCCCCTAGGTCGGTCTCACACATAACCACAGGACACACACACGTGCATGATCAGACATACATGCCCACAAATGCACATGTATGATAAGCAATCCTCTCAGACCTCAGCACCTATAGCCTGTCCACGCCACCACAACACAATTAAGCAGCAAAACTAATGAATGCAAAATTGCCACAAAACAGACACAAAGAAGAACAAGGGAAGGAACAAAACAAAGAATGAATGCAAAAGAATGAAAAGGAGGGGTTAAAAAAAAAAAAAAAAAAAAAAAAAAAAAGTGTGGAGAAAGGAGACACCAAATGGTCCTGGTTAGTGGCTGCAGAGCACAGAGAGATCTGAACAACAAAGTTAGTCTCTCTCTCTCTCTCTCTCTCTGAGCACCAGCACAAGGAGTGAATTCCAAGAGCGTGTCGTCACCAGGAGCAGGGGAAAGGCAGGGAAGTGGTTTAAGAAGAAAAAAGAAAACCTTGGTTTGAGCCTCTGGGTATGTTTGTGGGTGGTGTTGTAAATATACATTCTATATACAATATAGCGTGTATGTATGTATGTGTGTGTGTGTGTGTGTGTGTGTGTGTGTGTGTGTGTGTGTGTGTGTGTGTGTGTACATACACACAGCGGGCGGGTCGACTGCATGGGAAAGCTTGTATATACTCATATGTGAACAGGTACAAGATCAACATTATGCATTAAGAACCTCAACATCCATCCATCATCTGTACCCGCTTGATCCTGAACAGGGTCAAGGGTGGGTGGGTGGGGGGTGGGGGGGGTGGAGTCTATCCCAGCTAACTTTTGGGCGCATGTAAAGAGGTTACAGCTGAAGGGTTGCTGTTTTGTCACTGTGGAGAAGATTCAGTGCAACTCCCTGTATTGCTTCACTATACTTTGAAGGGGACGGTGACGAGATTGAAATCAGGAATGGCTCTTAGTTTTTAATAGACGCAGTCTACAAACAGTCTTTATTTAGACGAACAATGATGAAGATTTTAGAGGCTCTGAAACGGCGGAATAGCATCATCTACTCATCATGAAATGTCTTAATAGACTTGTGAAGAAGATGCGTTTGTGCAAACTAGACTGATTCAACTTGAGCGAACATTGTGCACTGACTGAACGAGTCCATTTGGGGCACAATGAGCCAAGAAACAATAAGCGTTCCAGGTAAGTTTTGAAATCATTTTGAGTTGGAGCTACACACATACGAAGGCATACGTCCACCACTAACAAAGAGTTGTGTCCCTATTGTTGGTGCAATGGATGTTTGTGGCGTCTAAAAAAAACAACAAGAACAACAACAACAAAAAAATACCTGTGTGATCAATTTTACACAAATAAAGAAAATTTGATCTCATATGCAGCAGGAATGCACCTCCACACCTGCCGGTTGGCTTGATCAGAGTCTGCTCTCATTTCATCCCTCAGGAACAGTGTCTGCTGCAACGTGTGTGTGTGTGTGTGTGTGTGTGTGTGTGTGCGTGTGTGCGTGTGTGTCAGCCTGGCAGAACCTCCAACCAGCAGAATTATTGAGCTCGGGTTCACTTGCAGCCGCTATAACCCCAAAAATGTGGCGATGCCAGACAGCTTGATGTGGAGGCGGAAACCCTGTGTTGTTGTTTTTGTTGTTATTATTGTTGTTGTCGTCGTCATTTTTGTTTGTGGGTCAGGCGAGGGCTTCCGGTATTTTCATGCCACACGTTGTCAAGTGAGCGGTTTCCTAAACTATGCGTCGGGATACAAAATGGGCTGCAGGCCTTTTGTTGCTGGGCAGCCACATGACACGATAAGTTACATGTTTTCAGGAGCAAAGACACTAATAATCGCTTCAGACTCCCATCGATTATGTGAACATTAAACTCAAAACGGAGCCGCAGCACTAAAAATACCGTTTATCACAAGCACACAATGAGTTGAGCTAAACATAGCAGACAACTTCTGACAGAGCGAGATGGATAGATAGAGATGGAGATTTGGATCGAGAGAGATAGCTTAACTAACAGCTGTGAACATTTTCCATTTGAAGTGAAACATTCCTGTGTGCTTGTGGCCCTGCACACTCCAGCGGGCTTCCTCTCAGCTCCATGTGGTATTTTGTCCCCAGCTAAGATCCAGAGAGTGGGAGAGCGAGCTGCAAACTTTCCCAAGGATACCATCCAGCCGCATGCCACTCTCGCCCTCCCTCTCCGCAGAATAACCCAGTGCTTTCCTCTCTTCCCACTCTCCTCCTACGCTCCCCATCTCCTTCTACTGCCTCCTCACCTCTATATGTGGCTGAGCTTTATTCACATTAGGAATTCACTCCTGATTGGAGAGTCTTTCAAGTCTAATAACGACCAACCGCGGTCGTGTTCGGAGACTAAAATTAAGAACCTTCCTGTCTGAGCAATATCAAAAGTATTTTGGCCATACTTGGGGCGTGACTCAGTGAATGGTCACGTTTGTCGGTTCACCACTGTGTTCCCAAAAGATGTTGCTTAACAACCATTAGATAGACTGCCGCCCATAATCATATTCCTCACGGGCTGAACTGCAGTTGTCTCGTAAATGTTCATCAGGCCATAATTATAATTTGGTTTATCATCAATTACTTGCAGAACAAAAGGTCATGGCGTCACCTTCAGCTGGCTTGCGTTTTGTGCTCGTCAGCAAATGTTAGCTTGCCGAACATTAAAACACGATAGCGAGCGTGCAAATGCAAGACGCTGCCAAACGTTGGTTTGTTATCATTATCAGTGTGAGCTCGTTAGTGTGTTGAAAGCGTTTAGCTCAGAGAGACTGTCACGGCACGGCTGGGGATTCTTCTGTTTCCATACGATCATACTCAAGAGGCAACTTCCACGTCACTGAAAAGCCAAACGGCTTTCATTTATTCGCAGCGCGGGTGGCGCGAGAAGCAAAAGCGATGCAGTGGCTACTTGACGGTTTTGCCGTAGCTCCGGTTGGTTGTGGTTGTATTTGCAGTGCTGAAAACGGATGCAAAGATAAAATGTGTTGGTGTTTCTTCCTCCGAGAAGAACAGGATGTTATGACTTCCTTTTCTACTTCCTCCAGTTTGGATTTTCCAGTTATCTTTTTTTTCTTTTTTTTTTTCCCTCGAAGGTTATTCTTGTCAAGATCTTTTGCAACGTATCAGCGGCAAAGGCGTCAAATGTGGTTGGGACCGAAGAGAAAAGTCCCTCCAAATATCCAGTGACTACTGAATTACCCCAAGCAATAATTTTGATCAGATAATTCAAACATAACCAACGATGTTTGGAAGCTAAGCTAATTTGGTGATATGCTAAATCAGGATGGCAGCCAAAAAAAAAAATAAATAAAAGGTGGACATTTGAGCTATTTCTAACAAGTCAAACGTCCAGGTGTTATGTAAATACATTGAAAAGTGTCAAAACTTTCAGTTCGAGGAGAAATGCAAACAGCTCGTACTCAGCAACTGTGCCGTTTGGACTTTGTGATGTCACAAACTCACGGACATGTCATAAGTCCGCCCTGAGTGGGGCTCGCTGTCCAAGGTTTTGTGTGGATGGAAACGGAGCGGCCACTTTGTTGCGGTGCTAGGGAGGCTGGGGCTACGTCACTCATTAAAGAGTCATCCAATCAGAAGAGGGTCACCGATATCAACACGTTTTGAAGTCGCAGACGCAAAACAGTGGGTTTTTGGTCGAGCTCCAGGGAGAATCTGAACAGAGGAGACGTAAAAATATGTTCGAGTGATTTTTTTTTTTTTAACATAAATCCACAAAAATATCTTCTGAGCGATATTAAACAACGGAACAGTGAAAAATACGGGACCTTTAAGAAAGGCGGAAAATTACTTGACTTGGCAATTATTTGATGTCTTTTTTTTTCTCTCTTCCTCCTCTCTCAGGATCTATTCCCTGCCTGAACTCCGCTTGGCTGATTCTCACTCACTAAAACACTCTCAGCATTTGTTTCTAAATGTTACATGTCCTTCTGTGCATTTCCTTCCAGGAACATTCTGCGATGTGGTCCCACCTCTGCTGGATCCCAGTGCCCAATAAAGAGCCTGGGCCGCTTTCTGCTCTTTTCACCTCCACATATCACGGCCATCACAACTCTAACTGCCGCGCGTGTGTGTGTGTGTGTGTGTGTGTGTGTGTGTGTGTGTGTGTGTGTGTGTGTGTGTGTGTGTGTGTGTGTGTGTGTGTGTGTGTGTGTGTGCGTGTGTGTGTGTGTGTGTGTGTGTGTGGGAGTCTCCGCAATCTTGGCTGTGCTCGTGTGTCCTCAGGATCTTTGGGTCTCCAGTTGTGTGGGTAACATGATGCTTTGGCCCCCGCCAGTTGCCGCAGATGGTAAGAACACAACAGCTAAGCACAAGAGGGGAGCGAGGAGGAAGTGTTGTTATCACCAGCTGGCTCAGTGGCTCAGCCAGAGCAGTCGGTAAGACGAGTGCAGCAACAGGAACGCGTGGGTGTGCATGTAGGCTGTACAGAGGCCCCCGAGAGGGCAAGTGTTCGGAGCGTGTCCGTGTGTGTACATGCTAGGTACGGGTACGTGTATCCACAGCTGCGTGCGTGTGTGCGTGTGTGTGTGTGTGCGTGTGTGTGTGTGTGCGCGCACGTGTGGATGTGGGTGAGTGTGTGTGGCATTTTAATGCTCGTCAGCGCGGTGGCCCACACATGACGTACTTTTAGCCCACGAGCATTTACTACGACCTTCATCTTGTTTGTTTGTGCAGCCTTCTGAGCAGCTTATGTTTGATGCCGGATTGTTTTAGTCCTGATTGCCCCGTGTTTAAATGTCTAAATGCTACAGCAATTTGTATATATCCAAGATAAGTCAACTGCCAGGAAATATCACGAGAAAACTATAGTTTGACTTTCTCATTTAAAAGATGACTGGACAGTCTGTCCTCCTTTCAGAAACTTTTTTTTTTTTTCTTTTTCCATTCAGACAGATGATAAGATGAATAGACAGAGAAACAGCTGGGATTCGAACCCCTGCAGTTGGGGCTATTTGGATGCTTTACATTAATGCCTGCCTCTCTTGGTCTCTGAGGGGATTCAGACCTTAAGGAGAAAGAGAGCATCTGACAGTTGGGAGGATGCAGCCATGAGACCTTGCGTACCAGTAAAACTAAAACAAGAACACATTTCCCGTAACATACATCGATTCCCCTCCCATTTTTAGCATTTGTGTGTGTGTGTGTGTGTTTCTGCGTGTCTGTGCGGTGAGTGTGTGTGTGTGGTGTCACTGAGTTGACACACTCACTAATCTGCCTGGGAAATTTCTGCAACATACTGCATGACCTTTTAAAGCTGCTTTGAAACTTATCGCTGCATACATGTAAAAGTTTGTTTAGTTGGGACTTTGCTACAAGCCTGCAAAGATACGACATCGCATCATTTTTCCGAGTGCTCTTTTTCCAAGCAGGCTCTTCTCTTTCCACATAAATCTTTCCATATTTACATCTCCATTTATAAAAAAAAAAAAAAAAAAAGTCCAAGGCCAACATTCCCATTGTGTCATCCCACCCTTTCCGAAAAGCAGTTATTGTTAGCATTTGGCATCATCACCGCCAAACAACAAAAGCGATTGTCCACTTCAAAAAAATACCCTGACATCATCTCTTCCGTGTCTCTTTCAATTGCTTTTTGATGTCCAAATTCAGTTGCACCTCTGCCACGGTACTTCTTCAAGAGACTGGAGTTTGTGTTAGGGAAGGCACTGTTACATAACAGAGTCCCCCCCACCGCACACACACCCCCACACAAACACACACATAAACATACACCTACCCCTGCCCCTTTCCTTTGCACATGTTTCAGGGTGTGACTGCCATGAGTTCAACACTGAAAAGGGGGACAGAGGACCCTCTGAATGATCAGAGGTGGAGGAGGGAGGATGGAGAGCAGAGAGACGTCCTCACAGTCCATCATTCCCCCTGTCTCTCCGTCATCATCCGCTCCGCCCCCCCCCTCAGGCAGTCAGCCATCCCCCGTCCGCGGACAATAGGACTGTTCAACCAAAATAGTACCTTGCTTTAGCCCGGCTTCCTGCCAGTGTCTCCGGCCTTGCAATATTTCTTGCCCTTTATCAAACGGGGATTCCATTGGATTCCTGAATCCAAAAGATGACAGGGTCACCGGGTTGGCGGTGAGGGCAGTTGGGATACGAGGTCTACTCAGCTGAGTAGACAAATGCAGATGGAGGAGAGACGAGGAGCAAAGCTGTGAAGATGAGGAGACTATGACAGGAATCTCACATTGCACTCAAGTGACAGCATGAGCTTGAAAGGACAGTTTAGCATAGAACAAACGAACAAAAGCTCCCTGTGGAGCTCACGGTCAACTTACGATGGTCATCCAGCACACCCACAGACTTCTGCTCAGTCTTGCAGCTGGTAAGGAGCCCTTTTGAGATTAGTCTACTCTGACCAAAGTAGACCACAGACAACAGTGCCTCATATTGCAGGAACAACAATAGACACGCATGCTGTCAAAAACAGGCTAAACGTGTCCACAGAAAACACAAATGGCAGCTTTAAATAGGCTTAGTGACTGAAAATTCCCCTAAAATCTTGGCCTGGGGAGGGTAAACACAGTAATAGGAAGTTCTGTAAGAGTCATCCTCGCATACACATTTGCATCATCCTCTGAATAGCTGTAAAGTGGGGAAATCGCAAAATAATCTCATCAACATAATATAATTTATTGGGGATTCGTTTGAATCAATTTAAAAACAAAACAGTGACACATCTTTCAGTAGTCAAGTAATAACTTGAAGGGCAAATGTGCAACTGCAAACATTGTATGATATATGTCTGGACATATTTTCAAAACTATTAGAATTTGTTTTAAATAGGCCCAGTTGAAGCATCACATCTCAGCTGTTGTACCCCAGAAGATTATCTGTACATGTGAATGTTGATTGTGACAATTCCAGCCGATAAGATGTTGATTAAATTGAAAAAATACTTCGAGGATCCAGCCCATGAAGCCGACCCGCTGCTAAATCTAACAGCTTCTTCTTTGGCCCATGTTACACACATCCACCACATTTGATGGAAATCGGGCCTGTGGTTCTTTGGTAATCCTGCTGACAGACAAACAAACCTAAAAGAAAACAAACCTCCTTGATGGTGGAAAAAAATACCAAACAATCACAAATGGACACTGAAAACGTTTTCAGCGGAAGATACTTATTTCAAGCCAGTTTAAATAGTTTGAAAAATGATTATTAGCATAAAAAGTACAACATTTTTGACATTGCTTTCTTTTATACTGAAAAATAAAAACAAGCGAAACAAAAGAGCAGGTCGTGACGAGAACAATCACCAGTTCTGGCTATGTTATCGTTTAAAGCATTTTGTGCTCGTTCACATTAAAAGATGCTTGGCTGTCAGCCATGGACTTAATTGCGATTGCATAATTTCATCTGGTCGTTGGCCAGTTTGACGGCTTTATTTAGTCAAATCTGTGCGATAGCCGTCGTGTTCACATAACGCAGTCCACACTGGCACCATTGATTCCAGTTAAACACGACCGAACTGATGAGAGCTCTAATCACCACAACCATCAGACCCAGAACGATTTCTGAACGCTCGTCAAAACAAAGCAACAGTTGGAAAAACAAAAGTAAAACCAGTCTTGCAGTAGACCATTTTGCAAACAGGGTGTATGAAAAGCGCTGGGGACCACATGAAGGACGGAGAGTAATATGACATTGCTCTCCAGATTTCTGAGAAACGGCAACCCATCTCTCTTTTCTCTCGCCGTCTGAAGACAGATCCTATCCTCCCCAAGGGTTCTGCTCGGTGCAAACCCCCGAAAGAGTTTTTCTCCGCATTGTGTGGAAGACATGTGAAAGGTTTTGGCTCTGACTGTCTGACAGCAGTGGGGGGATGTCTGTGTGAGGGCCTCATTCATGGCAGTGGAAATATGATGTGGTGAGTAGATGCATATGGGGCTGTACATCTCTCCCCCTTTCCGTCTGAAGTGCATTCAAACCACGTCGTTCCTACTGAGAGCTTCATTATACTGCCCAGGGGAACACATCGTCTCTGTGGCTGCATCGTGGATCTCTCTGCGGACCCTGCCTCGCTGCTTTCTTTCTCTCTTTCAATTACACAGCGCAGTGACTAACTGGGAAGGCACCTTGTCTGTTCCTGGAGGACCACCGAGGACTGAACAGCACACGTTCCCTCATCAGCAAATATCCCGCACTCGTCCGCCTCGCATCCCTTTCGTGTACTGTGGGAACTCTTGGAAGAATACACTTCAGTCAGGCTTCACTGACTCTGAAGGAATCTCCAAGCTATCAATGAAACGATTCCCCTGGTATGAATTGAAATAATCCCAAATAGGACGGTGTACTTCCAGGACAGGATTACACGGCACAGAACCAAGGGGAATTTTCTAAGTGAGCGCTCAAGGGTATCAATATATTTTCTCACACTTAGGTATGTGCATGTGCACACGCCTGCAGCCAAAATTAAACTGAACTGTGTGAATGTGCTAAAAAAAAACCAATAAAACGCCACCTTTCTGAGCGACGTGAGCTTCGTAGGATTGATACGACAGCAAAGAGCAAGCCACAAAAAAACAAGAATGACTCACAAGAACAAAATACAAGCACTGATCATCAGTAAGTATACTTGTCTCTCCCATTCAAAACAAGTAACACATACCAGCTGCACTTGGGATAGAATGTGGCCCCCATACAATTAACAACAATTGGTTGCATTCCCTTAAGGATTTTCCCAGACAAAAGTGCTCGCCGTATCAATACTGTTCCGAGCTCCCTCCCTCGCCTGCAGTGCTGTGGTATCATATCTGGCCTCTTTGTGCGCAGGGGGATTTCCAGGCGCTGAAACGGTGAGCCGGTTGGGAATGGGCAACCGACCTCTGGGCAGCGTTTCTTTAACCGTGTGGGAACGGAGCGCCCCATGTAGGACTGAATGACACGGCGACAAACGCAACATACTTTTTTCTCTAGGTGACACACTGACACAGCTGTGAGAGCCTCAGCGCAGATTTGAAATGACACCAGGCCAAAATTGACGGCCCCTGTGGTGTCATTAGACTGTCAGTTTTACCTGAGCTTCACAGGGAGGTGGTAGTAACGGGACCGGGGTCGACAATGTGCGTGTCTGTGCAGGTTTGGCTGTTAAATGGGTCGGATAGGGTGTGACATGATGCATCGCCTCGTCAAAGCCAATTAAGGAAGTCACAATGCTTCTGTCGATCATTTATCTGAAAGACAGAACCGTTACTTTGATGAACAGAATAAACGCATTCCAGCTGCGACAATAAAATTGACCAGTTTGTGATTCTTTGCATCTTCTGCCAGTTTGTTCCTTCAAAACAGAAAGCATCTTCCATGCATTAATATCACAATGTTGGCTGCTTGGACACGGAAATAATTTAGAGTTTTGAACTTGTCAGGATCCATAAACACTCAATTAGACAATCACCCATAAACCATGACGTCCACTGGGAGCATTCTCTGTGTCAGGAAGAAAACTCGCAAAACAATCAATCTATTAATTATTTCTGCACCCACTTCTCACACAAGAACTTGAAACCACACGCATATACACACTCTCAATAACCAAATATGCAGTGCCAATAAATTTACCAGCAACTTCATTAGTGGATGCTACATTCAGTCCAAGTGATTTGAGATTGTTTAACTTCTCAAATGAGATAAAAGAAAAAAAAAAAGAAATCAGATTTACTGGGAATGTGATGCAACAAGTACTTCTCATCCCTGGGTGTCAAATACTGATTGTTATCACAGCCCACCAGTGTCTTAAAGATACACATGAGGTTTTATAGGTTTATGCATCAAAAACCACATGGTAAGGTTTAGGAAAAGATCATGGTTTGGTTTGAAATAAGTAATTTTAGTTACCATTACGTGTGGCACATATGTTTTAATTAGTCATTATATTACGTTAGTAACTTTCTTACGTTACTTAAAAGAAATCCAGATTGACTTTTGCTTTTTCACAGACTTGAACCCTGCTGTCCGAGGTGAAAGTCCTGTGTTTGATCCGTGCAACCACCCTTGACCTCCTTCCTACACCAACATTATCAGTTTTTCTTCTTCATGACTCCATGACCTCCTTCTTCGACCCGGATCATCATGGTCACAATGTCAAAGGGCACCTTGTGGGGATCTTTCTGACGCACGTGGGTTCGACCAAACGTCAGTATTTGACGCCCTGGAAATGACAATGAGCTGGCAGTTTATGGGAGACACTCACACTGGCCTATAGAAACTATGCAATTTCTCAAATCTGCATTGGCTACCTGTTACTTGCTTTTTTTTTTTTTTTTTTTTTATTCCTCGAGTAAATTCCTCCGACTAGCAGCAACTTAGCATTTAGTCACACATGAACACATCACAAGTGAGTAATAAAGCAATTCAAATATAATGAAAGACGTCGTATTGAACGGTTGATAAGCCGGATACTTGTAATTACAATTTAGAGTTCTCTGACAAAGAACCTGTATGTGACCTTGAATAGTGCAGCTCTTGTACAAGCAAAAATGTAATCTTGTGTCTCAATGACTGAATCAGTTAAAAAAACACGTCTGGCCATTGGTCAGTAATGAGCAGACAGAAGGTTAATCAGATCTACTCGGCAAACGCAGAAAAACCCCAGCTGCACAGAAACCATTCTTCTCCTAACAGACTCGTAATTGCAGAGACAGACAGACAGATGCGGCTTACAAAACAACTCGTGAAGAGGAATGCCAGCCATTTGGCATGTACAGTACAACAGATGAATAGCTTTTGTTGAGGGGTTTCACCGGGCCCAGTTGACAGAGGGCTAAAGTCAGTGCTCCCCAGCCCAGCAGACAGACGGGACAAAGACGGCCCAATGTATTTCACCCACAGTTTTTCTCTAGGGGCCTTTTCACAGCTAATCCACTGGGCCTGAGAGGAGCAGCAGGACAGGTCAGTAATGCTGCTCCACCTCTGTGGAGGCCTTAGTCTTTGGCAGCATTATGGAGGCAGATAAAGGAGCTAGATGCTGCCTTCTGTGTCTCTGAAGTCACTCTTGTCGGGCTGATCCTGTTCCCTGACATTGGACTATTGGATGCAAGGCTGGCAGGTCATTGGCTCAGTTTGATAGCCAGGTAAGCTGCTGTAGAGCCTGCTGTTACTATAGTCTGCCCCGGCTGGGGGCTCACACTATGGCCTGGCTGTCATGAGATCAGGAACATACATCCCTACCGTCCATAACCACGTCCAATCGTTATTTGTTTTTGTCTTTCTGGCTCCCTTTCCCAGCTCTTCTGGACGCCCTAAATCACCCTGCCCACTTTTTTTTTTTTTACTTGTGGCAAATGCCTCTGACTCAAAAGCACTCTAAATATGTCACATTCCACATGGTACCTATCTCTGTGGTGGCAGTACTTTCTCACAGAACTTAAACCCTATTTTTCTTTGAATGAGAGTACTCCATTGTTGTTTCAAATTGTCCATCCAAACCCTAGCAACTTCCCCAAATCGGTATGCTGTAGGAATTTCTGGCTCCACTGCCAACTCTAGCTACCTGGTAAAGGGGATTAGGGCTGCTTTATCCTTTAGTCAAGAATGCGGAATGGCTGAACTTCTGACCAAGTCAGACAGGCTTGACATTCAAAGCCGGTGTTCCAGGGTGATGCCTCCAACCTCTGTTGTCCTTCACCCAACTTAAAATTCAATCAGGACAAGTTCATGTCAATGACACTTAATAAACGATCAAAACCATCACCTACTGTATCTAATAAATAGCGATGTAGGCAGTAATAAATAGCGATGTAGGCCGTAAATAGGGTACCTACACTAAAATCTTCGGGGAACTTCAAACATTCAAGAAATCGGTTAACACTCCCACAAATGCTTGGTCAACAGCCATATCCTTAATATACTGTAATTATAACCCAAGCATTCATGTCTGAACACTATCCATACCCATCAAAGATGTTGAGTTCAAACAGGTAAACCATGTGCCCGGCCATTTATCGCACTCCTCCTCCTTTGCCTCTGAGCTATCGCGTAAAAATAGCGATCATTGATAGCATTCCTGAGCCATGACACTGCGCTCAAGGTGACTACCACTCCCAGTAAGTGGGCAGCAAGCCTCTCAAGCTCATGAATACCATCCCGGTACACACATTTTCATCAGAAAACAGCTGCAACGCGGCCTCATCAAAACATGAAGGAGGTTTCAAGGTGCACCGTAGAGCATCTTTTTAGTTCTTTAAGGTTACAGTGGTTCAAAAACAAAAAGCCCCAACTTCAACTAACTACAGGAATAACATATAAAAAGGATTATGGACTGCCTCCTGAATGCTTATGCAACATTGCCTTATATTGACTGTACGAAATTTAAAATTTTCAGTATGTATGTTGGCAACGGAGACTCCTACACCAACGTGTTCTGATTAGTATTATATAGTAATATCACATATCTGTATACCACGCTCATTGCTAGCCATGAAAATTATAGCATTTTTTTGACTTTATCTTTTGGAATACAATCAAATTAAGGCCTCATTACAAAATATGCGTAAAATGAAAAAACTCCCATGACACGTAAGAGAGGTTTTAGCTTGTGAACTTCAAATTCTAAGAAACTGTCGCTAGGCCACAGCCCAAACGATGTTCAAACACAAAAACCAAATCTTGTACTTATCTCAAATCAAAACCAACCAGGGTTTTTCCATTTTTAGTCGCTGCTTGCTCAAGTGATACCACATAAGACGAATGAAGGGTATCAAAAAAATAGAAAAGAATCATACAAAACAAGGTGTGTCTCGGTTCTGGCAAGGTAAATGTGTCTTTCGCTCAAGAAGAAATTGAACAAACAGGAAGTTCTCCGGTAAATATGTTTCTTTTAAAGATTAAAAAGTGCAGTGACAAGTTTGCACCTACATGAGGGCTTGCGATAATGCTTATGCCTTGCTTTTAAAACAACTAGTCCTTCTATTTAGTGAAGTCCTTGTGCCTCTCTCCTTTGCTCAGCCTCACTAGCCGGTCTGTCCTTCGTGGAAGATGGGATGCACCTGTGAGGGGGATGCTGCAGTCAGCCTTGCCCTTGCTCTCAGTCCTGCAGACCAGCTGACATCTATCAGAGGTCCAAGTCTGTCAAGGACAGCAACACTCACGCATACCACCGAAAGGAGCTAAACTCCTCCACCAGTCTGCTGCAGTATGGAGGCAGAAATGAACACATTTAACTCAGTGTGTCAATATTTTTTTTCCAGACAGAAAAAGAGAGAGACACAGGTGCTGGGAGAAAACATTGGAAACTTTTCCCCCTCTTTTTACTCTTAATTAGTAATTCCTGGTTTTGGGAACTGTTACTCGCTTTTTCATTCCTCGAAAACCCCAGGGCAGCCAGAGAAAGGAGGACTGAGGCTCCGGCCCGACACCTGATGCCCTCCTCCTGGCACCAAGGGCCACTGAAAGATTCCTCAGGCTTGTGAAACCAGCCGGCTGTGCACAGGGTTCAAAGATTCAACAAATTCCAGGGCAGCTCTCAAGGGAGAGTTACTTTGTGAACGACCACACAGAACCAAAAACCCTTCAAATATTTGAGAATGGTTATTACAGACACACTAAACTTAGCAGGGACAATACATGTTCTTTTGATGACTGCTGTATTGATATATTTATTTATAGCTACATATTTTACTCATTTAAATAAAAAACATGATGCAAGTCAGAATACTGATATTTAAATGAATATGTATTATGTCTTAACATCTCCTTACTACCATGGAAAAGACTAAAACTACCACAGTCTGGTATAAAGTGATCACTAGCTGCCAAATGCAGACCTTGATGATGAGAAAAAACAATAATCTGGGAAACATCCTATTGGGGTGGAAAGTCGTGTACTAATAAAGGATGGCGGGTGTGTGGGTGTGTGGGTGTGTGTGCATGTGTGGGGGCCTGTCCAGATGGACCGAGGGCCAATATGGACGGAGCGGGGTCACAACAGAAACCAGAGTATCAAAGCTAAGAGGGCTGATTTCAGAAACTTGGCACTTTAAAGTAGCACTTATCCAGGGGTATCATATAAACTTAACCCTGCTGTCAGAATGGGTGCCTGGAAGGAAATGAGTCGAGGGTCATGACCTTGAAAGCACAAGTCAAACATTGCCGGCCACGGCGCACACAGAGTCACAAGGTAAGCTGCACGGCCCCGGCCTCGGTGCGCCAGATGGCTCGAAAATCTGAGTCGACGGCTGATGGAAATCTCTGAAGACCCTCGTTCTGTCTCGGGCCCCTCCGCAAGAGCGGCAGACTGATACATAAGTAACACAGCAACTGTCACGCTGCGACCACACACCACCGCCGGCTTATTTCCTTCAATTTGTCTTCCCACTACATCCAAAAACTCATAACTGTCCACATCAAAAAGAAAAGAGGAAGGAGGAGACAAAGTAGTTAATGAAGATGTGACGCCAGATGTTAAACTACTGAACTTAAATCCAGTCAGTAGCGTCTCCTTGGCTTTGTCATTTTAAAACTTTGAGAAGTGTTAATATTTGCTTCACAGTGACAAATGTTCCTCAGGTTTCTTCGCTTCTAGTCGGCGAGATACAAGCTAGTGCGAACGCCGTTATACCGGTCGCCACCCTGCCAACAACACAAGTAGGTCATAATGATGCATCACTAGCCCGCTTCAATATCACCATCATAACAAATGTAACAAATAGTTGCTCATCTCTCTTTCACACGTTCTCTCTCAGCACGTACTTTAGATGTTCAATTCATATAAAGCAACCCTGACCTCCCAGAAATCTGTCTGATGGTTGTGTCGCAAACAATGTTGTTAACTACAGGAGTTACGCTGGTTTTATTATAAATGACAAGATCCTTTTGTGACTGTTTGAAGCAGCCGACGGCATTCATACTTCTACTCAGCTTCCGCCAGAGCCCCTTTTGCAGCAGAGAGTGAAAGACTGCTAATGACTGTTTTTGGCCCCTTTGATTGACAAGACAGGATTAAGGGGTCTCGCAGTGTCTGCTCTCGTTCCAAGACCCACTGAACATCCACCTAGTTAAAGGTTCAGTCAGCAAATATTGCACGGTGGACCATCTTTCGCTCCAAGTCACAGTTAGCAAACAGTAGCCTGGTGGTGCTGCATCAGTCATTACAACAGTAGTTTCTGAAGCCATGCACTCTTAATGAGTCATAAATACCTTCACAAATGACAAGGACTCGCTGCCGAACCTCATTTCTTTTAAATGGTTTCAGTACAATCAGCTATCAAAATATGCCTCGTCCTTTGTACCGGATTTTGATACCAAAACTACATCGACACAAACATATTTGCATTTTAAAAGGCAAAACCTACAAATCTGCAAAAAAGGCACGGCATGCGTACTTTAATTGAGGTAAGTAAATCTTAAATTGAGGACGCCTTATTTCACTCTTTTCAAACTATTTTTTAGCCATATAGCTGTCTGAGTTGCGTGCTCTTCAGCCACTTTGGGCTTTTCTGTGTGCAGCTGGTAAGCTGGCATCCGCTGATGACGTGACGCAATTAGGAAACATCGATAAATTGCAGTATTTAACAATAACTTGCATTTTAGGGGATGTCTGTTAGTTAACAGAAATAAATCTGTGGTTACACTCTCCCCCTCTAAAATGCATGGAAACTAAAGATTTGCAACGTAATGTTAAATGCAACTTTCTTTTTTTGAAAACCGGTATGAAAATCAAGATAGTGGTAGTGAACATTTTCGAATGAAAACCAGCCCAACAAATGCTGCAGTGAGTTTAACAAGTGTTTTACTTTTGGTAATTAAACTACAGCGTGTACCTTTAAAATGGCAATAATGCTGTCAAAAGAAAATCGTCCCCCCCCTCTCTAATCCCCGGCTTGTCCCACCAGGCCTACGGTCTACGCACGTCAAACCTTCAGTCACTAGCTCCACCTGAGGCCTCCTGCTCACTGCCATTACACCACGCACAATGGCTCATCAAGGTGTCTTATTTCCGAGTCACATTCTTGAATGAATGCTCCCCTGAAATCAAATCATGTGGAAATGAACAGAGAATAGGTGGTCTCTGTCAAGCTTTATTGGTGGATGTGACCCTTCAGAATTTTTAACTGTGCAAACACACACACACACACACACACACACACACACACACACACACACACACAGCAACCTGAAATGAACTGACAGCAATCATATGCAGACACATGAAAAAAAGCTGTCTGTAGGTTTTGGAGTTTAATATTTTTAGTGGATGTTCTTGTTTAGTCAGCAACAATTGGTACACTAAACTTTTTCACATCATCGGTGGAATGACAAGATTGGCCTGCGGACAAAGACATCCTCCATTGTGTCCAACAGGAAACTCGAACGTGCTATTTCCAAATCATTTCCTCTGTTCCGCTTGTTTTGTGCGTGTTTTTCGATATGTAGCAACCTATCTAATGAAACAGTCTCTTATGAAATAATCTCCTCACCAATAGCCTACCCAGCACAGACTCCTATCTGCTAAGATTGAGAGCTTTTGGATGTTATCGCCGATGCATGTTATATTTGTAGGAAACTGACTCTCTGATTGGTCCAGAGGCCCTCACAGTCTTTTGGTGTCGATTATTATTATTATATTAGCCAAGAAGATAACACCGGTTTCTATCCATGTATTCATATAATCAGTTTCCAAATTCAAATCCATATAACATGTCAAAAAGACCAAATACCTTTAGTGCTGAAGACAAGAAGGTGAAGAAAAGGACAAATAATGTGACAGTCAGCGGTAATGTGACGAATTAATAGTTTATCTATTGCAGAATAGGTATCTCTTGGATCAGTGTTTCTAGCTTACTTGAGTGATACTCAAGTTCAATAATTTAATGAATAGCTAGAGTTAATGTCAGTTACTCCCTCCTTCAATTAATTAGGGAAAGCGCCAAACACTATTCAGGTGTTGCATCCTTATTTGGAGAAATACAATTTATCTTTTTAATTTCCCGCACCAATGATCCACTATCTGTTTAAACATTTTAAGGTCAACATTTTATTGAAATCAATGTATCTAAAATTAGGCCTGCTTGTAAAAGTCAACTCCATCCTCTTTTGTAATTAATAACAATAATTGGGAAGCCTTCACATTTTCATTATGGATTTGAATTGTATTGTATTGTATGCATAGCAAACAGCATGCATCATTAGAGAAATGCCCATGAATATAAAATGCAATCATTCTTGCTGTTTGTGTTTAGAATGTTAAAAAGCTAAAAGGCAACAGGGCGCGAGTGCCATCATTGGCTGGGTTTCACAATTAGCAGCTTTTTTTTTTTTTAATGAATTTAATGTAACATCCAATGGCCACATATGCTCTTATCTATAGATGCACTTTGGAAATATTTGAACCTCATCCCTACAAACCATGGGCCACCTGCAGACACCTTCTCTATGAACACAATGATCGGTGGTGGAATTGAAATTGTTATAAGAGTGTCAATAATAGTTGTATACAAGTTGTGTCATGCAATACAAAATGAAAAAAAAAAAAAACTAAACAGGAAATAGAAAAATCATTCATAGAAATCCTCCAAAAAATGAATACCAAGAACAGGACGCGCATGCAGTCCTCTCTGCGTCACTGTGTTTCCATCGTGCTGTTTAGTAACTTGACAACGGCTGCTTTGTTGCCTCGCGCACACGCCATGCTCCAACTTTTACATGTTTGATGAACTGTGACGACAATGAGGTTGAGACTCTGGTAACACATGACACTATTCTGTATAGCCACAAGGTGCTATAAATCATGCTCTCAAGAACTGAAGTATTGCACTGCGGATGAAATGTGAAATACATTGTCATGGCAACGTAAATTAAAGGATACCGTGATGCTGATAATTTCATAACAGTGGTTTAAATATAAGAGTGCAATGTAGCCTAAAAGAAACACACAAAATGAGGTTAGCAGTTGACCATGTGGCGTTCTCGTGAAGTGTGTGGTTTAAGTCAGGGAAACTACCTGCACTTCTCTACGTCTGCCTGTCAACGGCAGTAAACAAACATGTAAACATGGACACAAGTTTCACATAGAACCACATATACAACAGAAACTACACCACATATGCTCAAACAGGTCCGTCACTTCTCTTTACATTCGATAGAACGGTCATACAGACACATACGTGCCCAATTAATGTAAAGCTGACTGCATGAAAACTCGGATAATCAAAATGCAGAGTGAGCAAGGTGTGGCTGGATCAAAGAGAGTTGTTGGTTTTGCTGGTACAGTGCCAATTATCTTTCAAGGGACACTGGTTCAACGGTTTTGCCTCAGATGGTTGCACACCTGTGGGCTTGAAACAACACCCAGCCCAGAGGAACCTCCAGAGCTCCAGGATGTATGTTCATAAAGTTTCTGAGCGCTGGAAATGTGATCCAAATGTAACCACAGATCACTTTACACAATTGAACAATTTTGAGACCCGTCTAGTCTCGTAGATTAAAACATTTGTGTCTTAAAAAAAAAAAAGATAAAAAAGGCAGGTGCCTGTGTTGTAAGAATGGAGGAAAAAAACAAAACAAAAAAAAACTTAAACTCCCTCATCTGTACCAACATACATTATGAGGAGTCCCCACATCCAAAATTCCCAACTGATCAAAAATAGCTTCTTTTTGTAAAATTCTGTACATACATATGTCCAATGTAAACACTGTATTTTGTGCATTGTATTTGCGATGCTGCTTGAGGCTGTGTTGTTCTTTTGTGTGAATATAGGGATACTCAGCAATAACATAACAACAAAAATGAGCACAGGTGGTGGAGTTAACGTGCATATGGTGGAATTTAAAAGGGTTTTATTGGGTTCATTTTCAGATGATCATGGTGAGTAAAAACAGTAAAGCAAAATGCAAATAACTATACTTTATAGGATATAAGTATTGTAAAGTTATATACAATGTAGAATATATATATGTTAAACTATATATATATATATATATATATATATATATATATAAATATAAATAAATTAAGCCCTTTTTCTGCATTAACTTCTGTAAAAGTTTTCATGATCGGCCAGGATTGGCTGATAAAGTTGGCCAACTGATAAATTGGTCAGGCTCTAAAGAAAAAAAAAACTAATCTTCAGTTATAAATTATTAAGGCTCACAATTCAGGAGTTATGTGAAATTAACATGATATTGTCTTTAATTATTTCTCATATAATGTAGCCTGCTTAAAAAACTACATGCAACTAAAATGTATACATTGTAATTTGTTAAACTGTGTCCAGTCAATTTACACTGAAATAGTGTCATTAAAGTGACTAATGCAGGGAGTTATTATTGCAGCTACATAAAGCTGGGGACTTAGAGATTTAAGAAAAAAAATGAATAAAGAATTGTAAATATCAAAGCAGCAGAAGCTGAAGTGTGATTTTTAGTTTGTAGTGTGGGTATATCCCAAAAAATGGGATCCTACATTTCCCATAATACAACCCTCCGTTACAGTTCCCTGCCTCCTGTGCTGCCACACCTCCAGTTTCTAATGCAAGCTTTAGGTTAAAAATAATAAGAATAACATTGATGGATTCGTACTGTGCAGCAAATTTTGACAACCTCAAATGTGTTCTGGTGATATCACCACAGTTATCACCCTTAGGCGGTCTCTCTGTACTGTCACTGTAAGCCTATTGTACACATGTGATTCCCTACGAGCCCCTAAGCATCCCATGGTGGTCTCGTTTAAAACAAATGGTGCCCTAAAATCATAAATTCTGATATTCCAGAAGCACTTTGTAATTTTCAAGCCTCCCATTCATTCATTTAGTCATTCAGCTGATGCCATGCTTGCATATAACAAGTATCCCTCAGTATACTCATTATGGCATGTGAGCACCACATCAGAACCTGGAGGGAGGCATTAAAATGAGTGCAGCAGTTCCATCTTATGGTCAGCGGCAGGTACTACAACAAGAAACAAAACATCTTTCACTCTTCTTTCTACTTGTAAGTCTCACTCTCGTATACAGACACTCTGTTTCTGATGTTTACAAAATTCAAACAAGAGGATATTCACAGCATGCATGTAACGCATCTGCAGGAAAGCGGGATGAGAGAGAAAAATGTGCATCATCTGCGTATGAAAGCGCCATCAGTGACACCATTGAGGAACTTGTCCTTGGAGGAATTTCAAAGGTCTGCATGTCATTGACCAGAGAGCTCCGTCGAGCTATGTGCCCATTTTGTTTGTCGCAAATGGAGTCTCTTTTTTTGGCGGCCAGCCCCATTATTTTCAGGCACACGTCTTTCCCACATGAAAGGCAGGAAAACGCGTTTACTCATGCGTAGATGCACGACCGCGGATATGTGTGCGCGCACATAAGTGCGTAAAAGCACACGTGCACAAAACTGTACAGGGGTGGGATGTTTAAACCTTTCTTGGCATCTAATCAGACCGAGTTTCCCATGAAGTTTTCTGTGGAGCAAAAGTGACTTGAACTGATTGCGGTGGATAAGTGGCCTAAGCAAACAGCACTTCCACTGTGACAAGGGAGTGGAGAGAGCAATTAGTCCGGTCTTGAGATCTACAATTCCATAACTTTAGATAAACCCTCTTGATTACCCCATAAAACTGGCCTTTCCTGAATGGCATGTCATTGAGGAGAAATGGGGCCATGTAAAGTGCAAGGCTGGCAAAAGTCCTGGAGTTCAGCAAGTTGAAACGTAGCGCCATGGGAACTATGCCGATCATATGTTTTATAAGTTGTGGCAGAGATAGCTCTGGGAGTGAAGGCGTACCAAATGAACACACAGGAAGCAATTTAAGTGCAAACAACAGCGGCACGCTGTTGGCAGGTAAAAGGCGTCATCTGCCAAAACAAACATGAGGGCATGCTTTCTTAACTGCCTTTAAGCAATTGCCGTTCGGTGATGATACTGAACTTAACGCTGATCGTCAGGCTTTAGGCTGCTGTTAAAGGTCATTGTACTTCATACGATAACACCCTCTGAACAGGGCTACGTCAGATGAACACATCACAGCTGCATGCATCTTTATTCCTTTTCCTCTCAATGTACATCGGATTTCTGTAAACTTGCTTGATTCATGATCCACAGGCTTCCCTTCCTGTTGAAATTGGCAGCTGAGCAGCAGTGAAGAAGGCAGAGGGGAGTCACAGTTACAGTAGAGTACAGTACATCCCAACAGCTGATAGCTCCACAGCTCACAAAAGACACGGCCCGGGACGCCATCGCTTGCAATGACAGCAGCCACGCAGTGAAGTACAGTGCAGCTCAGTGCAGTGAAGTATGATCTAACCAGCAGCTCGAGCAAACTCCCACGAACACACTTAGGTGCCTGGTACAAACACATTACACCACAGCGAGGTTCAGACGGTCTGAAATAGGAATAAAGTTCAGCCAACAGATACAACGCCGTATGGAACATTACGATGGACGAGATGGAAACTTAAAGATTATCATACAGAGTGGTGCACTATGGCACGACCCTGCAAACTGCGTCTAGTGTAATATGGTACCGACGCTAGACTGCATTTTAAAATGCGCTGAAGTGGAATCATGTAACCAAAACACGCGAGTGCAGGCCTGGTAAAGTACAGTAAAGGGATTCAAGATGAGGGGGCTGAAGGGATCGAGGGAGGGAGGAGTGGAGAGATTGAGCGTAACAAGCAAGCACACATAAAGCCTGTCTCATTCTTTTTTTTTTTTTTCCCTCCCCTCCCTCTCTCTGTCTCTGCCTCTCTCACCATTACAGCAGCATTAGAAGCTGAGCTGCTCAACTGTTCCAAGATGTCAGAACTACAAAGCTCCCTTGAATGAGGGAATGTGGGGCCCAGGGCAGCGAGGGAGTCTGGAACAGCTGGCTCAGTCGTGGGGCCTCCTGTTCCCTCGCTCTGCAGCCGCTAGCTAGCTGGGACAAGACAGGGATGTCTGGCTGGGGGGTTGGGGGTGGGGGGGTTGCTGTGTGTGGGGGTGTGTGTGGGTGTGTGTGTGTGCGTGTAGGGAGGTTGCATAGAAAAGGGTCAGGGAATGTTTCTGTCTTTTCAAAGTAGGAGGGATGACACTGGGATCACCAGCCAGGTCCCCCTGACCAAAGCTGCAGAGGAGGCGGTGGGTGGGGACAGAGGAGGAAGTGTGTGGCTTTGTGAGGTTGAGGAATTGTTGCTAGCGATGTTCAAATTCATTTCAGGCCCTAAGATTTCAACAAAACGCGGTTGCACCATTGCCCAATGACACGTCAAGTGCATGATCAAAAAGGAACTAAGCGAGGAGCGGGAAATCCAGAGAAGAGTGGAGTATCCGAAACATGATTGTCTTGGATATTTCAAAACACACACACACACACACACACACACACACACACACACACACACACACACACACACACACACACGTGTGCATGCACACATATGGAGAGAACGCTGCATCTCCATCTGCTCATGCTCTGAGCTTAGGGAGACATGGAAAATTACAGGGAGAGAACACTTGTGGCTTCCATCCCATCTTTAGTGTCTGAGAAGTGTGACTTAAAAGGAAGGAGGATAAAAGGAGACCAACTATTTTCGACAACTGTAAACAAGAGAAAGCTCTGGAGTGTTGAAGGTTAACGTACAGAAAAGAAAAGATATCATATAGAGTTTCAGTGGAGCTCAAGGAAGGTATCAAGTTCAAATAAAGCTAAATTCTGCAGCAAAGTGAGCCTCATTTTCCCAGAACATGAAAATAGATGAACGTCTGTGAGGACCGCCACACATGACGCTGGAAACGACAGCACAATGCAGGCAATGGAAAGGGACTTAAGCAGCTACATCTGCACTCATGGATACAGAAGACCCACAATTACTAGCTGCAATGGAAATACGACTTTCACAGGACAAACTCAAGGCAAACGTTTAATGTAAACCACCATACAGTAAATGTAACCAAATGATGTTGGGTCCCATGAAAGGGCTGTTGTTCATTTGAGACATGGCACCATTCAAGAATCTCACTGTAATTGTATTGTTGCTTGTTTTGTTTTTTTATTGCTGTTTTTTTTTTTTTTTCCACGCTTTGGGGGTGTTGTCATCTGCATTAATGAGATACATATGAATTTGCTGGAACTTTTTCTGACACATATACACATTAAGGGTGCACCCAAACACACACACACACACACACACACACACACACACACACACACACACACACACACACACAAACGCAGGTTGGGAATTCAGGCATATCTTTATGCTGCACACATACAACATAGCATTCCTGGTGGGGGTGTGAGCTCTGCAGACCTCAAAGACGCAAATTCCCAAAAAGCAGAGTAAAACATCCCCTTTTAAAGAGAAGACTGGATATTTTATAGGAGTTTCCATTTGAGGATGCGATGAGGCGGACTATGCACTCGCTCCACACAAAGCCATAAAACTCAGTCTTTGGGCAGCTCAGAGAGGAATCCAAAGAAGATTAGAGCTGCTCTTAAAACCGGATCTTAATTGTGTACGTTTGTAATTATACAATGATTCGCCTCGACCCTTCAGAGTGACATAAACATCTGGAATTGGGCACCACGGAGGCTTTCTTGACGACTGCAGGCGAAGAAACTGAGGGTGAGTGAGAATAACGAGAGAAAGGAAAAAAACAACAACATAAAGATAAAGTGTTGCAGATGATGCTGGACTAGTAAATATGGGATTTCCTTTCTGTTGTACATACATGTGAGGTATGTGCTGGTTGGAGGACACAAAAGATGATCCCTGGAGTTCCCGTTTTAACCCACAACATAGCACCAATCCCGACATCCTAATAGCTCCACCTGCAGCAGCTACAGCTCCTGAGGTCCCCTCAGCAGCTTCGTGGATGCTACAGTGCATCATCCAGTAATCTTGGACTTTTACCATATTTTTACCATTCACCAGAGTGCATTCAAAATGTTTAGTATTGGCATTTCAAGCAAAACTACTGTTCCAAATTTTCTCTGAACTATTCAAATTTTAATCGAATATCGCAGTGTGCTCTTCTTCTTCATGTTATTTAATGGAGGCTGGCAGTACGCTTTTTAAGGTGCATTACAACCAGGCGCCAGTAAAAAAAAACAAGGAAAATAAGGAAAAACAATAGTCGCATGCACTAATCGATTTGGTAGATACTGACGACTATTAGAATATTCGAAATTCGTGCCCCATCCCTAATTGTGTTCGTTAGGTATATAAAGGCCGTACGTGAGCAATCACAACTTTTGCAACTGCAGAATGCTGTGAAAAAAGTACAATATCTCTTTGGAACGTCACAACATGGAGAAAAATTCCTCTGGAGGAGATTGAACGCAACACGGGGCCGTTGTCACACCAAATGTGGATGAACATCATGTACTATGCACAAATATGTCAACACTGAACAGTGCAATTGTTCTTCAGAAGGGGTTTTGTAAGGGGCTTCGTGATACGCGTCAGAGGTTTGGCATACAGTCGGGTCTGGTCATCGTGCTCAACGTGCAACAACGTTCATGGAATTCGTGCTGCCGTTAAGTTCGAGCGTGCAGGACTGTAGGCCGGAGCATCCTTTCTTCTGAGAAGGAATCTGAGCAACATGCTTGTGTTTTTGAGGAGGTCAAGCATATTCCAGGTACCCCATTTACAGACTGCTTCTGTTTGTATTCAGTCAAGGAAATGACTGAAACTATTTCCCCCCCAGCGAATAAAAAAGTGTATTTATTCAGACGAGGGTCAAACTCTGGTTTGACTGTAACAATGGCGTGGAAACAGTTCATTCATCTCCGCCATAAACTACCGCTTGTGACGGCCCCGTGCTTTGAAACACGAACCGGCAGCAATCTACCTCCTGATAATGTATAATGTTAACATTAAGTGAGGCAACACTGCTTATTTCCTCAGTTTATTATTGCACACGCAGAGAGCAATGTTACACAATTCACTTCTGCAGGGGGAGCGAAAAAATGAAAGAGGAAGTTTTCCTCGGTGGGAATGGAAAAGACAAACACCGAAAGTGACAGGGGTGCAGTGGGTCATTTAGAAATCGAAGACAAGGCCGCGTTCAGAAATCAAACGGGACAACATTCTTTAAAGAGGAGCTTAGTTGGAGAGAGGACGGGAGAATTAAAACTGGGGAAAAGAAGGAAAAACGAGAGCAGGAATTATCAAGGGAAATGACTTTTAATATCATCTATTAGGAAGGCCTGCAGTTAGCCTAAGAGTGACATCGCCATGGTTATTTAATACGCCTATATATGGTGGGATGTAAGGCTAGACACGAGGGAAGATGGATGAAAGGAAAGAGTGAAACTACGGCCTGTTCTATTTAGATGAACTCACTTTTCCCGCCGAGCCTTTAGTTACACGACAGATCAAACAATCATCTATCTGGAGGATAACACGTCAAAGTTAGACACCAATAAAGACATCTGCTGCAAATATTTTCTAAAACCCGAAGATGAAAGGACATCTCACAGTCGACGCATGGGCTGACAAAGACGAGTGGCACCAGAACCACATTTTAAATCTTCGTCTCATTTTCCCGTCAGGGCTGACAAAGAAGGACAAGCTATCCTGCGTCAGATGAAACACCACCAAATGTCACTTGAGGATCCCAAATCCCTACAATGACTCAATTATACCTCTGCTCAGTCTCTGGCAGCGTACACAAAACCAAGACATTTTGGGTGACCTCGGACTGACTCCCGAGGAAGCAGGCACAAAATGACAGTCAGCGTTAAGCTACAATGCCTGTGACACATTAGCCTTAAACTGTTGGTGTCTTCTCAAATGCTCCTAAAACTCAATGTCATGCTGTGACGTGAAAGAAATGACGTGCGACAAAGGCTTTGTTGTTACGGCAAAACATCAGGAAATGTCAGGTGTATGTGTGTGTGCTTTCCTTGGCAGGTGGCACTCCCTCGAGCGCACACACACACACGCGCACGCACACACACACACACACACGCACACACACACACGCACACACACACGCACTGTGTCCTCTGCATGAGATGACTCACATGCCGTGACATCTGGTTAGTGGTGGATACATTGTTCGGGGTAGCACAGTGACTTAACACTATGCATAATGGAAGGAAAACGGAAAAGGAGAAAGCCATGGAATAAAATACATTATTATAATATTAGGCCTCGGTTCTCTATTAATGTTTTTTCCTCCGTTAACAATGGGGGTCCGTACTGCCAGCACTGGGGACAACTGTGGCTTGACTAGTTCCTGGACAACTCGGCCCTCCAGTTAAAGAGAAGTGATAAAAAAAAAAAAAAAAAAAAAAAAAAAAAAAAAAAAAAAAGTTGGGAGCAAGAAATGGAAAACATCAGAATCTGGGCAGAGAGCGAATAAATACTTCCTTTCTTCGCAGTTTTTTTTTTTTTTTTTTTCTTGTCTGCTCACGTTTAAGCTTAGCAGACATAATAGCTTGCTCTTGAACTAAACAGAAACACAGACATCAGTGTGAAGCTGGTTGATAGTCAGGTCTAGTGTAAATGAAACGGAGCTCTTGTCAGGCCAAAAACAATAGCAGTGGCTGTGTATAGAAATGAGCTCAAGCCAGATTCAAAGCAAAATAATCTGCAGTGAATGTATCCTCTCATCCCTCATTACTGCTTCCCCCCACGGCTTCATCTGGGAGAGACACTGGTAGAGTGAGGCTGTTGAAGATACCCACCTCCCCTCTTCTCCCAGCACTGCCTCAGGAATGCTTTTCTTCTTCTCCCCTTAGCCCCATGTGTAGACGCCCTCTCTGCAGGGTGTGTTTTGCATGTAAAGCAGGCTGCAGATGCTGTCCGCAAAAAAGGGGACCAGGAGGGACAAGGGGGGACCGGGACACAAGGAGGCCCCACTGCCATGCCACCCGCCTGGCCTCGCCTCGCCTCGCTTTGCTTGCCACCCCCTCCGCGGCTTCCCTCCCACAACACCTCTCATTACTTCACCCCTCCCGCCCCACCTCCCTCCTTTCCATCCCCTGTTCGACATGCCACCCCTCCATCACTCCATCGGCCCCTTCGACCATCCCTCTGCCACCCTCCTAGCACACGCAGTTGTGTGTCTCCTGGGAAACAAGCTCTAGTTGGTGTATGGAGGCACGCTGAGTACACACACACACACACACACACACACACACACACACACACACACACACACACACACACACACACACACACACACACCATACCACTTCAGTGGATAGAAAGACCTGAGAAACGGCATTTGGACAAGAATAGAGAATGAAAGAGAGAGGAGGCAGAAAGAGAGTGATCACCTCTAATAAAATGGTTCTTTACAATCCTGTTATGCATATTCGGCTTGACATGACCACATTCAGGGGAAATAATTAACAAGTGTATGGCGTACATTAATATTGCATTTGACAGGAGACAGGTGGCTAGCTGGGAGCAGATGTTAGGAGGCACACCAAAGAGAGAGAGAGAGAGAGAGAGAGAGAGAGAGAGAGAGAGAGAGAGAGAGAGAGAGAGAGAATGGAAAATTAGTTCAAAGTTTAAAACTTTAAACATGTAATAATTTAAATGCATCCATGTGGTGCTGAAAGAGTTGGTTAATCTTTCACTGTGTAGACAACGCTGGAAATATATCTGACTAAACAATTATTTGCTTGTCATTCATAAAGGAAAAGTCCGACAACAGTTTGTTTTTGCTTCAGAAATGTGAGAATTTTATGCTTTTCTTTGTTTAATTTTATAATAACTTGAAGTTTTGGACTGGTGAACAAAACAGGCCATGTGAAGATATCCGAAACTGTGAAAGTTTTTTTTTTTTTTTTTTTTTTTTTCTCCAGTTTTCATTTGATTTAACAATCAAATTAAACGATTGACTTGTTAGCTGATGTTCCAAAGATTTGTCAATAAAGAAAACCATTGTTAATTGCATTAATAGAATTCTGTGTGATATATCTCTATATCCCATCTAGTAAAGGATCCATCTACTCATCCATGCCTCCAGCTCCTCTGTCTGCTGCACACAAAGCACCACAGTGTGGCCAGTCGGGGAGGGTGCAACTGGGATGACATAATGGTGTTTTCCATCCAACCTCCCTACTCTAAAGATATGCACTGCGCTGAAGGTGTGGTGGTGGTGTGTGTGTGTGTGTGTGTGTGTGGGGGGGGGGGGTGGGGGGGTTGTGAGTGAATAATTGTCGTGACACACTGGTAAATTTGGATAATTAGTTTTTCTGTTACTTTTACTTTTTATACACACCTCAGACAGTCTTCACATGCGTGTCACTCAATCCCATAGAGCGCATTTATGATTCCTCGCGGTGCTTATGTAATCCACAAGCCATAGGAATAACACTCATATACGATGAGACAGACTGGTCTTGTGTGGACTGACTGGGATGTTGGTTTCTCTTTTACTTAAAGAACTGCATGTGCAGCAATTTGGCAAGCTCACAGGAATCCTTTAAATGTTGGGCGTGAATGTGCTGAATGACGCCACATTGATCAGGCACCTGACATAACCTACAGTCATTCATACAGCATATAGCATGCGTGTAAAGCAGCACCTGACGGTCTATTGAGCAATATCTTTAGAGGGATTTAAGGGCTTTTGTTTGTCCTCCTGCATGTCTTTATACAACAAAAACATAAAAAGGAACCATCAAATAAGAAGAGTAAACATTAATTTCCTTGGGTAAAGCCCGGGAGCGAGGGAGGGTTGATGCCTCCATTGTGTGAAACGCAGATAGATGTGTGGCCAGAACCCTAGTTTGTGTGGGCTTCTCTGTTTCCCCTTAAGTAAATTCAGTCCCATCCCTCTTTACAAAACTGTCCTGTAACATACTCAGCTCTTCATTATACTGTGTAAAGTGCATTATGCTCATTCTGCTCTGAAATGAAACACTGGAGTCTTTACGAGCTTTGGGTACCGAACTTTGACACTTTTATGGCACCGACAGAATTACTTCGGTACCGTCTTCTTTCGAAAACTGCCTTGTCATTAGTCTACAACCAAAGTAACACATTTTCATTATTAGTCGGATAACTTTTGCTAAGTTTACTCAGTGCCAGCAAGCCAGTTTACCATATATAACCTCTACTGAGGTGTCCCACCCCAAAAGGTAAAAATCACTCGGCTTCAACTTAGGCAAGTGAGAAGAAGAACGTCTTCATTCTTTTTTTTTTTTCAAAATTATTTTTGGCCTCTCACCTACAGCTGCTGTAACTGAAGGCTTCTCTGTGCGCAGGTAGCATCTACTGATAGCATTGAGGCCTTTGGTAAATTGTAGCATCTAGTTTGCATGCGAGGCATTTAGGGGACATCTACGTTTTGTAACTACAGAAAATAACCTTGGCTACACTCTCCTCTTCTAAACTGCATGGAAACTAAAGATTTGTATCATAATGTATTTTATTTGATTTCTTTTACATTTTTGTTTTTTTTTTGTTGTCAAATTCTTACTGAAACAAAAAAAGTATAATTCGGGAACCATTAGATATTGGTACCGGTATCAAATTAGTTTTTAACGATACCAAGCCCTCGTCAATACTGTATCTAGTGGGGCTTACGCGTGGATCTGACACACTGTAGTGTATGCGGAGAATGGGAGAGGATCGGCATCGCAATTACAGATATACACACTTCAAGATATTTGGATTTTAGATTTGAAATCAAATCAACCACCTCCGTTTCCAAAGTCTAAACACTGACATTTCTCATTGTGTCTACTGCTCTTGTCGACAGTTGTTTCACTGTACTGACTGGAGTGTCTGACTCCGCGGCTCAAGGGGCCTGCAGAAAACACACGGGTCAGGAGGCAGGAACTCTGGGAGTCTCCATGCTTTGCTTCACCATTTGGAACCACTCTCAACCTATCACAAATTCCTCCTTCTTGGCAGCTCTACAGTTTACCCTCTCTCTCTCTCTCTCTCTTTCTCCCTTTCCTCTTTTCATCAGTGCTGGCAGTAGAACTGTAGTCTACATTCTGCACTAATTAACAACCTTTAGAGGAAGACCACCAAACTGGTGAACTGGCACGCTCAAAGCACGCTTACAGTTAGACTCTTTCACTCTGTTTTAATCTTTCTTCGTTTTCTGTCGGTCCCTGTTTGGTTGCGTTGCGCTGGGGAGTTGTGTTGCATCAGCCAACGCAACTTTTCAAGCTAAGCCGGAGCTTCGTGTAAACCTAAGCCTCCTCCAGACGAAACACTCACGAGTGCACACACTCTGACACTCAGAAAAAAAAATATTTTTCTATTGATCATGCTGCTAACTCTTATATAGCAGCCATCCTTACAGTGAAAGCCAGTGCACATTAACTTGCTGTTATCTGAATATCTGAATATCTGAAGAAACAACTGTAACATTCACAGGGACCGAGTTGGCTGTCCTCTCTCCGAGATATACAATAAACAAAACTACTCCTCCTGTTTTATTATGCAATATTTAACATGTTCAGATCTTCCTACGTTTCACACACAGACTGTGTTGAGACTCACACCGTAACATAGTTAATGTCTTCACAATGTAAACCACCTTTACTTCTGTCCTAATCCAAACTATTCAATCATCCTCATCATCTCTAACAACTTGAGATATACTGTTCCACATTGCAGTGGTCCAGTTGTCATAAGAGAGGTCATTCTGATGCCACTAATCACTCAGGGATCTGGGATCTGATCACAAAAAAAACACTGCATCCCATTCTATGCGGTAAATCCAAATGTTCACAGTCGGTTCCTGTTGTGCACGAATGGATCGCAGCCCAGTAATGTACATGGAGTGGGGAGAAGCAGTAACTTTTGTGAGTCAGTGTTCCAAGTTACGTCGCTTGTTCAACATCAGCACCTGTGTTACACACGTTTTTGCGACCACTGGTGTGTCCGTATCTTATCCCGAATTTCGACCGCTGCCGACTACCTTCACATATGAGGTGTCAGCCAAGTGACGCAACAGAAAGACAAATGATTTCCTGCATGCTTGGGACGTTTATGAAGTAGCTCGAAGCTTTTCCCGCCATACTGCAACAGAATGTGCAAATTTGGTGCTTGTGGACGCCAAAACTGGTTAGCGATATTGTCCACAACTGCCAGCTTTGTACAACCTTCTAAGCACTGTTATCGCTAACAGAAAAGAGCTCATACTGTTGTTGATGCTATGATTGGCTGAACTGTGTTGCGCAGTCGGTAAAAGAATTCTCTACTAATATTGAGTTGCTCTCTTCTCAAAATCATTGTTTTGTGTTGTTAACATTAGAGGCGCGTGCGCAATCAGAATATACCGCAATAATAACCAGGATACTAATGTTTATCGTGTCATGAATGGACATGAATAACCAGATTTCTGAGTTCCATGTAAATGCCATATTCTGAATATGATCTAAACTGGGATAAGTCTCATTACTAGGATACTCAAGTATATGTGCACTCACTGCTGTGCCTAGTTTTAGTTTAGCTCTGGATTTCAACTGTTGATGGACAGAGCACTTTGTAAAGTGTTCATGAAGTTCCATCAAGGTCACTTCTATGTGGCATTGAGATTTGCTTTTTTAACGAATAGAAAATATTTTTTTTTTCCCAATTGTGTTTTTTGTGTGTTTTTTTTGCCTTGAAAACCAGCCCGGTAAGATTCAACCAACATGCACACAGGCGTCGATGCAGTATACTGGAATGTACACAAATACAGACGCACACAAGCACTCTGCGTCAAAACCTCAAGCTGCTGGTCTGGAGCATCAATTGAGTCTCTGTTCATCTCTCCTTGCGCTCCCAGTCTACACTTCGACACGCCATCTTCCTCCACCAACATCCACGCCACGTAATTTGTCACAGGACAGCACGACCTTAAAGGAGACAAGCAGCCTTCAAAGCGTGCTTCAATTAAAAGCAGGGACACGCTATCTTTCAATAAACAAGCATTGTTTCAGTTTTCTGGCTCTCATTGACTTCCACTCTTAGTCTTGCCTTGGGAAACTTATTGAATGAGATGAAAGAGCGGGAAGGTCCCCGGCTGTCTCGAACTCTTGTCATGGAGTAAATTCTTAGCATATCTCATGAGTTTAAATTCCTTGATCGCCATTATTGCACTCAAACAGTAGCTCGCAAGTGGATGCATTAATCAGTGCCACGGTGCCATGAAACAGGGACAGAACTTAGAGAAGCGATCGATCTTGTGACCAAAGAGGCAATGCTCGTTCAAATCCCTAAAGCAGCTGGAAAAAAAGCAGTTGGGGGTGTGGGGGGAGGGTCGGGGGGGAGGGGGGGGATGACAAAAGCTCCAGACAACCTCTGTCAATGTACCCTTAAGCAAGATACTTAATCCCTGACTATTCTGGTTAAACTGGTCGCAGCCAATGGTAGAAGACTGCAAAAGCTCAAAGGTGTGTGGTACCCCCTGAATATGAAACAGGGCATTTCCAGGAAAGAGCCAAGTGTATTGTTTCAACTTTCTCTGGATAAATAAAGGGCATAAAACAAGCCCGCATTCCTGCAACCATCATCAGATGTTCCAGACAAGGAGACACAATTAGAACAATCAACAACAGAGCGGGGAAACATTATGCAGCGTCAAGAGGTTGACATTGTTAGCCTTCATCTGACAAACTCAACTCAGGGTCAAAAAGCCTGACAAGAGGGGCCGAACATACAAAGCAAGAGGTTTGGGGTAAAGAATGAAGGAATTCCAAGAAGACAGCGAGTCCACGGAGACGGTTTGCCTTGTTTCCCAAAGAGATGTGCCGGCATGCCAGTGGTCACAGACAGCCCTTCCAACGTTAAGTGACTCTGAATAGAAGTGAGAGAACAGCGAGTGGACAGCACAACAAGATCGCTGGACCAGAGCAGGGCGAGTGGTGCTGGCAGGGCCGCAGCATTGTTCTAGGAGCCGAGCAGGAGGCTATCACGGCCCGGGCCAACCGCTAGCCACGTGCTCCTCACCGAGGCCTGCATGAATTATTACATTTCATTCTGTTATCTTTCATCATGGTTCATTACAGACAGACAATTGAGCTTCAAGAGAAACACCACGCTCAGGGGTCCCCCCCCCCCCCCCCCCCCAGAGAGAGAGAGAGAGAGAGAGGTGGCGAGAGAGAGAGAGAGAGAGAGAGAGAGAGAGAGATGTAGGGAGAGTAACAGAGCAAGAGAGAGAATCCCTGCACTTTCCAGTGAAAAGGATGGAGGAGGATGGACAAAACCACATTGTCTGTGGATTTAAAAAGAAGGCTTATGGCCGCTATGAAAAAAAAGAAATGTGCTTTTTAGAAGAAGAGAAGAATGAATCTGCCTGCTGATGCACACTCAATGAGATGTACGCTGGTGGTGAGAATTGAAAGGGATGGAATCTGAGGCAAATGACACTCGAGTGTTTTGAAAATAACTGACAGCTGCACAATAGGACACCAAAACAGACTGCAATCTGCCCGTAGATGAAAAGACAGGGACTTGAAAAGAAGTGTGACCAAATACATACAGAGATACTGTCCATTCATGGCAGAAGTGGATAAATAGACAGCCGTGAAAATGGACATGAACGGTGAAGTTTTGCTCAAATGAAAAACAAAAAAGATAAACACAAAGAATTTGTGAAACAATTAGGCAGACTCAGTTTAAATGCTTAGTTTAGGGCCCTGAGAAATTTTATTTACCAGAGAGTCACTTTTAATGTATACAAAAATATTCAGATACACACGGAGACAAAGCAGAGCCCGAATGCCAATGACCCATTTAAGTTCTTGTGAGTTCAGGAGGGAACTTTCACATTGTTAGACCTAATCATAGCTGATTACAAACCTGTTGGAATCCCTGAGGTATCCCTGAACGATGAGCCATTACCATCCCCAATTTGTATAATTGCCGTCCCTCCTCATGAAGCTTTGTTATATGCGCCTGTATATGTGTGTGTTCTTAATGCATGCGTGTGTGTGTGTGTGTGTGTGTGTGTGTGTGTGTGTGCGCGCAGAGAGGTGAGTATCAGAACACACTCCTCTTGTCACTTGCTGTTCACTGCATAACACAGACATTTTCCATTCTGTCAGCGCGAGCAGCGAGCACACTGGCTCCTTCTAAACTCAGCCGCCACTTCATTAAATGACTTCAGACTCTTGGCAGAGTCAGTGGGAAAAGTCTATATTAACTGTGTGTGAGATCCACGGGGTGACCAACAAAGGCCATAGTTGTTCCTCTATGTTGGGTGCTGCTTGGGGGAAATTCTGGGGCCTATCAGGGTACCCCTCCGCTGGGCCCGCTGCCCCGTTTTGGGTCTCA
The DNA here is from genome assembly GCF_022577435.1 of Embiotoca jacksoni. NCBI lineage: Eukaryota > Metazoa > Chordata > Actinopteri > Embiotocidae > Embiotoca > Embiotoca jacksoni. The sequence goes on along the minus strand of NW_027185381.1, from coordinate 23,179,230 downwards.
CACATGCTCTTGCTTTCGCTTATCGGCTCTCTCAGACCTCACATACATATACAGACCCAAATAAACACGCAAAGATGCACACCGGAGTCACGTAAAGCTCTGCTGACCTTTGCCCTACTTTCCAGTAAATGGCCCTGGCATTGTGAGACACTCTGAAGTAGTAAGTATAAGGGTAGAAACGAGCCACAATGAGGAATAAAGTGCATTTGTGTGTTGGTAGGGCAGAGTTTTGACATCATTACGCATAATGCAGGATTGAGCCAAGTTATGGGTTGCATCAGGGAGTGTGTGTGTGTGTGTGTGTGTGTGTGTGTGTGTGTGTGTGTGTGTGTGTGTGTGTGTGTGCGTGCGTGCGTGCGTGTGTGAATGTGAGTGTGTGAGTGTGTGTGTGTGTGTGTGTGTGTGTGAGTGGGGATGGGGGGTGTTTAGACTGGAGAATGGAGCAGAGGATAGAGGTTTGAAGTCTCCTCTCAGTCCAAAGTGATGGCTGGCCCATTTTTGTTTACAGGAGGTTCGGCCTGAGAGAGGCAGCCCGATGGTACCTAATGGCTGTGAGGAGGTGGCGGCTGAAATCACACCATTTAGTGTCGCTCAGCCAGGCTAAAGTCCCGGGCCGTTTGGGAGCAGATGGGCAGAACGGCCAGGGGATCAGTCATCAGGACTTTTATTTTTTAATGTAAAGTCAAGTATGTGAAAATCCCACCATTAGACAGAACTCATGAAGCTGTTTTTTTCTGTTTTTTTTTAAGAATAAGTCAAATCTCAGGGTTAGGAGTAAAACATTAGGACTTTACATTGATGCAAATTAGCAAACGGGCTGTGGTATTAGAGGATTGTTGTAAATAGGATATAAATGTTTTGTTACGACAAGAGCCCAACCGATATATCTGAGCACAATAATACATAATGCAGAATAAGATGACTGAGGGAAATTTGTACAAATATTCTATTTGTGTTTTTGTTTTTACAGTTATTTGTAATTATTCAACTCCCAATGAGTTTTATATACTTCCTAATATTGTAACTGGCAACACCCCCAAAAATCGAGAATTGGTTGTGCTCTAACTTCAGCATTACTTCAGTAGTGATAGGTTACAATAGCAACGTAAACACAAAAGTGATTGCCGAGATGTTGAGAACAAAGTGAACAACAAAGTGTTTCTCTTCCAAATAAATGTGACTAATCTGAGGTTTGTGTTTCTAACTTATCTGATCACCTGATCGCTGTTATTTTTTTGTCCTGTTGGACATTTTTTCCCCCAGATGTCACAGTGTTCCTAATAACTACTTGGTTGAGTACAGACTATCATATCCAACAAAAACAATGGGCGGAGCTCTGAACATAAAACTTTCCTTTAAAAGTTATAACCATTAAGATTTTCATCATCTCAAACCAATTTTGATTCATGTCTGGCATTATTCTGGTGTATCCATTAAACAAATCTAGAGTGAATAGTAGGTGGTGTTGCGGAGTCAACTAGAGGAGTATAATCTACATCACAACACTGCAGAACTACACGATATTACATCAAAGTCAGTTCACAGTTCACTGGAAGAAAACATAAATGACGGAAACCATGACAGAGATTGCAGCTGTTCTGGACAGGCACAGCAGAGTAGAAGTCAAATGGGGAGTACCCAGAGACAGACCGATGAGCAGTGAAGTGTGGGAAGAAGAAAGAAAATGCATTAAATTGAAAAATCCCAGTTCAACCGCAAAGCATTATTATTGCCTCATCTGCGGTTTCACACCCAGAGACAAATAGAAAGACAGCTGCAGATCTGGACGTACACACATTTCTGGAAGTCTATTTTTACAATATGTCTTTTTCTGATCCTAATGAGACATGCGTACACTCACAGGCTCACGCACACGACATCACTGAAGCCTCCAACAATCCACCAGATGCGGCGCGAAAGGTACTAAACACAGCAGGTTAGAAAAGGACAGTTTATCAGTCGGATTGACCCGACATGCCAGTTTGTGTCACGGCTAACTTCTGCGGTGATCTTTACCCGATCTGGTGGATTTATTTGTTCTAATTAAGCAGATTAGGGCCACATGCCTTCACAAATGAACTCATTCATCTTGATGTGACAAGTCAGGGGAGGAAAGGCCAATTACCCGCCAGCAAAATAGAGCAATTTCTGCAAAACTAGGAGGTGAAGAGTCTGTCAAAGAAGGTTTACGTTTACACCCACACATAACAAAACAGTCTATATGAAGGTTCACATGCACGGTACCTAAAATTCCACCATCTAGAACAAGGCGAGTATTAGATATTTCTAACATGAGGTGCAATCAGAAAGTTCTGAGACCGTTTCTGTTGCACACAAACGTAGCACGGAGCAGAGGGGCGCAAGAACCTTTATGAGTGAGTATTCCAAGTTGCATCACTTAATCAACACAGTCGTCGCTCCCCATCACTCCAAACCCGCTGCATTCGGCTTTTTGGAGCTTTTTTCTGTTCCCCGAAATGAAGTTCAAGATGAAGGGTTGCCGTTTTGACACTGCGGTGGAATCGCAGATAGCTTACAGAAGTGGACTTGCAGGGTGTTGCAGGAGCAATGGGAGCAATGGGAGTGCTGTACTGATGCTCAAGCAGACAACTCAAAAGCAGATGGCAGACGGGGTTAAATCAGGTGCAGTTTTTGGTCTCTGAACTTCGCACCTCGTATGAAGTCCTTGAACATGTTTCTATCTGCCTACAAATTTCAACTCCAAGTCTAACTCGCGGAGCTGCTATACGAGTCAAAAACAAAAGCACATCAAATTCTGATTTTGACTTTGATGGACAGATTCACGTGAGCAAAAGCCACAAATACAAAACAAAAGTTTTAGGAAAAAAAATACAACTAAACCAACAAAAACACAGCTTCAACAATGGTTCTGGGGGTTGAAAATAGTCCACGATGTCTACATCAACAGAGGCTGGAGCCAGTGGGGGCCTGGAGGTGGACCGAGGCCGCCCAGTGAGAGGCCTCCTCCGCCAGCCTGGATAAACACAGTTAGTTATGGAACTCAGATTGTTTCTCCTCCTGTAATCCCACACACTGGAACCTCTGTGCATGTGCAGTGTAGTGATGTGTTTGTGTGCGAGTTCTTCAGAGGGAGTACGGGTGTGAACTGTATGCAAGTTTGTGTGTGTGTGTGTGTGTGTGTGTGTGTGTGTGTGTGTGTGTGTGTGTGTGTGCGCGCGCAACTGATTAAAAGATCTAAAGCTGAAACATGATTGAGGATACAAGGATGCATCCAAACACAGGGCTAAGACAACCCAGAGATATGAATTCATAACTCTTCATCCTCCTCATGCACAAGCGCCAAAGCTTCCATCGCCTGTTCATTATCTGCTGCCACGCACCGAAATACATGCAATAACACAATTCAGACTGGAGTTGATCCTCAATGTTGCCCAAACTACAACAAAGCTCACCTTTCACTGGAAACTCTTCATCAAGGGAAGTTTACTTTCAATTAAAATACACCACAAAAATGTTCACACACACGGCCACTAACCTTTATGTGACACCCAAGCATCCTGAACCGTACACCACATAGCACAGGGAGGTTCAGAGCACAGAATGAAGGAATAACACCGGGCAACAATACGGCTCAGTTTTTCTCACTGTGGGGTTTCATTCTGTTTGGAGTTTCAAAATACTACATCCTTCCTATAGATATGAGCAATATGAATGAGGCGCTCTGTGTCTAATTGGCCTTTTTACTTATTTTTCCCTTTCGATTAAACTCTCCGTCTCTCTTCTATACGCACACATGCAAGCGTACACACACACACACACACACACACACACACACACACACACACACACACACAACATTCCCGTCTAATCCACATCCATCCTCTCTGCTCTCACGTAGGCTAGATTGGTTTTGCCTCTAGTATAAACTTCCAACTTGAGGTCAGACTTCGGGGTCACGAGGGGCCGACGGGTCATTCTGCTCGACTTCAAAGAGAAACAGGCCTAAGCGGCGGAGCTCGCTTCCTAGTTCTCCCTCTGCCCTCAGATGCACCTCTCACATCCCTAACATTTCCGTTCTCAAAATATATCTATTGATTTTGTACGGGAACTTTTGGTAGCAATCCACGGTCGTAGTAAGGGCGGTTTAACTGCCTCTGTAATCGATCTGCACGATCTGATGAGGGATGGGTGTTAAGCCTTAACACTGTTTTTGGTACTTAACTGGATGCGCAATCTCATTCAGTGATTTCTTGGACAGACAACTCATAAATAAGTCCAAATGTTTCCAATTTCAGAAGACTTTACTGAGGAAAAGTCCTCAGGGCTTCTTCTGTTTGGATCATTCAACATTTAAGAACTTTGGCTTCTGTGGTTAAAATTGTGTTTGTATTCCTCAAAGCAAGATAACAAAAAACTGAATACTTCAAACAGTACCCAGCCTTACCAACACAGGCTGTTCTCCTCTTGTTGCAGTGTAAACTACCTTAAGAAAACCACCTAATGTTTCATTCCTCTAACTGAAGTTGACAGATGCTCTCATCTCATTTCACTGACACAGTGAAGTAATGATTCTTACACCTTTAATTCCCATCAGCATGACTTTTCTGCTATCTAGTGGTGATTTATGAGAACGGCAGCCGTGATTAATATGAGCATTAAATGGCAATGACAATGTTTCCTTGCACTCTTAAATGTACAAATAAGTGACTGTGAGCTTACATAAGATGTTCGCAATTTTATTTTAACGTTTCTAAAATACAGCATTTTTTGTGCCTTGGGAAATAAAAAAAAAATAAAAAAACAGCATTGTAAATATCTGAACTGTATTTTTCCACCAATTCTGAGCTTCATTCTATCAAAGCTGGAAATAAATGGGGTTTGTTTAATATAGCAGACTATTTAATATACCTATTATAGAAAATATGGATCTGTAGTCAGTAATATAATACATTACTGATAACTGAATAAAACAATTCATAACAATTCATTACTGGTCACTGAAATCAATGATAAGTGTTTAGATATTTACAGTTGTATGGAAAAAACTATTTATTTAAAATTAGACCAGTGGAATTCATTAAGCTCTTAAAACCAATACATGAATACATATTATGGGTCCAAACACTCCCTGCTGCATTAAAAGTAGTGCATAATGTTGTGTGAATGTTTTCTAACCACTAGAGGTCACAGTTCTACCATCTATGAACTAAACCGTGGCTACCAATTGTTATCACGTCAATTAAACTCCCTCCAACAGAGTCAACAAACAATCGAAAACAGTAGAATCAAAATGAGAAAATGAGTTAATCACCTAAAAATCTAAAATCCAACAATCAAAGCTCTTTTTCAAGACAGTGATGATGCATTGCATTTATGTAGTTTAGATTGTTTTTGTTTTTTTACTATTTAAGATAAAGACATTTTTTCCTATTTGTTAATTTGGTCAAAATACTAACTCCTGTTTCTACAAAGCGGTGAGATTTTCTAAGAGAAAAAATGTCTGTGTATGTGTACTACTGTACCGGATGTAGACACAAATCATCTGCTGGAGAAGTAAATACAATAAAATAAATAATGTCAAGAGAAGTGGCACTGTCAAATGCTTTAAAAAAAAAAAAAAGAAAAAAAAAAAAAGAAAAAGAAAACTCTATCCCCCAGCCATCGTTACATAACAAGACTGACTGCACTGTTGGGCCAAATACTTGCATGACTTGACGCAAACACTCAGGGGAATTTGCACCACCACAACACTGCAATGTGAGCAGCTGATATAGTTAAACAGAGAACAATGCGCACCCCATGACAGCTGTAATGTCTAACTTACTCTATGTTCTACTGGAAAAAGCTCCTCTTACGGAAAACATTTTAAGATGTCTTTCTACTTCACTGATCACTCCAAAAAAACAGCACGACATGCCTCACGGAGCAGGTAAAGGCAGGCATAGTGCTTCTGTTAATAATGCACAGCTGTGAATCAGAGCAAACATACACAGCATGTACAAATATGCAGCAAAAAGCAGCGTAACAGTCACATCACAAATTCAGTGAGAAACTGTGCTTTTCATTTGGTTGGCATTTGTGCAGTGGAACATGCACATGGTTGTGCGACAGTTATTTTTGTGACATTGCTGCTCTAACGCACAGAACATGGAAAAAAAAAAAAAATGATGCGCACAAAAAGAGCAGAAAATGAATGTAGGGCTGTATTGTAACACGTAGACAGTTCATTTGATGCTTTAATGTGTAACCCATGTAAGTGCATTCCTACAGTATGTCAGCTGGCACAATCAGCATCATCAAGATGTTCCTCCAGCAGACCGGCAGCGGCAAAATCTCATTACTGATCCTGGTCCAGTTGTTTCGTAGACACAATCCGACAATGCTCTTCTCCTCCTGCTGCTGCGCTGAAAACGTGCCAGCAGCCTTCTACTAAAGAATGGTTTCACTCTGTAAACTTGTTTCAAAGTTCTTCTAATACCAATACGGATATTTCAGGTTTTTGGTATTCTTTGTGTCTCGCAGGCAGGCTCTATTCCAATGCTCACATCGTGCACTTAGTGAGGCTGAACAGTATCGAGAAGAATCAGCTTTCGTTTGGTTTGGCCAGAGTTGGGTATTCTGCGAAAATTTTGCCGGTTAAAATAAGTCGTCATTACTTGCATCATCTATGTTGTAGGGTTTTGGGGGAGGGATGAAATGTTCATAGTTTCCCATGAGACACTGATCTTAAATAGATTCATGACGCATGAAGTATGTGCTACTACATAATGCGTCACTGTTTACACGGACTATTGATTCAACGCTCAATGCAAAACCACAAAAATCATGCAATTAACAACTGTCAAGCACCAGCTAATAATTATCACTGTTACTGTGCACAAGATTCACCTGGAAATAACACCCCTGTTCACCAACGCAAATATGACTCTGCCGAAAGCTGTATTAATAAATACTGTTCTGCTTCTTTTTTTCTAACCCATGAAATCATCTCGACTCTCGTCGAGATATTTTCTTCTTCACGTGTCAGGTTCAGCTGTATTGATGCGACACGCAACAACGGCACGAAGCCAACACGTTCTCATTAAAGCAACAGGGTGTCCTCAGCACGTCGAACATTTACAGCAGTCAAATCACCAAAACACTGCGGTCTGTCTGTCACTGCTGACATGCATGCACCTCGTTTGTGTTTCGGAAAGTGCAACGGGAAGTGGTGACGTCGGAGTGTTTTGTGTGAGAGAGCGAAGTGGTTGTCGGTGAGGAGCACCTCAACATGAAAACAAACAACTCTCATTTCCCTGCAAGGTGTCGCCACTACTTCAGATTACCGACGAGCGACTTAAGCTCCTGATTTTCAGCTGAACGCGATGAATAATTCACAGTGAATCAGTCGGCAAAGTGTGTTGTGAGATATTAAATCATTATTTGCTTCCAAACTCTGACAGTGTTTAAATGACATGCAAATGTTGAAAAGCCAAACTGCATCTCGGCGGTTGTTTACGAGACTCAACATCCACCGAAGAGCGTAACGTAACGCTGGTGACAGGCTGTGACGTATGCAGAGTTTTTAGATGATGATGAAATGACCTGCTGACTCTCAAAACTAACTAAATGTTGCAATTCTCAAACCGCCCAGCTAAATTCTCACCTTGAATTAATTCAGCTGATTTTGCTGGATAGTAAAATAAGATAAGGGTAATTGCGGGCAGGTTTTCAGGTGCAGAATAAGAAGTAAAGACAAATGACAGTCCAGTCAGTGTCTGCAAATTCCCAGACTATTATGAGGAAAGTCAGAACAATGAGCCGGCTTCTGTGCGGTACCTAGAAAAGAACATTGACATGAATAATTTCTTTTATTTTCATATTAACTGCATATTTTCATTATTTTGGACAGGATCTTACCGTAAGAATTTTGTAGATTACATTAAAAAAAGCACCAGTGGAGGATTCAAGAATTAGTGGAAATTCATAACCAGATTTAAAAGATGGAAACTATTTCCACACAACAATCTTCTGTATACCATGTAATATATATTTCTGAGAAATGGCCATATCAACCAAAACTCAGGTATTTAAAAAAAAATTATTTTCCCCTTTTCGTTTTTCCCTTGCTTTCCTTTGTATCTGTAGCTCCTAAAAACGGCAAATTAGCAGTTTAGATTAAGCATTTAAATCACTTAAAATGTTGGTCTGTGGAGCAATTTATCCAATATGGATTAAATGTCATCGCTGTAAAGCAACATTCTGCAACTATTTGACCTTAAAATAACTGCTTCAACATCATTTTGAGTGATTCACCAACTTCTAACTGGGAGAATAGGATCTCCTTCATTCCCGCTCTGCACCCTGAACGCCTGAACAGGCTCTGCGTACCTTTGGTTGACCAAGTATGATCTCACGTGAGAAGTGCATCAGGCTCGACCCCACTACGTCACACACACCACCAACTATGGGTCTCCAGCTAAGGCTGCATGATCAGTGCGGGGATCATGGCAGAGGCAAAAGAGACCAAAGAAGACATTGATGGAGGAAAAACACAGAATGAAGGCAGACTAGAGCAAATTGACTGGCTTTTAGTTGTTGGCAAGAGCTTTATGAAACAAACAGCGAGGAGACAGATGCTCAGCCGGCTTTCTTCCCTTTTGGATTAGTGAGTGTTATTGCTGGTATCATATGTCTTGTGTTGCCGTGTTATTTAGGTTGCCGACTCGCTCTCCACTACCCAGATATCATGTAACACGTTTGGACATGGGTACTGGTAATAAGTGCTCTTGTGAAGGTTGTTCTGAAGTTCGCTAGGGTTCGAGGGAAGTAAGCACCACTTTGCATCAGAGGAATTCAAGTTGTGTAATGTTAATTTGGTTGCAGCTTTTCTTTGTCTGCTGGCATCCCATGTATTCCGACCTGACATGTCTGCACAGTGCCGCTGCTGGTTTGTACTGAAATTCTTATGTGTGATTAAGACTTGTGGCCACAGAGGCCGCTGTTGCTCTTGCTCATCAAAAGTTACATAATATTGCTTTCAAATTCACAGTTTACATTTTAAACTCTCTGCCAGAGTCTCATTTTTAAACCAAAACAACATCACGGGGCCAAAAGCTGCCAGTAACAGAGCCAAAAATACCGCCATAGAGTTACCAAAATAACGAGTGTTTCACGGTTCGAGGACTTTTGGAGATGAGCACATATACCACCTGTTAAGCATTTACTGAAAGCTGTGACAGAGTGGGGACTGCAGCGGCAGACATCCATTTCCTCAAAATAGACTTCCCCTAACAAAGAGCACGGTACAATCAAGATGAAATAAACTTAGCAAACCACAATTGTACTGAACAGAAAAGTGACACATTTCCAGAGAAGTTACAGAGAACATAGTCTTGATTACATGTATAAAGTCCCACCTCCCCCCCCCCCCCTCCCTCCTCCTTTGCCCCCAGGCCTGAGAGACTGCCAAACTTCAGCCTATTCAGTTTCTCAGCCATTCTGACAGGAAGCTTTTCCCTCCCCCTTCTTCCTCAACCCCTCCTTCAGCTGAGGTGGGCGTGCTGGGCGTGCTGAGGGAACACAGAGCATGCAGATGTTGACGTTCCACAACGAAAGCTTTGCCCACATCCGCTCAGAATGAACACTCGCGTAGCCTATAGCAGGCTGCTCAGACGAACAGTAAAACAGCAGGAAACGAAATACGGCGCATCTACAGTGCAGTACACTTTCAGGACTGCTGGAGCTCAGAGACAGCAGCAGGAATGGATTATTGAGGCAAAACAGGAACTTATAAGTCTCTGAGTGAGTCTGAAATTGTGGGCACTATAGGACGACTAGGGAGACTGAAAATTCAAAAGGAATTTACTTACTAATCTGAGATGCAAGAAAAAAAAAAAAAAAAAAAGCTGTCATTTATAAGCTGACTGGTGATTTTGATTGATGTTTTTGTACATTATAAGGAGCTTTAAAATCATAAAAGAACACTTTAACATGAACACTTTCTCCCGTCACCTGCCGAGTCGATGGACTGTCACATTTTCTTGTCGCCCATTTAAACTGGCCTTAAATAAGCAATTCTTGATACCTACTCTTATCACTGCTCTGACAGATTTAAAGGCTGTGAAGCTGCCTAATAACAGGTCTGTCTCATTCAGTCAGCAGGCAAGTGCTGGGTGATTTTCAATGAACTCTGCTCCATCATTAGCCAGCTCATTGAAATTACTTAGAAAATCAGCCAAAGCCTTGTTAAATTTAAACTGAACTTTTCCCCCCATAGTTCCATGTTTCACCTCACACACATTATCTTAATGGTAAAAAAAAAAAAAAAAAAAAAAAAATAGAAAGACACAGAGGAAAGCACAAAGTGTCAGAACAGCTGTAAGGTTTTATGACACCATCACACTCAACTCTTCTAAGGTGGGGCCATCACCACACCCATCCCACTCAAGTCTCGCGAATTCAATTAAAATCTCATCCACTAAGGAATTGTTTGGCCAATTATTCTTTTCGATTCTTTTTTTTTTTTAACGTCGTAACGGTCAAACTTCGAGCAAACCAGCCAGCAATAATCCGGCAGAAAGTCTCTTTTTCGTTACCGAGTTCAGGAATGTAACGTTTTACCGTATGGTGACGACGTCATTCGGTACATTGAGGCATCCTTTCAGCGTTATGCCATTTTTACGCCTGTGAAATGTGTATTGATTTACTGTCTATACAAACTATCCGTCACTTTTTCTCCTTCACTTGTTACGTTACATGACAGCTGTTTTGCACCTACTACTACTACTACTACTACTACTACGTGTCACGAGCACAAGCAAACAAATGCTCGGCGCGCGCGCGCGCGCACACACACGCGCGCACACACACACAGCACACAAACACCAAATTAAAAACTGCGACCAAACGCAACTCTGCCTCACCTGTTTTGTCACTTCAGAGTCCCTCGGCTGCAGCACCATGGCGTCTTTTCGTAGTAAATAGAGTAAATGAGCTTTAAACCAGCGTGTAGACGGAGTTGTTTACAAAGTTTCACCGTGAACTCCGATTGGTCTGAGCGAAGTTTAGTCGACGCCCCAAACCTCGGTCATCGGGCCGTGTGTCAAGCGGTTGTTTCCTGAACTCGCTTCCTTCATGCAAGCAGCAGACACAGGGAAGGAGGCGAGCTTTTACACTTAACTGGGGGAAATGTACAAAACATGTAGCCTCCTCCCCCCCCTCTATTTCTATTGAACAATTTGAGCCAATTGAAACTGCATGCAGACAAACACAAATAAGGCAAAAGAAGAAGAGAGAAATCTCAATGGGAAGCTTTTTTTTTATTGGGCCCCAGAAATTTGCAACAGCACATTCTGCACCCACTTCATTCAAATAAAAATGCAAAACAGCAACTGAAAAGATATCCTTTTTATGTAAAGGTATTTCTTGCCATTTAGGGCACCAAAGAAATGTCAGATTGTCCTCACATACTTTTAGGAATAACTCAGTCAACAACTTGGTCAGTGTATTAAAATGATGTAGATGCCGTCCGATGGTAATATCCATAAGATAATGTAAATGTATGCTAGACTTTTTCTGTCGAAGCAGTCTAAAGGATTCATTATTATATATTTTGGTCTTTAAAATAATGAGGGATGCACAAAACTGGATTGTGGGTCAATACTCAACATGCATTATTTCGTATTATAATCATTCTCGATGTTGTTTGCAAGGTAATAACCTGTATGGACAATATGTGTTTGTAATACCGCTGGAAAATGAAAAGGGCTTCTTTTACTTTGAATACTTTCAGAGCTTTTTGCCGGCAAGTTAAAGGACGCGTTCTTTTGGTGTGGTGCGGTATTGAAACCTTTATTCGATTTAAAGGAACTGGCGTACTTCTTCCCCCACTCAACACATGTCCATTATTTATTCCCTCTTGTCAGGTGCAGGGTCATCTTAGCTCAGAGAGACAATGAATGCACACCGGACTGATTGTCAAGGCTCACGCTTACAGTAACACACTGAGCATTTGATGAAAACCGACAGACTTTTTCATTGTGAAAAGAACGTCAAGTACAAGGAAACCCACTCAGACGCAGGAAGAATACATGGCTGCTTTGACAGACCCCAGCTGGTCCATTGTGCATTTCTTCAACACAACCAATGCTACTGCCTGGCAGGACACAACATTATCTGGGGGGAAAAGACATTCAGAAGAGCACTCATTTCTGTTGTCAACACTTTCCGGTTCAATGCAATTAAATTCTCTATGGTGACCAAGCAGCACAGTCCAGTCTCACACCTAAGTGTGTCACACACCTGTCAGTCCATAAGAGGATATCCTGTCAGTGTGACGTTTTGCCTCGCCGTTAAAAGCACACTCGCGTACGACCAGGTTAGAAGAAAAGAGGTCACGTGACGGAGGTCATTGATTGCTTTAAAGAAATATTTTCCTCACTTTAACAAAGTAGTTTTCGTGCCTAACTGTAACCACATCCTTAACCTCACCGCCGAGGTTTTTCCACGCTTAGGTGAGGCAAAATGTGACATTGCATGCTGCAGTGGACCGACGGCCGTATTACGAACTTTGGCGTGATACCAGGCTGCCCAGTCAGTTGGTGGAGTTTGGGTTGGTAACAGCCACATAGCAGATGAACAAATAAATATTAAGGACATCAAAGCATTTGCATATAAGCAGCTGGATAATTGTACAACAACTCACACCTTAAGTGAAACTGATGCAAATCTTGGGTGACAGGAATGTGACCTCAACAGCTCTCATCATGTGAGGTCGTGGAGTGAGCAGCTACTGCAGAGCTTTAAATGACTGTCACTTCACCCCAGCTAATAGGAACTGATGAAGCCTCACGGATGACTGGAAAAATGACAGCAATGCTTCAGCTTTTTTCAAGTGGAGGTTTATGTTTGTTTTCCCCGTGACTTTTTGGACCACAGATAAATGAGATACATTTTACTGAGACATTTTGCCAGAAAACTATCAAAGACAAAAGGTGACCTTGGTTAGAAAACGTGCCAACGGGAACAAATAAATACAAAGAGTAACCAGCGGCACTCGGTGAGCCTTGACGCCGCTGCCGATAAGCACATTAACTTGTAAGATCCCATTTTTTTAAACAGCTGATTGATTAAAAGACCCCTCTCTTTTTTTTTTAATGAATGCTTATCTGCTTATTCAGTCTTTGGAATACAAATGTTCATCACAAGTAATATACTAAGTACAAAGCCTTCTTTTTTTTTTGTAGAAACATTAAGCAAATAGATGTTTCTACCACTTATCCTCATGTCTACATGATATGTGCTATGATAAGAGTGCAATGAGAATGTATGTGCATATATTAAGAAAATGAATATATTCACGCTGGCTTGGCCAATTTAGGATATCACGTTATCTTGTATGTCTTATGCTTCAGTGAAAGTCACCTGTATTTCTAAAGCCTCAAAGAAGGTTCTGATTAATGAATATGAATTTCACAGGAAGAGCCAGAAATAGAAATGGCTACCTTGGTGAGCTCAAATAATAAGTCTATTACAGCCGCGGATATAACTGATGGGCTGGCTTTGATATAAGACAAAATAATAATCTTGATGATCAGAGAGTGTAAAAGGAAGAAATGGGTTTCTTCACGGGCATCACAACGTCCATAAAGAAGGGAGCAAGCAGAAAGGATGTCAAATAAGAAACGGGTGACATTTAAAAATGTAACAGAATTCCTGTAAACCTTTACACCCTCTTCCTGCTCTGTATAATTCACACGTACATGCTCACATACAACACACACAATGACACTTTTTAATTTTTTTTAAGCTTGATGTGCTAGTAATTTAATTTCTGTCTTAAAAACCAACAGATAATACAGAAATATGTTGTACATCTCTTTGGAAAAATTAGTCAGTACACTTATAGACCTTTCAGCATGAGAGGGGTGCAGCTTCCCCGTGTGATCAAACAGTTCTTCAGCGAAAACACAACTGAAATGATGTGTTTGCTCGTTGCCATCTTGGTGTGCAATAGTTGTATGCTGAGAAAGAGAGGTTACAGCGAGTCCACCGTTTCCTGACGAGAGTGTGCAGGTGTCGCCGGAGTGAATGAGTGAAATAAAATGTAAAGAGCAAACTAGAAGGGCACCAATATTTCACTCCTCTATGATATGCAAACCTGCAACTACTACACTGTCGACTGGACTGTACCATTGAGTAACTGTATTTCTATTCTCGCCTTGTTTAACTTTACAACCTTACTGAATTTTACAATTAAATTAAACCGTATTTATTTAGAACCAAATCACAACGCCAGTCATCCCAAAGCACTTTAAACAGAAACAGATTGAGAGGTGGGACGCCATTTGCCTCGACCGTTTACCTCAGACTACGGCTCTACTTATACTTATAGCTACTGTCGCCCAGCCGACCCGCCTTTCTGCTGGCTGATCAGGACCATTTGTTCTATTTGACTGTGGTTAGATCGGGGAAAAAAAAAAATGTCTGCCAATACTGCACAGCCTGACAACACACCCATCTTATTCCATTCAAATGTGGTTCATTCTTTTCAGTCAAAGTAACATAATGGTTGTGGACAATTTCATCATGTACCAGCGCCACAGGGCTTATTTCAGCCCAGAGAAGTGGTTGCATGATGGCAATCGTGTTCTTTGATTGTACTGCTTTCATGGCTATCCAGCCCCTCTGGGTGCAGCTCAAAGTGAAGCAGGTGGACAGCAGTATGGGAGTCTTGGATTACAGACTATTTAATTGACAGATAGTACAGTTTGGCCTCCACCAGAGCATTGTGGTGGAAACGCTGCAGAGCAGAAAGGAGTCTCGCTGGGAATCCCACATTCACGTTTCATATTCATTCTCCACACAGCAGGACACAGATTCAACTCCAGCCGATGTTTTTTTTGATGGCTCTTTTGTTGAAGGATGAGTCAGCGGGGCCGAAGACAAAGAGTACATACAACTAGTGGTGGATTTGTATCCACACATTGGGCGAGCATGAATTCACTCAGCCAGATACAACTGCGCAGGAGGTCGTAGGGGTTTATACTAATATTATATTGGACAACATATGGATAACACTGGAAAATAATGTCTTTCAACTTGTACAACAAACTGAGAATAGAGAACAATTTTCTGTGGTGGGCTAAAGGCATCAACACCATCAGACGGCTTATGTTGTTCACCAATACAGTACAGTATTAACAATCGTTTTATGTCTCCAAAGTTGCAGTTTTATCAGTGAGGTGAGTCCAAACACTAAACCTGTTTCTGCCACTAATAGTACCAAAAAAAACCCAAAAAACAAACAAGTACAAAAAATACCAAACAAGTAACTGTCCCTGGAACACTGACAGGAAAAAAAACACTCCCACCCATACTTAACATGTTGGTGCTTTGCTTCTCACCAAAACGGTTACTTTGACTATCAATTTATTATTGTTCACACAAGAGAAGTTTATTCAGCTGGTTTGGTGGAGCTCCACTATGTGAATAAATGTGTATGGTAATGAATAAACCAAATAATGTGTTTTGCACAATGGGACATTTTTGTAATGTGAATTTTAGCATACTATCGTCAAATTTTATTTTTATTCGAAATTTCCTTACAAGGTAAGAAAATGGCTGAAATAACACTCATGCTGTAGCGAGACTCATTTCTTCTCACATGGCCTCTTCACTTACAGTGAAGAGATTTCCACCCAAACAGATTGCAACCTGCGTGCTTAAATCATTTTATGCACTCATCAACACTGTGGATGTCTGTGTCTTCTTATTGTATAAAAAAAACATGGATTTTGGTTTTCATTTAGCACAATACACTGGCCTCATATTGGCTGATCGAATAATAGAATTGTGTTCGTCTTTGTTTCACCGTTTATCTCTGCAAACGGCACTCCTGGCGCAGAACAAGAGCTGACCACCTATATCTGCGACGCGTGTATACAGGTAACTAGTTAAATCTAATTGGAAGATCTGTGAATAGAAAGGGGTTGTTTTTCCAAACTATCTGAAACACAATACAAAATAATAAAAAGAACAATATATATTTCAAAAAAATAAAGAAAAAAACAAAACAACAATGGATTTCTTAATTAAGCCCGACAGTTTTGATCTTTGGTTCTAACTATTCTAAGTGGAGGCAGCAGTTTTTTGTGAGTTTGCTTAATTATGATGCTTAATCCATAGGCCCTCCTGAGGGTTGGACCACGGCACAGCAGCAATTAAATCAAAGAACTGAATAAGAATGAGGGAATGTTTTTCTTTCTTTCTTGATCTATCTTTCTGAAGGAGAACAATGAAGGGAAGGCTTGCTAAATGTAACTGTTCTGTTCAGAAGATAATATTCAGAGCATGTTAATTATGGACAGATTTGAAACAGAAGAACAGGCTTGTGATAAGAAAACCAAATATAACTATGAGAAAAGAAATCACAGACAAGAAAAAAAAAGAAGATGTGACAGTTACTAGTAGCCTTTAAACACAATATAGCCAATAATCCGAACATTAGCGACCTAACCCCTGCCCAATTAGCCTGAATGATGGCTGAAGGTGTGATCGATCGGCACAGAGGTCAGAGGCCAGTTGAACTGAAACTTAAATTCAACAGTACTCTCCCCGAGTTGAAGGCTTTTTGTCTGCGGCTCAGGTTGGGATGCCCGGGGTGAGCTAGCAGGCTAATAAGCACAGTGCCAGGAGCTTAATCCCCATCGTAGTCATTAGTCTGTGAAACAAACTGCGGTGCTCAGATTGAAGGTAATTAAGAGCGATCCCTGACACGCAGGCTGAGAGTTACTCCTCTAAGCTGCAGCTTCAGTGTCACAGCAACTCTGGCTTCTGCTCCGCAGCACAGAAACTCTCACAAATGTGCACATAAGCATTCGCACATACGTCTTCATACCTCACACACTTTGACTGACAAGATGAACACCGTGGGTTCTCGGCAGAACCGCAATCCCAAGCAAAATATGTAGTTTAATGATTGCTCTTTTTTTTCCTGCACACCTCTGCAATCACAATGCTTTTTTTTTTGTTTTTTTCTTTCATTTGTTCCCACTTCTCTGATCGAATTCATGGATGACATTTGACACCATTAAATGTAACTGTTGAGATATTACAGCCAGCCATGAGCACATCTAGTGTTCTCCAAAAAACATATGTCTTTGAGTGGCCGTGTGAAATTTATGCTTCGTAATGAAAAGCCAGCGAGACAGAGCAGAGGCAGCTCGGCTTGACTCACCTAATTTAACACTTTGCTTTCATTGCTCAGTAATGTCATCATGTAACCATTACTGGGTAACGATAAGAAGACAGTCAGTGCTCTATTGCAGAGTCTGTTCTCTAAACAGAAAATATATAATATCAGTGCAATTACTGGTTTGGAAATGCTGACAAACACAATAATAAATTCAGTACATAGAAAACGTATGTAAAAAACATGTCTGATTTCACTGACTGTTCTCCGATGGCTAATCATGTGTTTCATGGCCAGTTCACTGCCCCTGGGTTTGGATATATATTTATCTAAATCCATTGTCAATGGTATGCCCACCAAGGACACAACGATAGTAAATGGGGGAGAACAGAAAATCCATCATTTCTAATCTCTGTGGTTCTGATGGAGAAATCGCTGCCTTTCTGTAACAAACAGCCTAACACACACACACACACACACACACCACACACAGGCACACGCACACACACACACACACACACACACACACACACACACACACACACACACACACACACACACACACACACACACACACACACGATCTCAGCACCATGTACTTTCTGTGCTTCTTGAACCAGGCACTTTCTAAAGTGGTGTTGTAGCAAGAAATCACTGCGATTATAATATTTCATGGACTGGTATAATCTTGCAGGTATAAGTCACTACCAGCAGGGGGAGGACACAAAGAGTGCACAAATCCTTGTGGCATGATCTTTTAGTCACAGAAAGCACAGTGCTCTTTTTGCAAGATACACACAGGATTAAATGAAAGCCTTTCCAGTATTTAATCACC
Organism: Embiotoca jacksoni; assembly: GCF_022577435.1. NCBI lineage: Eukaryota > Metazoa > Chordata > Actinopteri > Embiotocidae > Embiotoca > Embiotoca jacksoni. The sequence continues at coordinate 23,161,240 of NW_027185381.1, read as the reverse complement.
CTCGTCATCATAGTCTTAAACAGACGGGTCAGTATATGCCAGTCGATATGCAACTATGCAACAGACACGCACGTAGTCACATCTGCAAAGATGGTGAGATGTCTCCCTGATGTACGCCTCCTTTTACAGCAGGTAGACATGATGTCAACCACCTTTCAAAGGTCTTTTTTTCCCCAATAAATATAGTCCTTCATCTCACCAGGGGTTCCAGTGCAACAGCAAAACTCTGGTGTATTCAGACCACCCACTGATCCATCTGGGCTGCAGGGATTCACGTGTTACATCCTTGACTTTCCACAAACAGAGGAGGGAGCAGAAGCAGCACAGACTTGTGTGATTTCTGTTTCATCAGTCGACTGACAAAACAGATAGACTGCATTATAAACTGATAGCACTTGTGAACTTGTGCGGTACTTTAGGTTTTAACAAAGCACACATGAAACATCAAGAAAAGAAAAAGTTCTGACATGTAAAATAGAGAAAACATATTTTAGACTCTAGGATGCCAATCAAATTTGAGCAGATCAGTAGCTTTGACTATGTTAACTCCTTTGCACAAAAGGTGAACATTTTTCGAGTTCCTTCCTTCCATTGAAGCAACGTTCAAATGACACTTGATGAAGTCAGCTAAATCAACCTGCAGCGATTCATCTGTTATGAATATGAGTGTGCCTCAAGGTTCCTGCAAATCATTGTTTCCTGAGTAGCATGGTGCTTGTGGAAAACATGGCATGAGACCTAAGTGAAAGTGTCAGAAGCAAACATTTATATTCTTAGACTTGTTCAGCATCAAATCATGGCTATACTGAGGCTCTCTGAGGGGGCAGCACATCACACTCTAAAACACTGTGTGGAAACTGGACCCGTTGTATCCAAAGCACGATCAGGGAGACCGAAAGTGACTACACCAACAGAACATTAATACATCAAGGTTTGTTCACCGAGAGACAGAAAAAGCAACTTCATCGCAGATACAGGGTCGTCTAAATAAAATAGGAGGCTGTCTAGTAGTGGCCTCAGAGAACAGGTAGCACCTCAAAAACACTTCTCAGGAGGGGAAACAGGATCCAACATGTGGGGTGGGCGAAGACAGCAGCATTTCAGTTTCAGGAGAGAGAAAGACACCACAGTGAATCAAACCTTAGGGGGTGGTAATCTTCAATCCTGAGGGTGTTTAGACACCTGCACTGAAGTCTACCTTGAACCAAGGAGCAGCACTCCATTCTTCCGAGACATGCTTTATGGAAAATGGTTTATACTGCAGCTGGATAATGAGCCTCAACACACCTCAAAGATTTGAAGAACAGACCAAAGATGACTAAGGAGTGCTGACCTTCTTCCAGTCACCTGACCTCAACACCACTGAACATTTGAGGGGACACCTGAAGACTGATGCTGTGTTCCAAATGACATACAGTACTCCCCGTAGTACCCTAACAAATAGTGCCTTTTCTGGTAATTAGCTCAAATGAATAAACATTATATAGGCCTAAATATAGTCAACGTATAGGCTTATATCTATCTATCTGTCGGTCGATCTGTAATATTTTTCATCATGTTTTTTTGGAGGCGTGGTGTTTTTTCTTTTACAGTGGAGATGCAAGCAGAGTGTGATGTCATGATGGAGTGTCGCATTTTGCTTTTTAGACCATTTCAGCCCTTATGAACTCAAACACTACATCTGTGACGTCAGCTAAATCAGCGAGGGTTTAGGGTTTAAGGTGGGCATTGGGATTGGGCCAAAGTGTCCACCATTTTAAACTTCTTTTTTAGGGCATTTTGAGTGCATCATGTGGTACTTCACAGTGTGAATGCACTTATTCTAACCATGCCAAAAACAAAATGAGCAAAAAAAAACCCTGCTAAACCCAGCAGAAAAATCAACAATAAAACATTTTGCAGCCACACAGACACGCGTAGATTTTAGTTTCGCCGTTTTTTTTTTAGTTTTTTTTTTAATAGCAAAAAAAAAAAAAAAAAAAAAAAAAAAAAAAAATCAAATTTTATATAATCAAAAACGCTGGAAATAAGTGTCTTACCTTCCTCCGACGTTGATAAACTTTCCCATTCATCCGGGACAGAAGTCAGATCTGAGTTGAAGGTGAAAACCTCATTGTGGGACACAAACACGTTTTGTTTTGTATTTTGCCGTCTGACGGTGAAAGAGTAGAAACTGAAATGAACTTCAAACGTTATGATGGAATGACTTCTTGTTACTTCAATTATATTTACTATAATATTAGCTACAGGCTCGGACTGGCAATCTGCAAAGGCCAAATAGACCGATTGACAGTCGCGTGGAAAGAAATCTACCTGCATGTTCCTGCCCCCCTGACGTTGGAGCAGTCCATCCGATTGGAGGTTACATGTCCCGAAAACGACATGGACATTGAAGCGCAGGAGGAGGAAGAGTGTGGCTGTAAGCATGGTTCCACTGGACAGCAGGAAGAGGAAGAGGAAGCGTGTGGCCGTAAGCATGGTTCCACTGGGCAGCAGCAGGAGGAGGAGGTCGCCATCGAGCATGAGCGACATGACAACCTCGCCAGGTAAGACTGCGTGTCGTGACGGTAAGGGAGACCGACTTGGGAATTATAAATTGGATCACCTGTCACATCCATTCAGTGAGTGTTCAGGCTGGTGGATTTAGTGGTTACTTTGGTGGAGCAATATTCAGCCACAGAACACGCAGAAGTGATAGATGACCTGGGCATTGATTTACAATTTAGCAAGTGTTTAGCCTATGCTTATTTATTTATTTATTTATTTTTGCTCCTTCTGAAGCAAATTGTGCATCCTTCAACAAATATTAAACCAGAGATATTTAGAATCAGATTTAAAATAAAATGTGCAGCTAAATTTTGAGGTAGCAATTTTTCATGAAGTGAAATTCATTGCTCTAACTCTACAATAACCTCAGAAACATAGCCACAAAATGATACAACAATATTTCAGGATATTTCTAAAATTTTTGACAATATGACAAAATACTGAAACGTATTTTGTTATTAATTTCAAGAATGTACAATTGAAACAAAATAAGTGTGATAATTCAGACTAAACAGAACATTTTTTCCCTCAAATATCCAGTAGAAGCTAAAGAATTATCTCTCAGTTGGTTCTTTTGTCTGCAAACAAAAACAGTAACTCAAAGGGAATTACAGGTTCCGTATAAAATAGAGCCTCTTTCAGCCCTCCATTTTGGTGCTGTGTGTAATTTGCACATGTAACGTACGTCAAACCATTGCACTGCGTAACAGTATGATGTCATTCTGTCAAGTTGCCATATCCCAGTTTGAATTGTTGTAATCATATTAAAAAGCATGCCAATATTATTGTGAATAATACAATATGGCATAAACTACTCAGAAAGGTTGAATAGCAACTACATAAGACTGCTGTTTCGAAATCCAATAATATATCCATTAGTCAGAGCACTCACAGAAGAACATAGCACTAGCAAAGCGCTTTGTATTTTTTTTTTTTAAATTTCTAAACAATTCTCTGTCAAAATCAGCAGGGGGAGTTAAGTAGAACAATGTCTTGCATTATATGGCGTGCAACAAACAGCGCTGTCCACGGTGCTGAAACTACATCATTGTCAACTTGCGGTGAATGTGCTGGGAAAAATGGGTCCGGTCCAGAGAAAACGTGGCTCTGTATTGAGGTATGGGCTAATATTCCTCCAAGCTGATGTGCAGAACTTAAGTCGCACTTCATACTGGAAGCAAAGATTCACATACAACGTAATATGTAATATTGGATCATTTCTTTCATGAATAAATAACCAAGCAGAATATTTGTATCTCTGGGTTCTATTCATCTATTTTTTTGAACTTGTGTAAAAAAATCTGATGAAGTTTTAGGTCACATTTATGCAGAAGTATTGAAAATCCTTTAAAAACCGCTGTCAAAATACTGCCTTGAACTCTTGCTGTGAAGGTGAAGGCTTTTCTTCCTCTACTCTTTGGCGGTGCGAGACACCGGTGAATGACATAAAGGAGACCACATCAAAACTCAATTGCCTTCTGAATGTTCTGTCCTCTCTTCAGGTGATGAAATCAAACAGGAAAGCTTGTCAAGTATCTGCTGCTCACAACTGTCAGAATCTCAGCCTTCCTGAAACCATCAGTGGGTCCACACTGAGGTTTATGTGACTGATTACGCCGCCTGTCCTATTTACCTGCATTGTGGCTGTTGCTCAGTAGGGTACCTTGTTAGCACTGTTTTTGTGGCTTCAGGGTCCAATTGCCGGTTCTGATTACTCCATGCTTTGTTAGTCATCCTGATTGTCACTATTATCACCTTCCTCATCAGGGAAGCTGTGGAACCGATAGTAATTGTAATTGCCAGCTTAGTGGTTGAGTATGTGCCTCTTTTGGTCTTCCCATGGCTGTCTGTTGTCTCAGATAATATGTAATTAGCTGGATAATCTTTGGTCTTTAGAGCTTGTTTTGAATATTGTAAGTTCTTTAGTTCTTGCGGGAAGGCAAAAAAGACTAACACACTGGGCTCACACGAAAAGCAGCAGCATTTGGTGTTTTTTTTATTTTTTTTATCAGTGGTCTTGGAAAATACATGTAGGTAATTAGGAATCTCAAACCAGCATGTTTTTTTAAACAGAAGAGTTGGGAGATAATCTTACACTTAGCATTTTCTATTCAAACATACATATTCACCGTTTTTTGGTTTTCTTATTTTTGAGTTGATATAGTCTTTGTAAAGCTTAAAAAAAAAAAAAATCCAACTTCTGTGGAAGGCTGATAGACGGATAAAGGATTTCACATTTTAGTTCTAACACAATTTTCATTAAAAGGAAATCTCAAAGGGCGACAGGGATGAGATAAAAGTGAAACTTTGTTATTTCAGAATGGGAACAAGTATTAAACACTGATAACTACACAGGAGGATCCTATATTCTCTGTACTGTAGAAGTAGTGTGCCATATTAAAGTAGAAACAGATGCTTTCATGCATATTTCTTGTTAAGAACAAACTTTTTTCCAGTCTGGCTCGCAGTCTGCATAAAATGAGAATTTAGGCAAACACAGGAAAAACATTTTCCTTTCAGTTTTTCTTTTATTTATGATGAAACTCAAAAAATTATCCTGAGAGTTCAGCCTTCACAATGTCACACAATCATTAAAAAAAAAAAAAAAAAAAAAAAAATCTTCAAACAGAATTATACTCACATGTCTGTGCAGACTCACAAAAAAGGTGACTTGCATTCTGACAGGATCATAATTTGGATGATAAAAATGCTCGAAGTGGATGGCAGCACTTCTCAGTGGCTGTCTATCGCTGAGAGGTTGAATACACTGCTCATTCACTGAAAACTCAAATGTTCTAATTACTTGAAGCAAACTGAACAAACAGGAATGTGTGTGCTCGTTCTGCAGGAGTAAAAGAGTAGCAGTAAAATCATTACCTTTAGCAGTAGTGGTTTTAAAGTACTTGTGGTATATGTAGTTAGTTGTTAGGCAGCAGTGTCGGACATAACATTTTTTTTCCCCACTGGCCCTTTTGGTCAGCTGGTCAGAGTTTCACTGGCCGCTTTTTACATAATTTCGATGATTTATTATAAACCATTCGGACAACAGTGAGTGTAGTTTCCTTTGGATTTGGTTGTTTATGATATAAGAACATATTTTATGGTAATAACATTTAAGAGAGTATGGATGCCCTTGACTAAAAATTATTGCATCAAAAACTGCGACAAACTTGTTTACAAATATATTGGTTTAAAAAGGATGAAATAAGGAGTTCTACTATATGATTTGGCCATATTGAAACAGAGCTACTTTATCTATCTTCATTATCGTAGATTTTCTGAAGCATTTCAAGGGTCTCTGTTTTCAATTTCCCAAGTTTAGCAAAATCATTTAAATGCGTTTTCTGTTCATGTCCATGGTGAAATTGCAGATGTGCTGGACCAGTGGTCACAAAAACCTGTGAATCACATATGCTGATGTTAATCAAGCGAAGAAACTTGGAATACTTACTCATGAGGGTTATAGCCTCCCCCCTGCTCCATGCACGTTATCCTGCTGCACACCGTTTTCGCGTAACAGGGGCAGTCTCTGCACTTTTTGATCCACCTTTATACGGCCACATTATAGTTTCAACAATCTGCAGAATGTTTCTCCATTCGGCAGAAGGGATTCATCTGTTCTGATGTCCTGTGGAGATTTAACTTGCATTTGATGTGAGTCATCCTTTGAATACACCACCAGGAAAAACTGATCAAACTAAAATGCCCAAGTCGAGAATAACAATCACAGCAAACTTGCTTTCAAAGATTGGAGTTAACTTGTTTAGGTCTCAAACAGAGGCCAACAGGAAAAACATCAGAGCAAAAAACAACAACAATAGATTAGATCACAAAACAGAGTCCCACTGTCATCCCTTATGAGCACAGTTTATGAGAAATATCAGGATTCCTGCAGACTACAGAGTAACTGTTTTAAAACCTGTGATTGTGGCCCAATCAGAAAATCACATCTTAAAAAAACAACAGCACAGCAGGGCTGTCTAATCAGTAAAGTGCAAAGAGTTTACCGAGTTGTACATTTATGACACCCAAACAATCCCCCAGGCCCGGGCTCAGTAATTTAAAAACATTTTCAGCACAGGACAACAAGTTTGTTGATCTGAATGTCCACATTTTAGGCACAGAAAATGTACGATTTCAAACAGATGAAAGAGGCCTGAAAGTGTCCGTGTGCAGTTGTGGGACACTCTCCCCCCTCCACAGACGCATACACAAACACACAGGCGCACACAGGGACTGTGACACTTGTCCACTGACGACATCCTGATTCGTCTCTATTTACCGAACATCCAAATTGGGGCAAAGTGCAGGGAAGCAGCAGCACCAGGAGACGTGATATTCCACTCGGACGTCACAAACACAAAAGTGTCATCTGAGCTGGTGCACTCAAAACAACTTCCACCAGGAGGCTTAAAATCTCCACAGAGATAATTAGTCCTCCAACCGAATGGCAGAAAAAAGAAACTGTATTTTACTTCATAACAAGTGTCCAGAGGACAGTGACAATTTTATTTCAGCATTTCACTTACAGGCTAAGATGAAATGACAGTCCTAACATCATAAATTACAGCGTACCATGTGATTTACCTGTGGTAATGAGCGGCAGTAATTACAGGTACAAATTACGAATGACTGCCGTCATAATCAGCAACAGTCAGATATCCTTTACCAGATTATCATTCCAGGCGAGTTTACTCAAGTTAATGGTATTTTCTTACATGACTGCCTTTGTGAGCAGAAATGCAATTTTTCAGTCAATAAGTATGCTCAACGCAATTGCAGAAATCTGATAATCTGCAGTGCCGTGTAAAAGTTTTAGTCACGTTAGATGGTAGGATTCTTAACTGTTATTCAATATTATCAGGGAGATTCATTCTGGAGCATAAGAACAACCCCAAACATACAGCCACAGACTCATAACGGATGATGTTCAGCGGCATGCAGTCCTGCAACAGACGGTTGGGTCCCGAGAGAACCCTGATCTCAATATCCTCCTGTCAGTCTGGAGTTACATACAGAGATAGAAACAACAGAGACAGTCCAGTTCCACAGAAGAACTGTTTCTCCAAAATGCTTGGAGCAACTTATGTGTCAAATGCCTTTAACTGTGTACAAGTGCAAAGTATCTAGGATAATTAGTAAAAAAGGCAGGACGTCAAGTGTTCCGTTTCCTGCTCGAGTTTAATTGATATGTGTTTCTTAAAGTACTCCTCGTATTTGGTCAAGCGGTTGTATTTGTGAGAAGAAAGGGGCCTGAAAAGAGATGTGAATATAGACAGAAATCACATATTTCAGCAACTGCTAAACCTTTTGGTTTACATGACCCTCACAACAAATAGATCAGACACTCTTCCTGACACTGTCTTGATTACCATTTAGCGTTTTTGTTGTAGTATGGGATAGGTCACGGCACTGTGATTAATCACAACGTGCCTGCTGAATGAGACATGTTGCATGTTGCTTTGTATCCTTAGTTTTTAAGGTCAGGGAGAAATATTCGAGAAAACCAAGAAGTAGGATTATCTCTAATTTATTCTAACCATGAAACAAACCATGTTTACGCTCTAAAAATTATAATGTTATGAATTATTTGATGTTTTGCTTTTACCACCAGTGTTCCACCAATATTTTTGGCCTTAACTTTCATCACAGTGTAGGTTAGGAGTGTTTGAAGCAGCAGAAATTAAGTAAAACTTCTCGAATCACATACCATGGAGAGCACTCCATTTACACACAGAATACATTAGAAATTCTACAGCACATTTTAAAATAATAATTATACATTTAAAATAAACTTCAAAGCTTTTCTTCCAGTTTTAGTTTCAACAATTTCACAGTTCTATACGTGTTAAGAAGCATTATCATTATCTGTGTTATTATCCTCACCTTCAGTATCATCGTCATTAATATCCTTCCGTCCAATCTTTAAGCTGCTGAAGGTGGTGGGAGGCTGCAGTGTGTTCCTGCGCACCCAGAGTAAGAGACAGAAGATAACCTCGAGAGGTCGCCTGTCTGTCATGCAGATAATCACATTCACACCGACGGAGACTTCATAGTTTCCAGTCAGTCTAACCCGCATGTCTTTGGCGTGTTTTATGAAACTCGTGCGGAAACGGAGAGATCACGCACACCGCAGCCTGAAAGGACACCGACTGGTGGGTTGTGTTCCAACTCGGGTTCTTCTTGTTCAGAAAGGGACTGTAGGTAGCACTCAGTCTCCATGCCACTCCCTGTCATTACTATATCCATATTATACTGTTATTTGGATGAGCTGAAACTTTACCTTTCATGAATGAGATGGCCGTATTAAATACTTCAGTTGTTAGATCAAGTTGATTAAACAACAATTTCTATCTGTGTTTGCTGCTGCTGGTTTTAGTGTTTAGTATTCTACCAAGGTAGAGCCACAAAATGTACTTAATGTCCAAATTACTGGGCTGTACAGTTTGCCTTGAAAACATGTAATTCAATTTGTTGAAGTCTCCCATTGATTGAAGTGACCTTGTAGCCCTCCTGTGCACCAACTGGAGGGCTGCTGGTGTCAGATCAGTCCCCGACGCGAGCTGCAGTCAAACCAAACAAACTCTGGCCTTTTTGAGTCTGTTGGTTGCAGTACTGTGTACGTGTGACAGGAGCCGAGTAAAAGTGCTGAAAAAGACAAAACTCTTTGATAAATAAGTCTAAGAGCGATGAAGAGATGGATGTGAAGCTGTGACGTACAGCTTACGGAGACTGCAGGCAGGTTGTGTGGCTGTTGAGGTTTTTTTTCTTTTACTATGTGCCCCATTACCTTAACACAACTGAATCCCACATGTACCACATAGTTTGAATGGATGTATATGAAGTTTCAAGACTAGTCCTGTTGCACGTGAACGATGCACAGCACGGTGATGTGCACGGAGCAGGAGGAAGGTATAACCCTGATGAGTAAGTGTTACACATTTTGGCACTTGATCAAACTCGGCACCCAAGTTATGCCCCTTTCTGTGAGTGCTGCTCTGTGCACGTGGCAATTTCTTTGTTGACATGATCAGAGGGCGCTCGGATTGTAAGTCTGACTCTAAAAATCTTGCAGTGACATTTGTGTTTCTGGGCAGAACGTCACTGCAAGAGTTTCTCGCCCACAGTAACACAAATGTCGCTCCCCGCCACCCCTATCTGTCAGACTTGGCTACCTGCTATGTTTCTCTGTTCCCCACTAATAATAATGATAAAGTTTCAGGTGCGCAAAACATATACATGTGCAAAAGCACGTGTAACTCGGGTGATTATTCTGATCAAGTGACGAAACTTGGAGTGCTTGTGAACGAAGGTTGCAGCTTCTCTGTGCTCCGTGCACGTCACGGTGTTGCGCATCGTTCACGCGCAACAGGAGGAGTCTCAGAATTTATTGATCCACGCTGGCATCACTAACTCTATCTACTGCTTGAGGTCAAACTTTATTGTTTTTTTTTAAACAAATGCAAAGCCTGTAATTGCAAAATCAACAATGAAATATGGAATAAAATACTTCTGGGTCTGTCAAAGTGTGAGTTGTGTATATAGACATGGCTCATCTCTGTTCTTCGCCACGCGACATCAGTCTTGAGTCTGTCCGACCACACAGAAGAATTAATGTGACGAGGGAAGAGGACTGGGGGAACATAATGAGGTTTATAATTAGCCTGTGGGTTAGAGGGCTGGCCGCTGGAGGTCAGGCACGGATGCTTCTCTGCTGTCAGGTTAATGCATTTTAGTGTGTGTGTGTGTGTGTGTGTGTGTGTGTGTGTGTGCGTGTGTGTGTGTGGGAAGGGGGTTCATTCATACCTGACCGCCAATTAGCTTTCTTTCCCTCATTATCATGAAAATTTCAGTCATTTACTTCACGTTCAACAAATGCGTAACTTCCTGTATTTGCATGGAGAGTCTAATTACGCCATATTTTTTTACAATGGCAGTTGCTACACTTTTTCTTTCTTTTTTGCTGTTGGGAGTACATTCATTAATCATCTCTACCAACTCAGCACTATTCCCGTCCTCTGACTGGCTCAACAGTAGCCGTGTGCATGCAGACAGATGAGCTGTGAGTTGCTGTATTGTAATCTGCAGCATATTTTAGCAACAGGAACCGCTGCATGGCCAGGAAGCAGCCTCTGAGCAGGCATTTAGAGGTCCACTGCCAGCCATTGACTACAGTTGGCAGGCTCCAACATTGCAAGCTAGCAAACCAATTTGGCAACAGCGCCGTATCAAGCCCATTGTGGAGATCAAAAAGCACGGCCTCCACCTGCTGCTGTCAAAGTGCAACACGTTTTCCAACAGATTGATCACAAAACACAGTCCTGCTCCGTGTGGCAAGTTTCATTGATTTATATAAATCTGCGGTCCGTCTTCCCTCTGCGATGTTATCACTGAACATGACCTGAATTGAGTGGATTGTAAACCTTTATGGTGGAGATGGTTATGACGTTACAGGGGGAGATATTTTTGATGTGCACACGCAGCTGGTAATAGGAGATTGAACCTGACATGATAGCTTTGTGGTGTGAGGGTTATGGGAGCGGTAAAAATAATAAACCGCACAGGCAGAGTTTTGTTCGTCGATCACTTCTACCACCTTCCCAGTAAAACACGTTACGGGTGTGTGTGTGTGTGACACGTAAAGATATCATTCCAGGACACTGGTTTTACTTGGTGGACTAACTGACTTCTGTGTAAATTGGATCCGAACAATACTTGGGAATCCCGACAAGCAATGTAACATGTTGGCCCTTAACTTCTGAAGAGTTGTTACTCTGTATCTTCTGGTTTCTCTCCTGAAATCAAAGTAAAATTTCTGCTTCAATTCATTACAGCAAAACCATTTTTTTTTTCTTTCAAAAATGTAGTGTATAGTATCTTTGCATCCTGAATCATCTCCAAAATCCAGTGCGGGTCTGCAATGCACAAATTTAAATATTTCCATCAATACCAACTGAAACACAATGTTTAAGATTAAAGCAACTTTACTTCACAGGAATATTTTAAATCTGCCCGTGTATATCAGGCCCACACAAACGGTATATTTTTGAATTAGGCAAACACATCAAGTTGACGATATAAATGCCTTGATAGTGGTGTTGGCTCTCAGAAAATGTGGAGTGCAGGTAAATATCAACCAAATCAAATGATTTTTTTTGGTTAAAAAGTCCATCTTTGAACTTGCAGCAGAAATGTCTTTGTTTTATATACACAGTTGTTTAGAGGTAAAAGGGGCTTCGCAGGCATAAAGGGTGGATTTTTATACCGTCCTGGGTGTGTCTAATCAGGAAGACAGGCTAAAGATGCTGCGTTTGATGGAATGAATTCAGGTGAATTAAGACTTGTGATTTCACACATGTAGAAATATCTCTGAATGTACGTATGTGTTTGTTTATTCTTTTTGGCTATAGAGTCAAATACTCTTTTTTTTAAAATTTGTGTTGTGGACTCTTGCTTGTTTCTGCAAAAATTGTCCTAATTGGATTATTTTTTTATTTTATTTTTGGATTATTTATGCCATGTAAGGCGCACGTTTCTCTGTAGCTATCCTATTATCTTATCCAGAAAAGCAGGTGATCTGTGGACTGGAAAATGCTACTTGAAAAAGAAGTGAAGGAGACCTCCTTCAGTTGAAATGGAGAACAGAGAAGATTATAGCTGGCAGTCCAACCAGCCATATGGTAGCACATCAGCAATATTGCTGGGAAATGGAGTAGTGTGTGTGTGTGTGTGTGTGTGTGTGTGTGTGTGTGTGTGTGTGTGTGTGTGTGTGTGTGTGTGTGTGTGTGTGCTTATGAGTGGGCACCCAGTTTGACTACTATTGAACAGGCGGTTGTCATCACACATTTGTCCCAAATATATGGGCTAGCAGGGAGCCAATGAAACCTGCAGGTGGGCTAAGGAGGCTGTTATCAATGATACGGTGTATATGCTCGTTGGAAAGCAGCAAGAGGCCTACTATACCTTTGTTTTCATGGTAACAGGTATAAACACGGTGGCATGATTGTTGTAAATCTGTTTTTTGACACGCGCCGGTCAATGCTGGTGAATTTTGGCCTTTTAATCTTTACTATCTCAATATCTGTTGATCAGCTAAATACCTTTGTGACCATCTGAATTTATCTTTCATGCCCTCACAAAGCTGAATTTGTAGATCACAATGTCTGAATTGTTGGATTCATTTTCCTTCAATTTGGTACAGCTATCTATTGTTTAGAATACACTTTTAGAATAAACTTGAGTGATCCTTGAATTTTCTTTCGCGCCACCATCGGGTCCTAATTTTTGTCCAATTCTAATTTGGGTTTATGACCAATTACCTGCACAATTAAGTTATTTTGCCATCATCATTAGTTTGTCTGTGCTTTAAGTCCTTAACATCAAATATTAGCATGCGTATACACTAAACGTAGGCGGTAAACATGGCAAACATGACCTGCTTAGCATCGTCATTGTGAGAATGCTGATTCCTCACACCATTATCATCGTTATCTTTTGCACTCAAAGCTTCATAGAACAGAATACATAAACTGTATTGTCAGATTCCTCTAAAATTAGCTTTGCGGCAACAAATGACTAAACAGTAATTAAATGTTACAATTAGAACAGAATCTGAAACAAAAGAATGGATTCCTCTGAAATGTGTCCCAGCTTTGCCGGCAATCTGGCAGCATGTGATCAAATCAAATTTATGCAACAGCATAGATCTCCTTAAGTATGAGCTACTTTGATATCTTTAGTAGCAATCAAATTCAGTACAGAATAACTGTTATATTTAAGCTCCTGTCTGTTGTCTGTCAGGTAATTGCTGTTCATCCCCGGTGATCAGAAAGCAGCGGGGATGAATCGGGGGCCGGCGGGAGGCTGTTGGGCGTCTGTGATTCTCTGCTTCAGTCATCCGCACCCACAAAAAAGGAGCAGCAAAAGGGTTATGAATAGGAGAATTGGAAAGAAGACACGGAGCTAAATTCATATGCGCTGTTGATAAAAAGGCGCTGCGGTAATGAGCATGAGGTAAAGAGAATGCTTGAGAGGGAGACAAACGAGAGACGCACAGAGAGAGAGAGAATGTAAAATTTTGCCTTTTCATCCGGGGGTCTGTTCTTCCAGATACAAAAAGGGTTGTGACGAGGAGCTCTCTCTTCCCCGGATCCTCATCCTACATCTCTACCTCTTTGTCTTCTGCCATTTGTGAGTCTCTCTTGCAGCCATTCTCCTGCAGAGTTCAGTGAGGAGATCAGAGGCCTCAGGCCAAGAACAGGTAGGACCCGGGAGAAAGCAGAGGACAAAGTAGACTATCAAACACAGAGATAGAAGGTGAATTGCTCGGTTATATGTCTCCCGAGACCCAGTTAAGGCCTCTGTGTATCTCCCCTGCTACCAGATAATGAAGTCAGATGGTCTGGCAGAGAGGTGGCTCTGATCTTTGGTCAGCAAGGCCACGGAGTGACCGTGCAGACGTCTCACTTACTTAAGCAGTCAATGCCGTAAACTCAAGCCAGGCGAGCCGACCTGGCGCGGCGTGAGTTTACGGATAGTAATTCTAGGAGTGGAGGATTTGCTCAGCCACACAGGATGGGTTGGTGCTGTGTCTTCGCTGACAGCAAAAATATTGAACAAATTCTTACAGCTGCATGAGTCATGATCGCTGAGTGAAATGACACTTGGCTTATCAGTCTAAATACTCAAGCTGGGCAGTAACATTGACTGTCTTTCAGTCATACTACCGTGACCACATGTATTTGTCCGACCCTGAAGAAAGGTCTATTTGTTACAATTGTGAGTCCATGTCTTGTTATACACAGCCCTCTCGCCTGTTCTTTGTATTTAAACCCCCTATAATGTGAGAAATATCAATTCAATGGCTTTATACAACAATCCAACAGATTTGATCAACTGAACTCTAATCAGGGTCTTTCTTAAATGAATCTTACTCAATTGCAGTCAGACATTTCCTGTAATACACGAAAATCAGAATGCAGTGTAGTTGCTTCCTACCAAGGCAGAAAGCAGGAGTAAATATAAACATGTTTCAAAAAGTGTTTTAATGGGTTTTATCTCTGAATGTATGTACGACGACTAGAAGGGAAGGAAGAAAAGGCTAGCCAGTTTATTGACATTTTGATGTACAGTACCACATTACTTTGCAATAAAGCCCGACCGATACTGGATTTTTTGGGGTCAATGCTAATACTGATATTTGGGAGTGAAAAAGTTCCAATATCCATATATGGTCACATATTCTTTATATATATATATATATATATATATATATATATATATACAGTATGTATAAACACAATTTTTGCAGTGATTCTTCAAATGTTGTTGTCAAACACTTTTTGCACTGGAGACTAAGATATAAAACATTTTCTAATTTACCCCAAGCATCTTTTTCTGCATTACATTCTGGAAAAAAAAGAAGTCATATTGGCACATATCAGCCAACATAGACGCACATAGCAATATATCTGTGATAGGCCAATATCGATCGATCTTTACAATGAAACTATCAAAATTCCACAAGGACACACATTGACCTCACACACATATGAACATAAATTATTATTATGAGGTTGTCATCACCGTGAAAGGATTTGCAATTAGCAGTAAGAAAATTACAACCCACATTTTCTTACGTTATAACTAATGACAGGGGAAAATAAAGGAACAGAAAGGTTGCGCAATACTGGTCAAAAGTCACAAACTCCCCCTGTTGGAGCCCTCTGGTAACTATCTTTTTTTTTTTTTTTTTACCACTGGTGGTGTTACTGTGTGTCCAAACCATAGACATTATATAAAAGTGGACATTGAAAAATGAGGCCGATGAGGAAGTGCCTTAAGCTGTAATACCACCGGGTGCCACTAGAGGTTGGGTCCAAAAAGCCTCGGCTCCATAGACTGCCATTCAACTTCTCTCATAAAATGATCAGTTCATAAAATTTCTGCACACGTTTTCTGTATGTCATCGCCAAACCGCTGGGAACGAGCAAGATAGTGCCGTGTAGCTGAGTCTTCACAAAAAAGTATATCAAAAGCCAAAAAGATCATCTTTACCAGAGGTTGTTCGTCGTTCGTCTTTTAGGTCGTTATAATATTTATTTTAGCACTTTTGGCATTACTCAATGTCAATAATAAAATAGAGCAAAATGTATAACAATCAGTAAGAGTCCCATACTTACTATCTGCAGCCAACCAGTTACAAAGAGGACAAAATGTTAAAATTACACACATTTCACAGCAAGTCCTCAAATCCGTTTCAGATTTGAGAACCTGAATTGTTTTTTAGTTTGTAACAAATGTGTGCTCTCATTTGCACATACTTGTATATGTTTGTAACAAATTGGAACGACCAGCAGGACCATCTCTCCTTGCAGCGTTGCCAGTACTAAATAGCTCATTAGCTATTGGCCATAATCCTGTTGTGCCCTCTGCTTTGCCAGATAACCAGAATGGCATCTCTGAATAAAAAAGCAGGCTCTTCGAAACTGCAGCCGTTTAATCACCTTCCCCTCTTCTGCTCCGTTCTTATCTCATCTCGTTAGCCTTCCTCGCCCTGACTGGTCCAATGTGATGTAAACTTTATTCACAAAGGGACAGATCAAAAGTTTGACATTGTTAGTTTAGATATTGTTAAAGTAAGTTAAATTTAACTCTGCTTCTGTAAGAGTGATCAATCCCAGCAGGAGCCATCAGTGCTTAGGGAAATTACAAATGAGCTTTACAAATTCTTTTTCTCCCTTTTTATCTTTTTTGTGTGCTGTCTGATTATGGTTTTATAGATATAACAACTATCTGAACCCACAGAGGGCCTCACATTGTTTTTTTTTTTTTTTATTATTGTGATGCTACTTTTTTGGGCTTTAAATTTCTTTCTCTCGGTTTCTTTTCAGCATTGTATTGATCTATTTTTGTAGCTGGATGAGAGAGTTTCTGTTTTGTTTAGTTGGGATAGTTAAAGGGCGAATATAAGGAGATTTATCCAAGGAGCCCCAACTTTATACCATACACTCAAAGTTGTATCAGAAATGAAAAAGTAAAGTGAAGGATGTATGGTCGTGAAATAATCAATCTAAAGGAATGGTTCAGCATGGAAAATATGCTTGTTGACTTTCTTTCCATGAGTTAGGTAAGAAGAAATACTACCACTCTAAGGTTTACACATGAAATATGAAGCTACAGCCAAGTGGTAACCAACGGTGACATCACCCATTGGTTTGTTAACTGCTGTTATGAAGCCTTGAGTTTGACGTTTCTGCCGTTGGCATCTTGCCAGTCTAGAGATAGGAGTGACTGTATTTGGAGGAAAAGGGGTGGATCTGACTTGATCTGATTGTGAAACCGAGGACACTACGCCTGGAAAAGATGTACTGATTTTGTATTTCGTGAGAGAAGTTGAATAAGAGTTTGTAGAGCCAGAGCCTTTTTTGGAGCCAACCTCTAGTGGCCCATGGTGGTATTGCAGATAATACACTTTTGCATTGGCCTCATTTTCAGACCTGAAGTTACACCCACTTTCATACACAGCCTAAGGCTACAGCAAACAGCCAGCTCGTTTAGCATAAAGACTGAACACAGAAACAGCTCGTCTGTCCAAAAGTACAAAAAAACAACCAGTTTATCTTCGAGCAGGTTCAGTCTATTCTATCGTCATGCTGGTTTTACCCCCACTTATTTTACTTGAATCTTCTCCTGAGTTTTCCTTGTCATTTTATAAAATTTGCCTTCATTTGCTGTAATATCTTCTTTGTTTAATCAGTACAAAAACCCAAACTAAGAAATTTGGCAGCTGGCTTCAAAGATGAAGGTGGTATTGACATTCTTAAAGAGAAATCAAACAATAAAAGATGTGCTGTTAAGTTATTCAAATCGCTGTAGTTCTCTGAATAGTATAAATGTTCTCAGCATGCCGATAAAAAACACTGTGAAGGTAATTTTTGGAGTTAAATAAGTGCCTTTTTACTGGTGTGGACCAGTGTTGGCCCTACCTTAGTTTACGACAACATACATGCAAGGTAGCTTTCAAACAAATGAAAAGTCAGATTCGTCTCTTTATGTCAATCTCCATATTGTTGTAAAGCCTAACTGAAGGTACCACGATGCAAACTTAGCACAAAATCACTTCCTTGACACCATCCATACCTCTTTGGTCGGTTTTCTTGATTTGATTGATTTTGGTTGGTTTCCTATTTACTTGGTTCCTGTTGTTCTGGGTTTTGTACCCTCATGGTTGAAATGCACTTATTGTAAGTCGCTTTGGATAAAAGCGTCAGCTAAATGAAATGTAATGCAATGTTTTCACAAGTGTGTGTGAGAACAGGCTGAAGGTCAGTATATCATTTTTAAACCTTGAGTGGTACTACAAACAGACTACACATTTTTAGTACTACAGCTGCAGAGTTGGGCAATGTAACAAAATGAAATATGAAAGATAGAATTTAACAAGGGAACTGCAGTGATCAGAAGATGAAATCGAACAAACTCGATGACATCCAGAACAGCAACAGAAGAAACATTGATTTGGAGGTTATGGATGGACTTCAATAAGTCATTCAAGAAAATCGACAACTAAATACGGCTTTAGCTTTAGGTACGGCTAATTTCCTCTATCTCTTCAGTTCTTCTTGTTCAATGTGTCATATTTCTGAACAGTATTTACTTGAATTTTCATGCGAGTTTGGCCGCCGTCGGTCTGTTTTTCTTGACTAAACAAATTTAGCATGTCAATCAAATCGTGTGATTTTGTGTCGGCAGCTCAAAACAATACGTTTAAGAGTAAAAACATCTCAACTCCATCTACATTCTAATGAAACCATTATTATTTTGTCAGCGGGTGCCATTTTACCAGTACAGTTTGTTGGGCCTCTGAACAAAAACAAGAAATATGATTAAGGTTGGTGAAGTCATCCCAGCATGTAGAGTTAAGAGTACTTTGTTCCAAAAAAAACTACATGATTTGTTCATTTGAATAAATAGCTGTGGGGGTTAATAATTAAACACAACAATAACCATTTTCTGCAGCACAAATCTGGAGCGCAGTAATTCACACTGCATCATTTTTCTAAGCTTGTCATGGTAGTCATTACTCTGACTTAATCCTGAATTGGGAAAGCTGACAACTAGTGAAATCATAGTGTGCCTTGGCCAGCTCTGAAGACATAACTAAAATTAAAAACTGCAGCTGCAGGGCTGTATTATTAAACATAAACATTTTAAAACAAAAATATTTGCCTGACTAACGTAATGGAAAAGCTTAATTTTAGATATTTTTGTTGAACTTAATAAAACTTTAATGAGCGAAAAATGGGGTGCGCAAAACTATGTACACCATCTGTGTAACTGTGTCAGGGAGAATTATTTGATCAAACTTTTACATCATCTGTTCAGATCTCATATTCAGATTGTAGATGCAGGTTTTGAACATGAATTACGCTTGAACATGTAGCAAGTCTGTCTTTTAGGCCAACAGATCTTGATGGATCTCTGAGAACATGCGCATTTTCATGTGTGGCTCAATGGCTTTGGGATGCAGGGTGAATATTAGAGTGAATCATTGAGAGGGTGTACCACACATGATGGAAGTGATACATGACAACCCTGGGTATCTCAGTTAGTAGATGACTGTACATATTTGTTGTATACTGAAGTTGCACGGAACATTACTGTTGGTTATTTGTTATGAGTCCAGTCACATAATTTCTTTTCATTCAAGCGAGGGGTTGTAAGATTGACAAAGAGGATGATTTTTTTTTTGCATACCATATGTTTGATAGACGGATTTGGAGACTGTAAAAGAGCAGAGAGCAGCTGGTGAATGGTTTAGGAAAGGACAGACAACAGTTTATCAAGGACACTAAACTTCCAGCAGAGAGTAGACATTCCATAGTCTCCATAATAAATCAGCAGATACGAGTGGCTCGTCCTTGGCATTTCAATTGTTTAAAAGTAATCAAGACCAACAGGCTGAGCCCAGAACATTGCTACAGCATGAAAATGACTCTACACCTACTTTTGTCTTGACTATGTAACCAGTTTGAACTTATTTCAAATTAATCAAATGGGTTGTAACAAGATTATTGACTTCATATCGTCATTAATGGTGATTGCGGAATATCCGATTGCCTCCTGGTAAATGGGGTCGTCTGTGATGGTTGTGTTTAATTTCTGATCGTCGCTCATTTTAAAATGGCATTCTAGCTGATCTCACATCACATCTGTTGTCAATAACCTGTCATTTTGTTCATTTTGTCAAACAAAAATAATGTCTTTTTCTGCAGCGCAACAGCTTGGTAATAACTGCTGATTGAGAGGGGAATCAAAACACATTATTTTGTTTGTTCTACAACTGGAACAGAAAATATGTAATTGAGAGCAACTACATAGTGAACCAGGCAGCATTACAACACCATATATATGATGAGTCACCCTCTTAAAAACAAACACAAAAACAGTTTATGTGTATAAATATTGAGGCAAAATTAGTACAAATTTAAAATAATTTAAATTTAAAACATAATTTTAAATCACCTATCAATAATTACATGCATTTACAGTATTCACATCAACATTTTGATTTGAGCTTGCCCAAAAAGAGTAGAATAACCTGATGCAGCTGTTGACAAGATTGGTGCTTGGAAAAGGTATTATAAACGGGTTGCTTGGATAGTTGAAGTGGCGTGCTGGCTGTTGGGAATACCTGGGAAAATCCCAGTGGGCTGATGCATTGATGGGTCAGTGGACCATCAAAGTCTTTGTCAACCATGGCAGTCTATTTCCCAGTACACCTCTAGCTACTAATTAACAGTGATTATCATCATTGTTCTTTAAAATTTGAAGGAAAGCAATCTGTAGTTGTCTTCTGTGTCCTCGACAGTCAATTTGATTCCAAATGGGCACAAGCCTGCTGAATATGCATCATCTGATTATCCGAGACATGGACCCAATTACAGTCTATGGGGGGAAACCGGCATTACGGGGACCACAGGAATGGTTATGACACATAAAACTCACTTGATTGCTTTCTAACAGTCTAAGAGATCAACATCTGTGTTCTGTAACTGGAGCCAAAGTAAAATGGAGCAGTGTGCTACCTTCTCCTGTTTTTTATGGGAACTCTGGCAGCAGCATTCTGAGTGAGATAAAGCTTTCTAATGGCCTTTTTAGGAATACCACAAAAAAGAACATTACAGGTTTATTGCAATTTGTTAGAGAATATAAAAAATTCTGATGGAGTTAAAGCTGCTGAAGCTTAGATCGGAGTATTTTAAAACACCATATTTTAACTCCGTATTTTTTGCTCTGGAATAAAAGCGAGCAAGAACTTTTCATATATCTTCCTTGTTGCTAATTTTAGTGATTTCTCACCTGTCTTTATTCAAGGAACTTCAATAGCATCCAGTTATTTACCTGCTGTTATCATTGATGCATTGAGTTACATAGTAAGAGATCAAAGTAAATCTGTGTTTCCACTGTGTGTCTGGAGTAATCAGACTTGTTTTAAATGATTTACTTTGAAGAACAGGTTAAATAAAAGAGGCCCGGGAATCAAATCCTGAGGGACTCCGCATGTCGTAGTGATCCACTCAGATTTAAGTCTCCAATGGCAACTCAGATTTAAGTCTCCAATGGCAACAACATATCCCCTGACTTTGAGATGAGCCTTGATTAATCAGAAGTGAAGACATTCTCAATTCTTCTTTTATGGTCAGCAATATTTAAGGCCTCATGAATATTATGTAGCACCGGATCTGATATATTAACTAAATTACCACCCAGATAAATGTCGAAAAGGCCATTTACATTTAGAATGCCAATAAATTCAATAAAATAACCCACTTTAGAACTGAAAAACTTTGATTTTTAATAATCAAAAGGTATTCGGGAAAGAAAGTGAGCACAATTTTACCCAACTGTAGAAACCAACTTACTGGTTCATGACTTACCGTGCTTAATTTAGTTGTGTGCACACTTTGTTTTCTCCTGTACAATAAAGGACATTTCCCTGGTACCTAGCCAGATTATCAGTTGTTTACAACTTCTTTGACTGCTTAAATGTGTTGGCATGCCAGACTTCGTTAGAGTAATGCCTCTGTATTCCCAGAAATAATGGCCAAACCAGCAAAAACAAACACAAATTGTAATAAATTGCAGTCATTCTAACACACACACACACACACACACACACACACACACACACACACACACACACAAACAAACACAGATACACACTTCTTACAAAGTAATTAAATCTTAGAAAATAGCTTATGTTGATGATGTTGAGATAATTAAACAAAAACAAATAAGAAGCACTTTAGGTCCTTGTAATTTATCCCATACTGAGTGTTACAGTGCATTTTTTTTTTTAGGTTGAAGTAAGGTAATATGATATTTTCATGAGAAAGATATATTCTGGAAATTCTCATCAGTACAAAGTCATCGTGACTGAATTTGTATGCTAGAGGGGGAAAAAAAAAATCACTTAACATCATGCATATTAATTCAGTTCCCTTTTACATGCCAGCCACATGTTTGGAGAGCTTGTAATTATGAAAATGGTGAGGCAATGAGTGGCATAAGGGAACATCAGTGGTGTTATAAGACACGAAAGAATGACAAAGAGAGAGACAGAGAGCAATGTCTTCCAGAAAGCCTTGGGCTCAGTTTGTTGCTGCACATGGAGATTAAAGCTCAAACCTAATAGATGGCCCGCGGAGCCTTCTACCTCCCCCTGCCAGCCAACACCCCATCCCTCCATTCCCATTTCACTAATACTGACAGTCAGGGGTTCTGTGAGCCTTAGAAGGCACACTATTACCATCAGTTAGCAGCGAGGGCCATAGGCATGTCTCCTGCATGATTTCCTTTGTCCTTTTTGCATTAGCATTGTTGAAACACACAAATTGTCCACATAAAAAAAAAAGAAAAGTAAAATGGTGGTTAAAACAATTTCCTTGCGGCTGTTGTCACTGCCGCTGCACATTAAAGGTCATCTCATAGAGATGGGCTTCTGTTTCTTTGTAAATTCTGCAGCCTGATCGTGACATAAAATATTCTTCTCAATGTGGCAGCAAGTGAAGGGAAGCCATAATGAAATAATTTGTTTCCTACTGTCGTGATAATCATATCAGAAAAGGAGGCAGTAATGTAGTAAATATTAAAGGAGGAGTAAAAGACCACCGTGTCTTTTTGTGTGTGCTGTGGAGGCAGCACTTCACTTCACTCAGACCTCCAGACCTTCTGTGGGCAACCTCAATAGAAAACACAAACTGTTGTTACATTGACGCACATAACACACGAACAGAGGGTGAGATTACTGGCAACTCCACAGTACTTTGGTACGGTATGTTCAGTTGCTGCCTAACCTAAAACTGGCCCAAACTTTAAAAATAAGGAGGTGGCTTTGCTAATCAGCTGCCATCTGTATGAGTCACTAATCCAGCTGCTTCACCACAGACTCGCTTTCCTATGATCCTCGAAAACTATTACCATAATGTAAAATAAGAATGTCCACAGCTGTGTTCTCCTGCTACCTAATCATTAGTCATTCAGTAATCATTGTTGATTAAAACAGGCCACTTGACTTCTCTTTAATGCACAATACCACACATGTGATTGTATCCATACGCGCTCCCTATCTCTTTATTTTTGTTATGACATATTTTGGAAGACATGCCGGCTTCAGCAGTTCTAGACCCATTTCCTGCGGCCTTTCTTCTTTCGATTCTCCATAAAACCCTTTAGGTATGCCAACTTCACATGTTTGAGACGTCCAGTGTGCTGAAGGCTTGAACATTGCCACATCTGTTCAACATAAATACAGAGCCTTGTTCTGCTGGGGAACTGCCTTTATCTTGGCATACATCCTGTTTTGTTTATATATATATTTATATATGTATATAAATTTTGACATTATTTAACATTATTTTGACAAGCATGTAAGAAAACAATAGCCTACTTATGTGTCCAGCAGCAACATAAGAATTCATCTGGAGTCTTGTTTACAGCGACCTGGGGGAAGCAAGTCCACTATTGGCTCTATTTTTAGTTTTATGTGCTGTTTACTTCCTGCTACAAACAGGCTTAATTAGAGCCGTGATACTTAACCAAAACAATGAGGTTCTGGGCTGTAGTGTCAACACAATGATCTTAAAGAGGCTAAAATGCATCCACAAAGCAGTGTTAATTATAGCCCCTGATGCTGACTGAAAATAACGTTACGTCCATATCTCCTGTGGTAGTTTAGCCATGTTAGATATGTGTATGTTTTTGTAAATGTCGGGGTGTCCAAAAAAACATCAGCCCCGTATAAATTGCTAAAGTAACCCTATAGGGTATTATTCAACCCAGTATCACGGCAAAGCGTGAAATAGACACGCCCGTCCAATACAGCAAAATGTGAGATAACCCTGCTTTGGACTGTCTTCATGTGAAAGTTACACATTTTGTAAGTGTGAAATTTCCACACATATAAATGTCATGTGATTAAGGATCATGTGACCAAGGTCCTGCAACAGAGGCATTGAGACCAGGTACAAAGGACATTTTTTTGGGCGGTATTAGGAGGTAGGATGGGTGGCTTTGTTCACAGACTGCCATACAATACTACGATGTTTGAATCCAGGAGGTTACAACGTTGTACTTGTGTTTTGTTTTGTTTCCTAACCCCAACAATGTTATTTTTCGGAACCCCAACTGTTGTTTGTCACTAACCCCAACCATGTGGTTATTTCCTAACCCCAACCATGTGTTTTTGTGATAAGTTTAATTTTCCAGTAAATCACATCACCTCAAAGCATGCAGTAGGTTTCATTTTTATTGACTACAGGAAAACAGAAAAAGTTCACATTTTGCTGTAGTGGACAGGCGTGTCTATTCCACGCTTTGCTGTGATACCAGGTTGTGTTATTACATGAGGTGTTTCAATGGGGTTTAACATTGAACTGAAAATACTTTCAATACTTAACCGTCTTGTATTTCAAATGTTGCTAGCATATTACATATAGCTCCTAGAGTACTATAACTCATGATGTTTTTCTATCATCATTTACACTCTCTTTCTCTACATTTGAAACACACTGTCAAAAAAAAAATCCTCCCCCGATCTCTGGTCTCTGGTCTCTTTCTATCCTGCTCACTCTAATCTTGTGACTTTCACTAACAACCTCTACTTGAATTTGATTTATGATATGTGCCTCCTGCTCTGTCACGAGCTGCGGTCCTACATTATGTTGTCACATCCTGTCACAATAAGAGGATAGACTGGAGGCACAGCACAGGATCAATGTTCAACATCATTCCTCTCCTGATATATTTTCCTCTGAGGAGCAAGGTTGCAGTTAGAAACAGTTTGTGCATGAGTGATTTTCCACTGCCTGTTGACTCACTTAATGTACCTGGTATAACAATGGCAGGATGGGGTGAGAAGAACAACACAGCCATCCATTTTTTAATGGAGATTCCTTCCAGAGGTTTGCTAGTCAATATGCTTGACAAAGAGTTATGGCAGTCATTGTTGCTCTCTCAAGGCCAGCTCTGTGCTTAGGGTGTGTGGGAGTCAGTGGAAATAATGTCCTTCTCCACCATCAATATGGAACCAGGAAACTTTATAATTGAAACACAGCAGTAGACGTAGGCTGGTTATCATGTAGACGTAGACGGAGGCTTGTTATCATGAGATGTCAGACGTCAACTCCTCACCTTCACTGTGTGGTGGAACAAACCAGCTGCTCTGAGTAGGTAGGACAGGCATACGGAGAATACAAATCAATGTCATAGAAAAAGTAAAGTCCCCTGGAAGGAATTCTAATCCACACCATTAACCAGACACCCTGTGTTCTCATCAGTAAGGACTGTATTTTTTCAGCAACAGCAAGACTCTCTGTACAACTCTCAATACACATTTGCACAAAATGTAAGTAAAACATATTAGGTACTGTAACATAAAAAAAGTTACTGTAATATATATTTTCACATTAACTGTGGATCACATGACTATATTTTCAAAGCAGTTCACTTATCGGGTTGAAGAAAGAGGTCGTACAACTGAGGTCATGTTACAAAGTACATAGAGTGATCCGGCAAATGAGTGCCCAACATCTGTACTGTACTGTTTGCTTCCTGCTACAAACACGGTAGATGAGAGCAGTGATAGTTGGCAAAACAACTACGTTTTGGGCTGTAGCACCAAAACAATGACCTGAAAGATGCTAAAACGTTCCAGGAAATGGTCTTAATTTTGGCACCAGTTGCTGACGGAAAGCAACATTACATCAACATCACCTCAGCAGTGTTCGATTCGTGTATTGCTTTTCTTTTAATCAATTTTGGGGTGCTCAAACTAAATATAAGCCTCGTATAATATTGCTACATTAACCAAATAAGGTATAATAACATGTCTCAGAGTTATTAGAGTAATTTAACACTGAACATACTTGACATTCATGTGTATTGCTTTCATATTATAGATACTTCCTACAGTCCTGTAACTCATGACTCATGACTCATCAGTTAGAAGGCATCCTTGTTTTATTAAGATCTCCGACGAGATCCTCAGGATATACAGACACGTGCCGTCCTTTCCTGCTCTGACGCCCATCTGTTTTTAAAAAAGCTGGCTCATTTTAAATCTCCAGATTTGAAGTTGATCAAAACACATTCTAAAGCTCCAACAATAGCCATCGTTGCAATGTATTGTTCCATATGTTTCTCTCATCCTTCATGAAACTGACTTGAAGAAATGGTTCCAATTAAGCTGTCCGTACCTTCTTACGGTTTCAATACATTTTTAAATGCCGCTATTGGATTCATAATAGAAGTCATGATATTTCAGTTTTTTATTTTTATTAATCCTACAGTTGGACTTCAAAGAGAATCCCCCTGCTGTTGCTATAATTGTTGTTACAG
This sequence comes from Embiotoca jacksoni, assembly GCF_022577435.1. Classification (NCBI taxonomy): domain Eukaryota; kingdom Metazoa; phylum Chordata; class Actinopteri; family Embiotocidae; genus Embiotoca; species Embiotoca jacksoni. The sequence goes on along the minus strand of NW_027185381.1, from coordinate 23,134,792 downwards.
TGTTCTTTTCATTTTTGTGATTGATTTTCTGCCACATATGGTGCGACTGAATCCTCAAAGAATTGCCTCTATGATTTCTCTCTCCCGTGCAGTTTTCCCTTTGTGTTTATGGGTTTATGAGGGTTTTTTGTTTTTCCTTGAATTTTGCCTGATATAACCATCACCGATGTGAGTCTAGAAAGCCTAATAAGGAACTGTATGTGATATTTGAACATTTAAATATACTTGACACTGGTATGGGCCAGTGCTTCTAAATGTAACTATTGTATTAAGTTATTTGAAGTCATTCTCTGTAATTAAAAGCCTGTAATTTCAGGGGTTATCTAAACCGGTACTCCTGTAACTGCTGTTCACTGGCCATTGTAAAATGAAATACACCCCAGCCCGGGGCTTCACAATTTAAGCTACTGCTGCTATTTCATGTAATTCCATGGCTCCATTGTCAAGATTTGCTTTTATCCTTCTTAATGTGAGATGGCTTTCTGATTGGAGAGTGAATATCATAGGTTGCCTTAAGCCTTTGATTGACGCCATAATCATTTATATTGTTAAAGTACTTGACTTTTGATGAATCACTTGATGTTCTGATTTTAGTTACACAAAAGTTTCTTGCGGCTCACCCTCTCAGCGGTCCCATTCTCAATCGCCTCGCCATAAAAGGAGGAGTGCGGCGAGATCAGCAGGAGACAAACGATGGTGAAAGTCCATTAGTGAGTTCTGCATCTTGGTAATTGCCTGTCATTAGCCTCGTCACTGCACCAAGGTTCCACAAATTCCTCCATAAAGTCATATTTCAAGGAGGTGTACGGCAGGGGGAGGAAGCACAGCAGGCAGACGGGTGGGGGATAAGTGAACTTGGTGGACAGGGGAGTAAATGGAGGACAAAGAGAGGGAGACGAGGAGAGCTGGAGTGGAAAACTCTGTGAGGGTAGGGCACAGAAAAGAAGGGAAGTGAGAGCAGGAAGAAAGAGTGTGAAGCAGACTTAAAGTAGAGCTAGACCACTAAACAATATGGCTGTGGTTTGTTTGACTGCAGTGCCATATCAGGTAAAAAAGAAACAAGCCACAGTCATATTTTTCAGCGGTTCATCTCCTCTTTAAGCTTGGCTCCACAGATCCCACTGGAAACAATTTTGCTATTTGATGTTAGCAATCATTTATGATTCTGAAGTAATAATCTGCTCTGCTTCACCTCGAGCTAATGCGTACTTTCAGCAAAACACAACATCCACTATTACGCAGACATTTTTAAATTTCCATTATCATTGCTTTCAGTGCCAACATAGTAGTTTCTGATCCTAAAAAAGCCAGATGCAGGAATAAGAGGCCTGACGGGGTCAGCCTATGTGAGAATTTGCGCTGGAAATATTACCACTCATTATCCTGACTTTGATAGACATCAGAGGGTTGTGATGAAGCAGGGTCAAAGGAGAGAGGAGAGGATGTGAAATGAAAAGAAGGAAAGAAAAAAGTGGCAAAAAAAGAGAAATAAAAGATGTGGAGTCATTAGGGAAAGACACGAGGAAATGAAAAGGACGTCACATGGGAGAGGACAAAGAGAAGGAGAGGAGAGCGGTAAGATGAAAGTAAGAAAAAAAATCATATGCATATGAGGATATAAAACAGGATGGGTGAAGATTGTAATGGCCTCATTGGAATTCTGAAAGCAGGGCCGCTGTTCTGAAGGAAGATCTGAACTCACCTGCAGTCTGTAATTTATCTGTGTAAACCTGACATTACATTAGAAAACCATGGACATGTATGAGTTTGGTTACGAGTGAGCACACATTTCTCATTTTGTGGTTAAACGTTCAACCGCAGAGAGGACATATCCATTTCTTACATATTTTTCTATGTATATTACATTTTTTTGTTGGCGCTACTAAAACTATATATACATTTGATTAAGTGGAAGGCTTATATATGTATATATCTATATCTTTTATAAGGTGTGAAATGTTCAATGGTTGAAAATGTAATTGAATCATCTGAAGTTTGAATCTTGAACCTTTGTTTTTGTTTTTATGTTGCTTACGTGTTTCAAACTGGATAACCACAAATTTAAAACTTGACTCAAAAGAGTGTACAATCAGTACAACATATAATAGTATCTATTCTGGTTTTGGTTTGAACACAATATACTATTGAGGGACATCTGTAAGGGTACGACTGGGTATTGTTGTAGAATTTTATATATCACTACTGGTCCCTTGAATTCGTTACTCGTTCCTGATTGGTACGGTACGGAACGGTTTTGGATACCAAATGAATAAATCCATTGTAAGAATAAGAAAATTCCATTATGATATAAATATTTGGTTTTCATGCAGTTCCGATAGGGAGAGTCTAACCCAGGTTGTTTTCTTTTGCTACACTTAAATGCTCAATGCCTCCCATGCAATTTATCGCTGGATGTTACAGTGCAGCGATGTTCCGTAAATGACGCACATTGAAACCCTCCTCAGCCACTACAATTAACCAGCATTCACTGAGTGACTCATTCTGTTTGTGGATTTTGTCTTGCTGGTTGCATGCAGAGAAGCCTCCACTTACTGCAGAGTCAGACAAATATGAGGCCAAAAGATTGTTTGAAAAAAGTTAAATAAAGTGTCAAAATTTAAGATTTGTTGTTTAACACTTTGAAATTGAAATGAAATGTATTTTTATACAGCCATATGTAATTTGTTCAATCACGCATAGACTAGTTTTTTCAAATGCAGTATAAAAGAACAGCGGGACTTGGATCAGACTGGTCCTTCAACATAATCAGTTTCAAAAAATAAAATGAAGCTTTAGAACTGCCCTATTTACCATCAATGAAAAACCATGGCATGACAGCATGTGTTCATTGTTCAGAGGCTGACTGCTGTGAGTAGCTCTTTGACAACTCTGATGACCTGTGCTTAGAGCAAAGAACATGCCTAATAGGTGTATTTTTTTATTCATGCCTAATGAACGTTATGCATCACAGGTGGTTCTGTGTCTGTATGTCGCCGTGCTGCCACAAAGAATTGGGTACGTACACCGAATGACAGATGATGGAGTCTTCCTCAAATCACAAACAAGCAACAAACAACGCCCACACAATGAGCATTTATTGAGTCAATGTAATTTATATGTAAATATATAGTCTATTATTTAAAGACAAGGTACTTGGTTTTAAATGCACTCACGTAAGATTTCAGGTGGTTCCAATATTATTTTGAACTTATGTAATTTGAATTGATCCTGTAACATTTTTTAAGCGGCAATTTAATGTAAATTATCAAAAATACCAAAAAGGTAGAGTTCCAGAGATGTCTGTCAATTTACTTTAAAGCTTTAAAAATAAATGATATCAAAGTAATGACATTAAACATAAATATAAACATATTGAGCGCTTTTATGCTATTCTTTCCAACATGTTCTTTCTAACAACTCTTGGCAGTTTGACTTGCTCGCCCCTTATTTCCCCTACTTCTTCTACGTTCTATCTTTCCTTTGTTCTTTCAATTAATTTCTTTCATTTTTCTTTCCTATGTTTTTTTTTTTTTTTTACCCTGCTCTGTTGAATCACCTGAGAATATTACCATTAAACCCATTACCAAGTTAGGCAGGAAGATTGGATATTGATATAACTTTTTTCTGACCACAGCCATAAAAAGTACTTCACTTTTAAAACACCCAAATCTGGTACAAGTTCTCTTAGATGACAAGGGTTCACAAATCAATTCATTTCCTTCAAATGTTCATAAAAAATAAGGAACTGTAAACAAAAATGATTTATATCTCTACCATTACAGTTGTAAAACATACATTACATATATTAGTGCAAAGTTTAATCAAAACCATTGTTCATCCATTAACATTTAAGTTCATTTATTTGGTTTTAGAAGTACTTAATTACCGTTATCATTTAGATAATCCAGCAAAATATTTGGGCAGAAGGTTGATACAATAGTTCCTTTCATGGTTATGTCATTACATTAAATATTAAGCGCTGTCATTTGTGCTGACATCTAATTCTGTCAGGAAGTCATAAATGTATTAAAGTGCTTTCTGTGCTCTCCTCAACTTTTAGTCAGTACATTAATTATTACTGATCACACAGATGAGTAGTGCTTTCAGTAATTTCTCTAAATTCCACTGCTGGGTGCTCGTGTCAAAAACGTTGATGTTCTGAAACCTCCCAAAGCTGCCTCTAAAACACAACACAATCATCCTGTACCCCATGAAGGAATCTGTATTATTTAAGCACATATTTTTATGCCTTGTCTGAAGTTACTGTGTATTTATAGTGACAAAAAAAGGTTTCCACCATATTCAATCAATGAAACTGCAAAATCCAGAATGCTGATAGTTATGCAAGAATATATGTGTAATGTATAAGTAACATCACACATCATTTTAAATATGCTGCTGCTGTTTTCTTTGGTTGGCCATATCCCAGTTGGGAAATAATTGATCAATGCTGTAAACCTGGTACTAAAGTCAAAAATATTTGAGAAGTTGGGGGTGCGTCCAACAAATTTGGAGAGTTCCTGTTGCACATGAACGGAGCTGCTGCATGGAGAAGCAATAACTTTGGTCAGTGAGTTTTCCAAGTTACGTTGCTTGAACGACATCAGCCCTTGTGTCAGAAATTTATTTTGTGACCAAGGGTGCACGCACATTTACAATTTCATCATAGATTTGAGCAGAAAGCCGAATCAAATTGAGTCAGACTTAATAAATTGGCAACAGAGATCGTTGAAATGCTGAAGATAGCGTCCAACAATCAACTAATTAATTCAGGAGTGCAACCAAGAGCACGTTGGTGGTTTCCTTTTAAAATTCACATGATTGTGCACCTTGAACTCATTCTCCAAGTTCAGACTGTCAACGCCAAGTTCCACCGTGATGTTCTGAGGTGTCTAAAGGAAGATATTTGGCGCAAATGACCTGAACTGTGACGCGATTGGCAAATGGGTTCTCAAACACAACAAAGCATCAGCTCACGGCACTTTGAAAACGCACTCGTTTTTTCACCCACAACAACACGACTGTCCCCCCGTACTCGTCCTCCTCCCTGGACTGGACTTCCTGTAACTTCTTTCTTGTTCGTCCAAAATAAAGTTCCAGCTACAGGGTTGCCATTTGGACACTGTGGAGGTGATCCAGCACTAATCACAGATGGTACTTGACGCGCTTAAAGACCGGGACTTGAAGGGAGCGCCCCAAGAATGGCAGCGCTGCTCAGAACGGTTCATCCCTGCACAAGGAGACTGCTTTGAAGGGGATGGCAGGCAGATTTAAATCAGATGCAGTTTTTGGTTGTTATAGATGCAGTCTTGGAACTTTTTGATCACACCTCATAGCTCTTGACTTGTCTGACATCTTGTGAAAAGTAACTGTTTTTTAAAACATGAAAGTCCTGGTGTGATGCGTCACATTCGTTCAGACAGAGGGAGAAAGAGGCAGTAGAGGACTAGTCGGTAGGATAGTATAGATGTCTTTGATAATGAATTGACTTCCTCCTTCAATGAGCTGTGCAGGTTTCCCAACCAAATGCAGGTCCTTTCTGTGTGAAGCAGTTTCTAAACCCGAACATGGTCATGATCACTGAGCATGAAGCAGGTTTCCTTAGTCTCCTCTAGACGTAGAGGCATTACTGATTATTTTCACAGTAAAGGAGAAGTGCTCGACCCAGAGAGAGATTGTCTGAGGCACATCCTCTGGGATTTAAACCTGCACTCTGCCTCCACAGATTTTAAGGGCCTTGGGTTAAAATTAAAGATTTTTTTTGTTGGCATAAAGGTGGATTTAATTCGTTTAGGGGACCAAATTTTCACAATGTTCTCAAAGGCATTTGAAAAATCTCTCACAGCAGGACACAGTTATGTGCTCAGGGAGCCTGCACATTTTATGCGACGGGTCTCAATGGTACAACATTTAGCTCACCTTGAGCACAGTTTTCTGCCACTTTTACTAACTTGTGGTGACTGTATCTTCTTTGGTGATAATATCCTCTATTTTAATTTCAACAAATACCCTAAATTATTTTGAGGAAGCTGGAAAGATTGTCCATATTGCTGCGTTGTCAACAGATGTAAATGTGTGCCATTCCCAGGTTTTCAGGAGGGATCCGACTTTCTGCATTGAGCCAGGGCCTTTGGTTTGGTAATGCCAATTTTGTGATCACAACATCATGCCCCTGCTTGCAGATGGAACTAGTGACAGATGATGCATATTCCTCTGGGTCTGTGCAGGCCCTCCATGTGCAGCTGCCTTGAACATGTTCCAATCAGGCTGATCAAAGCGGCTCCAGAGCACTGAAACTGAACCCTTTGGTCAAACTTTGATTAGGAACTCCTTCTCACCAAAAATAGAGCAGGACAAAGTGACACTCTGATTAGTTTAGAAAGATAAGATTAAACAAATTATTTTAACAGTTTTGTAGTGAGAAGACCAAGAGGTAGAGTGCAAATTTTTATAATGTAATATTTATCATGTTCACATCTTAGTTTCGTGTATTAGCCTGCTCACAATTAGCTCTAAACCGACAAAGTACTGCTGAGATTTATGGGAATGACGTAAGTCTTGCAGGTATTTGGTCATAAACCAATTCAATTTTGACACACCTGAGACACCCCAAGACATGCCAATAAAAAAAGAAAAATAAGAAAAATACAACCTCCTGGTGGCACGACAAAAAAAGAAAGATGACCAATATCAGAAGGAGTCATTACAGGACTGTACAGGTTTTCATAGCAGTCAACCGATTGAGCAGCGGATTGATGTTGTCGTCCCACAAGTCATGCTGCTGGCATGGTTTAACAAAATCCCAATAGAGTGCAGTGATAAAATAAGAATACATTTTTATAACACAAAATATGTTTGGTATTTTTGCAATAACAGTATTCTTAAACACATAAAATAATGAAGATTTGATTATTGATTTCAATGACATCCAATATCAACAAAATTTGTTTTATAACTTTATATGTCACCACAAATGTAACAGTTTCTCCTTAAGCATTACGTTTGGGGTGCAGCTGTGAGAGCTGCTGCTCCGGCCAGGACGGCTATCCTGATCATCGACAAAGCTACAATATTTTGGTCCAAAGTTTGGCGTCGATTTATTTCCGCTTATATATTTATTTTGGGCAGAGAGCAGAGACAAACGACCGTCAAACACTAAGCTGAAATTAAACGGGTACACATATGTTTACATCCTTCAAGGAAATGAAACCCTGATTAAGTGTAATCTTAATTGAGTGTGTATTGATTCACAAATCAATGCAAGCTTTATGACATTACTGTGGACACAAACATGTTATTTCCACCATTGTGTTTGGTACAATGGCCAATCAGTGAACAAGGGGGACATACGGGGAAAAAAAAAACTAATTGGAGAATATTTTACATCGGAGCCAGCCAGTTGTTTAGAGAAGGTATGCTCTGTGGAGGCAGACTGCTGCGGGTGGAAATGCATTGTGTGGCCGTTGTCCCGGCTTGGCAGTGGCCCCGCACCACAGAGGAGAGAGATGGCTAATTGAAAAATGTTGTTGCTTCGTGCCATTCTTGTGCATTCTTAATAGCATTTATTGTATTTCTGATTACTTCTGCAGGTTAGCTTAAAAGGGAACTGCTCGGAAATACCGGGAGCACAGAGAGTCTGGTGTGTATTTGTGTCTCTCTGTCTAGTTGTTGGTTACTGTGTGGGTGCAACTGTCATTGTGGGGATAATGCAAGTACCTCTGCATGTTGCCTTAAGTGGCTTTTCTCATTTTCTCTCGTTCACAAACACCAACTACACAAGCACAATGAGCCCTAATTCTATACCTTCATCCCTCATTTTACATTTTACCCGAAATCCTAATCCTTAACTAGTGCACAGAGACTCAAATTAATGAAGGCCGGACAAATTCATGGGATAACACAAAAAAAATGACTCCAAGATTGTTATGTAAATGAAAATAAAGAAGTAGAGAAATAACGCCAGGCCTGCTGCTTGTAGTATAATGAATGGCCTTGCGTAATAGGCATTTAAATTGCCTGGGTTTACTCTGTAACACTTGTTTTTAGAGGGGAGATTCATTTATTCCAGCAAGACCCACAACATGCAGATAAAAGTAGCTGTTGAGACACCTTCATTTGGAGTGTGTCATTATTTTAATCAGCAGCATCAAATAGTTTGTCGGCGACTTTATTATATTTATCCTGTCCTTTAATCTTGTAGCTGTTCAGTTAAGATGCAAGGGCACTGAGTACACAGCGCTATCTGCCTCCAGTGCTGTTTGTTTTGCTGTCACTTGGTGCTGAGGAGCAGCCATAGCTGACCTAATGATTATTCTAACTATAACCATAAATTCTCACAACGACAGTGCACACAAATCTCAGCCTGGGAAGCAGCCTCGTGACAAAAAGAGAGCTTTTTGCAGGGATTTTACAAAATGACCTCGCTGCAGACGATTCTCCTCGCCTCTTTGTTTTTTTTTGTTTTTTTGTGTGTGTGGGGGGGGGGGGGGCATGAGATGCTCATAAGCATAGGAACACTTGCACAAACACAGAGGCTCCACTAGCTCCGAGCCATGGCCCATTTGGCTGCTGGAGAGGCCTGCACTTGTGGAATTGATGTGGGAGTGCGGAGCTGTTGCTCGTTGCCTGCCTCTGCCATTAAGAGCTGCCAGATTAACGCACTGCTAGACGGCTCTATGGACACTTGCTGCTGGGCTGCATGGAAGTCACAGTCCATACAGCCCCCCTACAATTTCCCTCTCTCACACACATTCAGTCACATGCCTCCACAAACCCACAGATACACTTATCCTTTGTGATTTTCTCTCCTCCTGCTTCTCATAATTGCCCTTGAGTTTATTTGTCAACTGTGAGAAGCCTTTAATCAATTCTCAGTACCTGAAGCTGGAGCCTGCCTGTTCCTTCACATCCATTCTCACACCGATATGGGAAATACTGTAGATTTGATTGGATTTGCTCAATTTATTATGGTGATTACCGAACAGAGGGGATCCCAGGATTTAATTCCCCATTGCATTGTGCAGCGGTTCAATGGGTGCCCATTTGGTACAATGGGAAACGTAGTGCTGCGGGCACGAGAGAAGCCCAGAGAGTGAGTGACAGAGATGGTGGCCAGAATTTGTCCCTGGATTTCTCCTGCCCATTGTGTCAATGCATAAGAGTGGGGTGAAAAACATTTAACATTTCATTTAGGTCCAACTTCAACACGTGTATCCTCAGCCAATGAGAGCTACCAAGCCTCGTCCTCTCCTTCTCTTCGCCGAGTCCATTGCATCCATTAGAGACGCTATGCATGGATATCAGTGAGTGAGCACAGAGTGCTGAGAGCAAAGGTAGACAAGGCCATTCAGGGATGGTGATGTGCAGTGAATACTTATCCGATCATCCTGCCTCCTGGATTTGAAAAGCAGGCAGAGTGCTGAGCTGCTTTGAATATTCCCCTGCCTTCAAAAAGGAAGAAACCACAAAGAAGCTCCAGCTTTTTCAATTTTTTTTCTTAATAGGTCCTGATAGAGATGAAAACAAACAAAGTCAGTGAATCTCAAACGGAGCAGAAGAATCAATCAATATTTTGGTCAATGCAGTGTGAGTTGCATGCAGAAAAACAATAATCTAAGTGTGATCATATATTGTTATGAATGCGTGTCACTGTGGGTTTCTTTGCTTCAGATTGAGAGACTGTGTATCTATGACTCCACACGCTCGTATGCGTTGTGTGTATGAAATGCATTTTGTTTCTCAGTGTTGTTTTAAAGTGGGAAAGACAAGTGAACTTAATGCTATGAAAATCTGCCCTGACAACAGATGCTCTAAAGGAGGGTGTGATAGACAGAGGAGCGGGCGATTTTAATTTAAGGCGTCAGTCGCAGCAACTTGGCCTTGGGGCAGCCATTATTCAGCTGCTTTTTGCCCAGGATGAAAATAAGCTATGAGCTAAAATGCAGGAGTTGTGTAATCCTTATTAAGACAAAAAGCTGCATTTAAGTCAGGGTCCCACAAGTCCAAGCACTTCATAAATATGTAAGAATATGTTTACAAACTCAAAGTCTCTTTGTCTGCAGATATCAAGGGGTTTAGATTCTCATTTTGTTGCATGCATGTAGAAGTGTACTTCCGGGTGTGGTCAACACACTGTGCAACCTGGTATGATGGCAAAGCATGAAATAGACAATTGTACTTGGTCTCAAAACCTCTGTTGCGGGCCTGAAAGTTTCATGCTCGCAAAACATGTAACTTTTACGCCTAGACAGGTGAAAGCGTGGCTATCTCGCATTTAGCTGTAGTGGACCGGCGTGTCTATTTCACGCTTTGCCTTGATACTGGGTTGCACTGTGACATCACTGACTTGAAATTTGAGGCAGCTCGTTTTCATGGCAAAGAGTGTAATACCGTCCACTAGTAGGTACTGTGTCAGGGTCACATTAACATTGTGTGAAAAGAAGGTGCACCTGGGCGGTTTGATTTTAAAAGTAGCCTCTCTGTCCATGATTTTCTTTGTTTGCAATTAGAGTTGATTTCATTTGACTCCAACAGTGGTGGTGTATTTCTGGAGTTCGTATCAGGAGGTTTACGGGGAGAAATCTGTCAGAGATTACACAAAACCGCTTCAACAACAATAGCATCACTAGAGCACGATATAATGGTGCTACAAATTGCACTTCATACGTGTTGCATGTGTTGGTGGATAGAGCAACAGTAATGGCAATACATTTTAAAATCTGTTTGGTTGTATGTGGGCACAGTGGAGTTTCAAATATAGCTCTGAAATGTTGAGGAATGTTTACTCTTCTTTGGATGCAGCATGTTCTGTGTCATTCTCCACACCAGCTCAATACGTTCGATCCATTTCTTTTGGTCTCTTTGCACTTTTCAACAACTCTTTCTAATGTTTGCTCAAGTGGCCAGTTTTTAGGGGAGTAATGAGCGTGTTCCAGGAGCTGGTTACAGCAGTTTAAGCAGTCCACTTTTTAAACATGTTTAGCTTCTTTGTTCAGCTCACTCTGAATATCAACTATCCAACCCCTTGCATCTTGAAATAGCAAGGAGAGCTTGTTTTGAAAATTACATTAAAAAAAAAAAAAAAAAAAAAAAAAAAAGCAGAAGTGAGTTGCCGTCATGAAAAATGTAAGTTTTGTAAATACACATTTTCATAGTTACGTCTGTGTTCATTTGGGATTTATTTCACCACTGATATCAGATGTTAATGTGGTTTTGAGTGGTTTGAAGCGAAACACACAGCGGACTGTCTATTTGGGGGATATTTTAATAGAAAATTACAGAGGTGGAGTTATTAATGAGAAAGGTCTAATTATGAAATGACACATGCATTGCAATACTATGTTTTTTAATGAAATGAAAAAGGGCGGACGGATGGCTGACAGGATGGATCATGTGGACTTTTGAATGGTTTTGTAATTAAACACTGTGCTTAAAAATTGCGAGCAGGAGTATGCTGTTGAATTTTTCCAGTTGTGCACACTTAATTACACATTGACAGACACTCATAAGCACATGTGCGCACACAAATGGACTCCTGTGAACTAGTCTCCTTAATTGGGTGTGAAATGTAACTTGCCTCCTGCTGCGAAAGTTGATCAGCTCTGCTGCAAGTGCTTTCACGGGCATCTCCCCCATCTCCACGCTTGGACATTTTGGCGTACATGTACTGTAGGTTCCCGTGCAAATGAGTTCACTTTGTGTGTTTAATGCCGTCAGCGGGAAAGTTAATGTTCGAGTCTGTTTCTTGACACCCACTGACCTCTAAATGTTCTCTCGTTGTATATTTTCTTCTGAACTCTCATTAACCCCACGCTGAAGCCAATGAGGCAATCTGTATACGCTCCCGCTCTCGCTCATATCCACATGCATACAGAGTTATGCTCAGCGAAAGCCGTGTGTACATTGAACCAAATATAAAGAGTCTGGCAGAGATTTACCTCTACATTAGAGACTGTCAGCAAAGACGACAGTGAATGTAAAATACAGTTCATATGCGGTGGTCTCTCGGTATGTCGCGCTGATTTGAACAAGACGGTTCAATTTGAAGTTGGTGAATAGGATGTGGCCTTCAGACTCTGCAGAGTTTTTAGCACGCGTCTGTGACCTGCGGTTTGAGGACTAAATAACTTTGGTTAATGCCACAGCTGAGACACGGACACACACAGGTACATGTGGGTTTTTTTTTTTTTTTTTTTTGGGGGGGGGGGGGGGGGTTACGTGTTTCCAGGAGATGCAATTTCCTTGCTTGGAATTGAGATCAAGATTCTCACTCATAATTTTTTTTTCAATATGAATGTTTAATGCACTGATTTACCAGATACAGAACGAAACGCCACAGAAAAATGATGGCGCCTCGTATAGGATACATTTTTAACAACCAAAAGAGACGCTCTTGTTTTTATCTTAAATGCAGCAGCTTCATGGATCTCACTCTGAACATAAAAACAATCAATTTCAGCTCTTGTCTTTGACTTTGAAGATGTTTGAATAACTATTTTTCTGTGCGTGTTCTAATGCAGTTCTAATGAAAATGCTTCAGAATTGTCACTTAGAAATTAGATAACACAGAGGTAAAGCTCGAGATTGCGTTTTACATACGATTAATCGTGCAGCCCTACTTGAAATACATTTATAATTAAACTGTTCGATGAACTGCAAGATTAAATAAGCTCTCGAGCCACTTTTGGTTTCATACACTACAAGGGGAAATGCACATTCTTGGCAAAAAGAGAAAAATGACTAAAATAGCTTTAAAAATATAAATTCATGATTGCATCCAAAATCAGCTGCAATAATAATATTTTACCAGCAAAAAGGAATAAATTGAGTTCCATCTAACCAACATCGACTTGAACTATAAAAGGGGTTTTAGCCGGTGCCAGCTTTCTGTGTCCAAGCAATGTTGTTGCAGCACGGATCGCACCGCCTCATACTGTCGGTGCATATTTTTGGTTGCCGTGGCCCGAGGGCAGCCGTTCAGCTGGAAATAGTTCAGCACCACGGAGAGCTCCTACTCAGCTCATTCTTTCCATCTTGAGAGATCAAAAGGCAACAAAATGCCTGTAAGTGGAAGATGCTCAAGGAATAATACCCAGCTGTAGCAAACATGGGCTCATTGTATAAGTCACAGTTTGTGCTATTGACTGTCTCCAGTGTTGGCATACTTTGTGTCAGGAGGAGAGGCAGATGGAAACATAGCTTTGGTAAGTTTAGCATACTGAGCAGTAATGGTCTTGCCTTTATCCTTCTTCTGAGGAGGCAGCTTGATGTCAGCCTTAATATGTTTAAAGACAGGCAGTTTTGTTTTTCTTCTTAAATACCTTAATGAGGCCTCTGCTCTTATGTCTGTGTACGAGTGCCTCAAGAAATAAACCTCATGTCCATATAATGTGGCCAGAAGAAGAGAGAAAATAGAGTGATTCAGAGGCCAATATGAATAGAGATGGAGACATGGCAAGAGATAGAGAGCTGTGTTATTATAGAGATTGGCTGTGCTACTTTGATAAGAGCAGGAAATGGGTTTAAATGAGGTTGATTGACTTTTGCTGTGTGATAATCAGTGCAGTAGAGTCTAATGTCTTGTCTGGGCTTTTAGTTGTGGTTTTCTCACCAGACAAGCAAGATTGTGCTCATCTCCTACCATGCACTTCCTAGGTTCTGAGACAATGTGTGTGTGTGTGTGTGTGTGTGTGTGTGTGTGTGTGTATTACCCACAAACGAGTCCCCATTAGGCTGCCCTTCAATCAGCATAATGTGTGCTGCAGGTTCACTTGGCTCCTTCATCTCACATCCTGAAAGGAAGCTTTTGTGAGTTTTCTCTTTCTGCATCTGATTACCCACTGGCTTAATTGATCTAATTATTGAACTGTGCTTTTGTGGGTGCTTTGTGTTTATCCAGTCAGGCATAGTCTTCAAGATAAGGATATGCTTTTTACCTTTTTTTTTTTTTTTTTTAAAGCTGAGGCTGTTGGAACTTATTTAGTCGCAGCATGCCATTATCAGGTTAATTGTGCAATTTAGGGAATGTTGCTGTGTGTTCCTTGTACTAAGTATGTTTAATTGCAACCTTACAGCATCTATGCTACACACCACAAATGCCATGATTACAGTTTATACGCAGTGGTGTTGAAATGATAAAACAAACACACAGCAAAGAGCATTTGGGAACAAATTTCCATCAACAGGACAGGTGATGGAAACTGTGTGGGAAGTGTGAATGCACCGGGGAGCATGTTATATGTGGATATGTGGAAGAGCTCTGCAGTGTGACATGTAAGATTCTCTGTACGAGCCAAGAGTCTTTATCTTAACAGCATACTCTATTTGTGCTGTGACATGGATACTACAAATGGAAGCCATCATGGTGCTACATTTATCACCAGTACGACTCCTGTGCTGTGTTTTAAAGGGTATACTTGTGTACCAACGCTCACTATTTTGAGTGCAGAAGTGCGTTTCCACTGTCAAGTTCAGAAACACGCCCTGCGTTCCAAATCACACACTATTTCTTTTTACTTTTAGTACCTACTGCATTTACCCTTGAAAAGTATGTACTGTTGCATGTAGTATGTACAGAATTGTACATACTACATGCGCCTTGAACTTTGACCCTCTTGATTATATCTGTCGCCATCCGTAGCGCGAAAATCGTTAGCGCACCCAATTGTCTCGGCGGCTCAGTCGATGTGACGTATCTTCTGCCACGCAAAGGATTGTGGGTCAGAACAGCTCGATTTAACATGCTGGCCTGCATACTGCAAAATACGACCGGATGAAGTAGGACGTCCTGGTACTTTCGGCATCCTTCGTTTAACATACTATGTATTGGGACATATTAAATCTTTTTCTAGCATACTAAATAGTATGGTAGTCTGGATATTGGAGCACTGGGGTGCAGTGCACTACAAGTACCAGGATGATGCACTCAAAACAGTCCAAGCAAGAAGTCTAAAACGCGGGACCACCAACGTAAAGAATTTTTAAATGAAGGTGTCTGAGGAAGCTGCAGCTGTTCCTGAACACCTTACAAAAGTGTTTATTTTTCACGAATGCTGCTGGGCAGAAGAATCAGTGTGTTTATTGAGTGTTAAACAGAGGGCACAAAAACATGTTAATTTATGGGTCAAATAATTAAAGCTGCAGATATTTTGGTGGGTGATGTGTTCACACGCTGAGGTCATTTCCAGTCGGTGCAGAACGGTCGTGTGCGATTTGAAACAACACTCGTCTGTCAAAATTCCTGCACTACACAAAGTCAGAGTCCTAACATGTCAGAGCACTATTTGTTAGTGTACTAAGGGAAGTATGTAATTTGGAACACGACACTGGATTCCCTGTGTGCAATCTAGTACATGCCATCATAATCGTCTTCATGCTCTGCAGTGTATTTTCATCCAGAACCGTGCTGTAAGGGATCTGAGGAACAGATGAGAACCAGAAACTCAGCAGGCGCTACGCTGCACTGCTCGTCTGACTAATATCCTGAATCCAGAATCAAAATTTCAACAGAAAAAAAACTCTGGTGCCATCAGGGCTTAGTTCAACAGGGCGTGTGTAAACAAGCTAGTAATATTGCTTCAACCAAAGATTATCATCTCTTCATCCATCCGGCCGGTGAGACACATGCATGTGCTCACAGCAGGTCCCTCATCACATCCTCAACCAATGCACCACTTTCCTTCTCTTTTCTTTCTTTTTAAATTTCCTCATCTCTTCATTATTTGGTTCTCAAATGATAATGAATCAGTGGGAATGATTCATAACCCCGTTCATGACTTTTTTGTACAGCGCCCCTGGATTGTCCCAGCTTTTATTCGTCAATGCCAATCATTTCTACAACTGTGCAGAGAAGTAATTTGTATTGGTGCATCCACGTGTCCCTCATCGCTTCTGTCATCTCATGTATGTAACTTCATTGTATCGCAATTATCTCGGGGAGTTGGCGTACAGTGCTCCATTGTTTTTGGGGGTTGTGCACAAGAACAGAGAGACTGCCTCTGACCCACTTCACGACTCGCCTGCTTAACCATCCTCTCCTTCGCACAGACAACAGCACAGTTTGAAAAACACTGAAAATAGAGAGCAATTAGCGAGATTAGGGAGAACGGATCATGTGTGGCAATTCATTGAAAATATACCACATACATAACAGTATAGGCACCACATGGTGCAACGACGACTGTTCAACACTCTCACTAGGATATCGGTTGCCTCTCACTGGCCCCTGTTTACATGGATAATCCTGCATTGTCAGTGTTGTCCAATCAGTGCGCGTAATAACATTTTCCTCCCCAGTGCCAAAGTGTCAACGACTCATGATGGTGATAAAACACCATTGTTTTATTAATTTTGTCATTAAATAGTCATTAATGGCAAGCGATGCTATTTCAACGCCTAATGAATTGACTTCGAGATTCACAGCCAATACTGCCACTAAACAGAATGCAAAGGGAGCCCTTAATGGGTCATTATGCTACACTGTGACTTTTTAAAAAAAAAAATTTTTATTGGTTGGTTCTTCCACTATTTTTCTTCCACAATGAGAAAAGGACATGTTAGAGGGAGAAAGGAACTACAGTAACTAAGAGAGCCAGGTGAAAGAGACAGCGAGACTCGCAGTGGACAAAAATGAAATACGGGGAAAAAAACAAAAATGTTTTTTTTTAAACTATAATTTCATGGTCTTATGCAGTTTGGTTCTCTCTGTTCCCTCTTTGCTCTATTGTAGTCATCTTTTAGACATCGTCTGGTTAATGTGTGCTCTGGCCTCAATAGAAACAGCAAAACAATTTACACCTGGAAAATATGCATTAGTAGGGAGACATAGATGGGGGAACAAAAAACTGGAATTGCAGTGTAAAGAAATAATTAAGTGACTTGCTTCTTGGCAGAGAGTTATGTGATCTTTTGTTACTCTGTTGTGTTTCTTTTTATCTATTAGTTTCCTCACCACGGTTGAAGCAGATTGACAGCTGGGTGTGCGGCTTACCCAGCTGCTCTCCCTCTCTGTCTCTGTGCATCAGGTTGTCTTCATGCTTTAGGATCAGAAATGTCAAAGAACACTGTACAGGATGACGGGGATGATGGCATACCTGCACATTTGCATAAGTACAATGCAGGTATATTCAGTATATATACCTGCCTATAAGGATATAAATACACTGCTTAGATTAGATGCACACACACATAAACTGTTTCCATTCAGGTAAACCTGCATCACCTGTAAGAACTAAAATGTCGCACTTGTAAGTGCAGTCACACACAATATTGAACGGAAGTTTTTTTTAATTTATTTAAATAATCTTTAATATCTATTTATATATTTCTGTTTTTCTTTTCCTCAAATCATTGACCATTTGAAGCAAATGGATAGCAGCAGAAATTACAGTACAGATCACCTAAACCAGATAAAAAAAAAAACATACAGTCTATATGTCCTGCTGCATCATAGATTTACAGCTTTTTAAATTATGCAAAAGCAGCTGTTCTGAAGAAATGGAATGATTCTGTCATGACGCAACTCTCACATCATTTCTCTCGTGATCTCTCTTATTTCTTTGAGTTTTTAAATGACCAATAATATAATGTCGTTATTTTCTAGCACAAAAATGCACATAATTAAACACAACATTGTGTTTATTCTTGATATATGATGATATTTTTTGTTTGTAAGAAAAAAGTTGAGGTGGAAATTCACTAATGAGAACACTTTAGAAAGACGTATGAAAGCAAACAAACAAACTACTCAGCACAATATGCCGAGCAGCATGCGGGCTCACCTCATCAGCATTTATGCTGCAACTCTGAAAAAAAGCAGATTTGTTTGTGTTTTTGGAAAGACACCCGATACAAAAAACTGAAACCGGTGTTTCAAAAGAGCATTTCAGAAGAGTGAAGCACGACCGTGTCCCACTGACTTCCTCAAAAGAGAGCAAATGTTTTTTTTTTAATTTTTTTTTATACATGTTCTTGAAGCGAGCTCATGTTCTGTGATGCTGCCCCGGTATTTGTAGAACTGGGGCACCATAGCGGTCTGGTCCTTGTTATGAAGTGTTATTGTAGAGGATTTACAGATTCCATTTGAACGTCATGCTGTACTCTTGATCTCAAGTGTTTTCAGACCATTTGCATACATCACCCAGTCAC
Source organism: Embiotoca jacksoni (assembly GCF_022577435.1). NCBI lineage: Eukaryota > Metazoa > Chordata > Actinopteri > Embiotocidae > Embiotoca > Embiotoca jacksoni. Next base: position 23,116,648 of record NW_027185381.1, on the reverse strand, counting down.
AATAGGAACTATGTATATTTTACATTACTGCTGAACTTTTTCTAAAGCCAGCTCTAAGCTTTCTGATTATGTAGTGGTAGAATTAAAGTGTGAAGACTTGAAACATGCTTAAGATACATAATGCATCACAGAAAGCTTTGTGCCTGTTTTTTTCTTTAAGTTACCATCACTGCTAAAATAAAACACAGGAATGGTAATTTTACCAAGGAATAGGATTTAACTGAATTCCTGTACATTTAAAGTACAGTTGAAACGTAGAGTAAAAACGTAAACGTGAAGTTTATATTGTGTATAAAACTGCCGTGTGGCTGACGATGATGTAAACATACTTGGGCACTGCACAGATTAATCGTACCGACTTCGGAATTCCCTTTAATTTTCTTAAAGAAGATTTAAATAGTGTATTTCAAAAATTGTGCCGAAAATAAGGGAACTGGTGACTGTCTGCAAAGTACAGTTACATACAAGAGGTAGGAATGTGCTTATTGTGTTTACCGGAAAGATATCAAACTATGTCCACATTTCAGAGGTTTTGTAAAGTATGTGTTGGTGGTTCCACAATGTTTTTGCGTCATGTGGTGACAACAGCATCTCAGGCGGGTTGTCACGATGTCCAGAATTTAAATTAAACAGAAATTGATTCGGTAAAAATAGGAAACAAGAACAAGTTGTTTAAGTCTCCATAACAACCCACATTAACTTGGGCTACAAGGCTGCTGAGACCACATGCGTTAGTTTTAATTAGATTGGTGTTGGCTTTAATTCAAAAGCCAGCACAAACACGGGTGCACGCTGCAATGATGTAGTGAAGCATTTGTAACTCTCGCATATCCACTGCTCCATGGTACCCACCTGATTTAAATGTTTAACAGGTGAAATGTTTCCTCTTCGGATGCTTCAAATGGAATTGGGCGTTCAAGCGTTGCAGGAAATTCCGCGTGTCTACAAATTGAATCTGAGTGCTCGAGAATCTGATCAAGCAGGGACCTCATCATAATTATACAATAAAATAATAAACTTTATTTGTAGAGCACCTTTCATATAAGAAATGTAGCTCAAACTTCTTTACAGTCAGATAATTACAGTACATGCAGTGTTTGACATAGAAACAGATATAAATGAACATTTAAAAATATAGAAAAGAAATGAGATGCATAGGAACAGATAAAATGCATAAAATTAAACACAAATAGAGTTAAAGTATAAAATAAGCAATATGCATTTTAAAGGCGCGGTAGTTCAAGTGTAGGCAGGTGCGAGAGAGCTTCAAGAGTCACAGTTAAAGGCTGATGTAAATAGATATGTTTTGAGCTTTCTTTTAAAAGTATTAACTGAGGTAGCTTCCCTGATATCTGCAGGTAGTTTGTTCCAATGTGTTGAAACAGAACTGACAAAAGCTGAATCCCCAATTTTCATTCGGCTGCTGCCGAGAACCTCCAATAAACCAGCAGCAGATGATCTCAGTGTTCTGGAAGGCTCAGTTAACCAGAGAGTTAGAGATGTAACTCGGTCCGAGCCCATTAATTAATTAGCTTTGTATGTGAGGAGGAGGACCTTAAAGTCAATCCTATGTCTTACATGCAGCCAATGCAGAGCAGCCAGAACTGGACTGATGTGCTCTCTCCTCTTGGTTCTGGTTAATACTTGAGCTGCAGAGTTTTGGATGAGCTGAAGTCTCTCTTGTTTTCTTTGTGAAGCCAGTAAAAAAAAGTGCATCACAGTAGTCCAGTCGGCTAGAAATGAAGGCATGAATCCACTTTTCGGCATCTGTCTCATTTATAAACGGCCGCACCTTGGCGATGTTTCTAAGGTGGAGAAAAGACATTTTCGGCACAGTATTAACGTGGGTCTTCAAACTTAGAACTGAGTTTAAGATTACACCAAGACTTGCTACCTCTGATCTTATCCACAGAGTTAGTTGCTTCAGATCATTTTCTACGATTTCTCTTTTTGTTTTGGAGCCAACTTGAAGGATTTGTTTTATCCTCGTAAATAACAGATGTATCAGAGCCACTGTGTCTATTTTTGTAAAACAAATTCATATCAAGGTGAAAGATAATATGAATGAGGTCATGTGTGTTTGGTCTGTGCTGAGTCATTGAAATGGCACTTTTATATGACCATACAATTCTACCAGCAATGTAGCACAAACAGCATGCAAATATCTGAAATTAGAAGCAGAGCAGAAACACTGATAATTGAAGTTTAAGTGCTCGGCTGTGATGTGGAATTTTTGCTTGAAAATGAATAAACATAATCAATTTTTTTGATGGCTGCTGAGCCTTCTTAATAGAATGTCTGGGCTACTTGAAGACTTAAAGTAAACAGTGTGCGATGAAAAGGACTTTTTAGTGGTGCATTGATTGACTTTATCTCCATGCATGTATTGTATGCGCGTGTAGAAAATACGTTTTTGGTGTGGGACCAAAGCAAAAGCCTCACATTTCCTGTTCCGACAGCCCTGCCTGATAACTGGACTGCAAGAGCCTTATTAATTCCTTTGGTTAGGACAATTGATCTTTCTACCCCACTGCTCTGAATGACAATCCACTCAGTAAACGAGCAACCTTCTCCCCACAGACTTCCGCCTGGTTGGAGGTGAGCATGTGTGGGCTTCATGCTCAGGGATACCATTGTGTTTAGGCTGGTGTGTCAATAATGTATAGGGTCACTGCAACCTGCAACGAGGACACATTATTACTCTCTTAAAAATGTGCCCTTAAAATATACATATAGTATTAGCTTTAGAAGTTATATTTGTGCCACCAACATTGTATTTTATTGATACACGCCTCAGTTAAGCCGCATTTTGTGACATTATGGACAAGAATAGCATGATGACAACAGTGTCGTACATTTGCTCCACCAGTTCACTGAACAAATCAATAACTGGATTTTTAAATAAACAAAAAAACATCTGGATAAAACAACACTTCATTCAAAATATTTTCAGAAACAAACACGTTATAGTTGTTAATCCAATTAAAATATCTTACAGGCATGTTAAGGCAGAATAGCAGGACAGAATTATTAAATGACATACACTATATTATAAATGTAGTTAAAAGATGTATTATTGTAACAGTGTGTGTATTAGATTTGTATTAAATTGTATATAATACTTTAAGGACTTAATTTGTGTGCCACGATTCTACACCATAAGTCTGTGGTCGGGTCCCTTATTATGTTGCATGTAACAATTAAAGCTGGCATAGCATAAGCCTCACAAGATCTCTTCCACATCCACAGTAACAATAACTTCACTTCAGAGTCAAGATTATACATTGCCACAATTACATTACGTTATGCAAGTGCACACATTTGAGAGTGCTTACCACATACTTAGAGAGGCAGAGGGATCTCAGTGCATTGGACAAAATATAACCAAATGAACAAGACATTTTTATCCCCTTTAACTACACATGCAGTACATAAAACTACTGTGTACATAATACACTCTTCAAAAAACATTCTTGCCTTCAAAGAAAGACTATGATATGTTTTGTTCATTTTCTTTCATCTAGGGTTCTTAACGTTCACAGTATTGACTTGCTTGCGTACATTTCTATGTATTTCATACAGTTTGCGAGAGTTTGAACGTATAAAACTAGTCTGAGAATCCAGTTTTGTACACAACACCCCACAATCAAACCCACCAAGTGAGAAGACGAGTGCAGTACGTGCTGTAAAGTCGAAATGACTCTGGAGAAGGCTCCTTAATGAGCGCAATGGAAACAGATCAATACCCTTTCCACTTGCATCTTTCTCCACCGCATTCATTATCTGTACATAATTTAGGTCTTCCCCAGAATTTGATTGATAGGAACACAACAACAAGTCTAAACCACCATGAGAATCTGCGACAGGCTACAATATTAATGACATCACACAATACAAAAACATTGGACATAAGTATTGATTTGGCCACTCAAAGCCTAAGTGGTTAGAATCATGGTACGGCTTTAAAGTCGGAGTCAAATATTTGTGATTTTATTCGCAAATCAAAATCAAATGAAATTTATCAGTATGCATCTTCTGAGGTAGCCTTGTATTACTACACCCAAATTTACTGCATGAATATGTGGTTCTGGCCATGCTCCATTGAGGATTGTTTCCTGTCCTTGCTTACTGAAGGGTGTAGACTGCGGGTTAATGTTAAGTCTATTGGAGAAGCCTTTAACCAGTCCTCATTCACCACATTGGTGAATGACCATTGCAGACTCTGTACATTAAATGCAAGAAAATAAGGGCACACACTTTTTTTTTGCACTGGGAATTCATTCCGTAGGGTCAGACTGTCAATCTTCAGAGGGGTCTGAGGGAAAACATTCAGACCTAAACTGTGGCGGGATGGCACTTGAGTTCTCTCATTCTCTCAGCGCATTGAAAACGGGCAAGTTTCTCGCTCGTAGCGTCCCAATTGTCGCTCCCAACCACTCCTACTCGAAATATTTGGCTTCCTTCAACTTCTTTCTGTTCCCCAAGAATTTGACACAGACTTTGACGTGCGCTCTTTGCCCAAGTTTCAGGTGCTCTGAGAAGTTGCTAATGTGTGCAGACCAGCGCTCACAAAAACTTTTGTAACTGAGGTGCTGATGTTGATCAAGTGACGAAATGTGGAATACTTACTCTGAAAAGTTCTAGCTTCCTCCTGCTTTATGCACATCACAGTGCTGTGCACTGTTCACGCGTGACAGGAGCAGTCCCAGAACTTTTTGATCCATCCTTGGAGTAAATAAAAAGCTTGTCAACATTAAATCAATCATATAACAGCATTGTTATTTTATGTCACATTTTATACAGTCATGGTGCTTGGTCATGGTGACACCAAGATAAATGGGGCTAGAGTATATCTTTCTGTAACAAATATTGTTTTTGAATCTATTTTGTGCCTTCTTAAGGTCTGTTTATGTCCGACTAGTCTCAACAATGTATCTTCTAACCAAGTCTGAAGGTGAAATATTTTCCCAGAAATAACAGTCGGTTGTCATTTTGTCCTAGATAGATGTACTTGTTGTGAAGGTGATGCTTACTGGCGACTGTATCGAGAGGTTACAGATAGTGATGTTTTCCTTGGGTGTCGGTCAGAACACACAGGACGCTCAGCTTCAGTTAACTGCTCTTTACTGTGTTGATTTGCCACACAACAGCACTGTATTTCCACCGTTAGGTAAATTGAAGGATTAGTAAAAGTGTGGTCTGGAATAAGAACAAATATAAATACAAATCAGAACAATTCAACTATTAACTTAATATCAGTGATGCCCATCATCTTATTACTTCTAGTACTAATACATCTAACATAATCTGGTATCTATTGAACATAATACTTAAGCAACAAACAAGCAGCAAAGTTACATCACCTCAACTGTAAACACACAGGAAATTACTTATTGTCTCTTTAAATGGCAGTGCAAACATCCAACCATAATACAAACATAATACAACAGTTCTAACACAACTCTTATGTAACACTTAACGAGCATTAATGTTAACGAGCCACATGGTAAAAAGACGAGCTTTCGGTCAGCCTCGGAAGGAAACACCAACCGTCAACTAAAACCGTGAAAGGCTGCATAATGGCCGCTCGTCAGAAGCAACCGAGTTTACTTGCAGTTCGTCAGAGACGGCACTTGTGAGCTAGAAAGTCCACTCTGTCATCTCTACTGACGACGAGCTTCTGGCTACTCCCAATTCCCACTGGCCGCACCACTCCATGTGCTTGATCAGTGCAGCTCTACACTTTCACTTTCAAATTAGCCACCAGAGGGCATCAGCTCGATAATCTACATTCTTTCCAACAGTACTGTATGTACTCTACTGTATGACCTTGAGAAGTAAATTGATCTGTCAGTTCAGCTGAAGGCAGAAAGATGTTCAGATAATAATTCGAAATGACAATAACGACGAGTACAAAAATGTACAGGCAGCTACAATCTTGGATTCTCATCTGAACCAAGTTGTTGACCAGGGAGTGAATCCGTTTTTACAAGGTCGGTTAACTCTGTCAAGAATATGAACAAGAGACTGCATTTCACGGAAGTGGTGTTGCCATAGCTGTACACATAGCTGCAGGAGCAGCCAACGATGTGTAGTTCAATTGCTCTTCTATCACATTAAAGATGTTGGTTTCTGGCTGTCTGACGTCTGCACCAGAAAACTTAGATTTGTTTTCAGCAGAAATCACAATCCCACACATAAATCTCTTCCATAAGCTCCGTCACAGATTTGAGTACATATATCGGTTGGGATATTAGTTGGGAAAGGCCGCATTGACAGCAGAGATCTATATTTGAGTATATGTCTGTAAGGAACGGTCTGAACTAAGAAAAGAGTTAGTGACGCTTGCTTGCACACGAGTCAATACTACCGCTGAAGTGCCCTTAAGCAATGCACCCAACTGCTGTTCAATGACCAGCGGAATAAGACTGTGGTTCTGTTATACAGCTCTCAGGTGTGATTGTGTGTAAGAATGCATGTTCAAACCTTACAATAAACCTAGGAATAAATATCACTTTGACACCGCAAACACGTTCAAACAGCAGCTCGTAGGATCAAGTTCGGAAAAAACATGCCATGACTCATCTCCTCTCTTGCATTTCTTCATCTTTTCCCGCTGTTACTGCAGAGAGTGCCTATTTAGACACTTGAAAACGACTACAAAATCATCTGATTGGAGTGTCGTGCTTGAAGGGTCTGTGATGTTTGTGACTGTGGTGCGAAACAGGAGAGTAAACAATAAGTTGCGGCGTGTAGAAATTCACAAGCGCGGATTGAGGAATGGATGTGTAATCATCCCAAGCGCTGATTTATCTGAGCCATTTGCAGTGCTTCATGGTTATAAACCTAATTTATTTTGGACTATAACAATAGTTTACTGCAATGAAGCCACGCTCAGTGACTGGTTGGCTATACTTACCATCTGCTCCAGCTCCCCGAGCGAGCTCAGGATCAATGGTTGTTAAGTAAAGTGACCGGAGAAGTTGTACCTCGGGATAAGAGTATAAAACTATAAAATCTATTTAAGATAACACAGTTTTACTGAGCAAAAAAATAATTGTTTACATGTCATAAAGGCCCGGTTTCTTGTTCACAGTATTGGTTTACGTGTAACAATCTGGGTGGTGACAACAATGAACAACAACCTGATACTTCATTGTTCGTAATGTCCGAAAGTTCAATGCCTGAAGCTGTAAGTTGTCTGCTCAAACCAGATAACCTTTCTGCAGCTGTTGTTTTTCTGTCTTTTGTCTTTGCAGCAGGAACATAGAGCCACTCAACATTTGGATGATTTTGCTAAGATAGTGTAGAAAACCCACTCCGTGCTGATGAGTGTAATGTGATCAAAATGGGGTCCTCGGGTTCAGTCACACCAGTTATAAATAATGACGATTATTTTTTTATTTTTTTTAAATGTGAATATTCTTTTGATTTCATCATCAGCTTGAATTGAATATCAGTTTCACATCATACATAATTACAATTAGTAAAATTATAAACTTCACAAACCCAGGTATAATGATGGCTTCATATTTGTGGACAAGTAGAACCAAGAGCATTAATCTGCTGCTATATCAACCTCCACTCTCCTGGATAAAAGCACCACAACAACAGTACTGAGATCGACCACTGATGTTGAGTCATAAGGCCGGCTGAGGCTCCAATTCCTCCCACATGGGTCAGATGGGGTTGACGTCAGAGCTGAGCGCAGAGCCGTCCGTCCCCGTCTCCCAGAAATATGGCTTAGATGTTAGTAATTTGTTTTGCCAAATACATTTTGAAGGAAATGCAATTTGTGTGGCATTAGTCCACAAATTGCCGGCCTGTCTCTTTGCGTGGGTTTGTGTTGATGTGTAAAAAAATGCTCAAAGTGAGCAGTGGGAGGTACAGAAAAAGCTCTTTGCTGATCCTCTGGCTCTGTGAGGGTAAATCCCAGATTGAAGTAGTGTATGGTAACATCTTTTCACTCTCTCGAAGTGCCACCTGGCAGCTCATCTGCAAACTCCGACTTCTCTTCAGATTTGTAAATGTTCGTCAGGTAGAGCGTTGGCACTGATTTTTGGACCCTGTAGCCATTTCAGAATTTCATTCTTTCTGCTTTCTAAAATCAACAACTGAGGAATTTGATTCTGAGTGTGTCAAGCTGACGTTGTCATGTCACGCCACCTAACGTGGCTACTGGCAAATTTTATTTCTAAACTATTAACTGTTGTCTTTGATGAAATCTCATTAAGCGACAATTTTTTTGGACCACAATGTGCAACGGTTTGGGACTCACTGCTCTATAATATAATTTATCGTGAAAATAAAGCCCAGCTTGATCAAGTGTTTTGCCCAAGCAGCAACCAACAGTGACTCCACCCGTCGGTTTGTGAACGGCCGTTATGAAGTCTCGAGTTGGGATTTTGGCCGGCTCCATCTTGGTAGTTCCGAGTGGTTTGGAGCCGATAGTGAGCATGTTTGGATGAGCTGGGGGGGAATGGCGACACTAAACCCCGCCCATCAAGAGCCGTAACCTGACCGCACCACAGGCCTGTCAGTCAAACAGACACACCCCCAAAAACACGGCTTTTTGAAGTTTATTTTCTAGTTAATGACGGGATTATTTTCCGATGGACGGCCAGAAAACTAATAAGAAGGAACGACTAGGGAGCAAAACCGAGGTAACTCGTGGACACTTTTATTGAATGAGAATATTATGGGACTAGTTGAACACCAGTCTATGGAGCCGGGAGGCTTTTTATAGCCAACCTCTAGTGGCACTCGGTGGCATTGCAGCTTCAGGCACGTCCACGTTGGCCTCATTTTTCAGACCCAGAAGTTATGTCCACTTCTATATACAGTCAATGGTTTGGCCATGTAGTCTGATAACAGGTCAGTCTTTTGCTCTGTATTAAATTTTTAATTTGACCGTATGTTACAGGTCAAATCGGATCCTGCAAATAAAACACTTAAGGTTTGTATTCCTGTTTGATCTCACCGTAGATGTACAGTCAAAAGTCTGACAAGTTCTCATGAGTCAATATTTTACATTCACTCCATTGAACTTGAGTCTGTATCTTTCTGTTTTTTTGTTTTTTTTATATATATATTCCCGAGATCTTACGAAATACACTGTATTTGCTGTGGTTTGCTGTGTTGCCTCCGGTTCAAAGCTTGTAGCTTCAACGCTTGTTTTCCCCAGGCTAAAAGAAATGTATTGTGCCATCCGGATGTCGGGTTCAGTGATCCAGCCGTCTTTCTCTCAGGAAAACACGGGGTCTACTTTGCTTCCCTTTGTCGATCACGTCTGTTGCATGTGAAGGGAGATGGAGAGGGAGGGAAAGACAGAATGATAATCTGATAGTTTGATCTGCAGGGAGGATGGTGGATTCTGGGTGTGGGCCTCTAGAGAGAGAACAGAGTGACAGGCCTGGGGCTCTTTACTGAGGTTTCCATTTGTAGAAGGTGTTTTAAAGACATGAAGACCCTATCCCCATTTCAAAAAGAAGAGGAGGAGGAGGAGGAGGAGGAGGCGGAGGAGAACAGGGTCTGCATGTAGTGTTACAGCAGGAGCTTTTCTACAGCTTAAAAGTTATTGTTTTCCACATGAAGGAAACAGTTCATTACTAAAGAGATGAGGGATTTTTTTTTTCACAGCCTTTCTGCTTGTTTGTCTTTTAGTTCAAAATTTCAGATGTTCCAGGTGAAAAATGTGCCACTCTCGTATGAACACTTCTACCCCATCTAGTGGCAATACTTCTAAGGGAGTGTGAGCTCATTTTGAAAAAAATAAACACAAAATAAAACAGTATTTTTAATGACAAGGGACTTTTACACCGACACAGAAATTAGACATCTGGTCCAGTTCACATGCTGAACTTCCCTAAAAACGGTCTTCTTGTTAGAAATAAGAACAATCTCTTCCTACTGTATGTGGTGGAGAATACAATCGTGTTTACCTCTATGCAGTGCAGAGAGAGAGTGTGAGAGTGAGAGCAGGTTTTGTGGCCTAAATCAGATAAATGGAGCTAATTGCTTCCCCGTGTCCCCTGTGTGTTCATGTTGTTGTTACGGATGATTAGCCCAATGAATCTGAATAATTAGAAACATGTATACACGGTTATATTGCCTTACAGTTCAAGGTTTCAGGACCGTTGAGGGTTTGGATTGTGTAGAGGATGTAGTAGGAATGTAGCACTCAGTGTGTTCTGGACATTATATACACAAGTGGATGTTATTGTAAGCCTTTGATATTTTTTTCAGCAGCTATCTTAACCATGTTTTCTGTTGTATGTGTTTGGTACATTTTTTTAAGCTCTGAAAAAAAAAAAAAAAAAGCCCAATGTGTATAAAATATTTTGCTTACCCTTTTCAATATATTACCACAAATTCACAAAGTAAACCTGATTGTCCAGACCTGGTTACGAGTAAAAGGTCTGTTATGTGTGCTGTATTTATGGGGGTAGTACTTCACAGATTTAATACATGCACTTCAACTAATAACAGTTGTGGCCTGAGCTTCCCTAAAATGTACAAAATAACCCCGAAAATGCCAAAGTGATGTCATTGAGGTTGTCTTGACCTGGAGCTTGGAGAACTCTGTAATAGTGGTTATTTACCAGGCAGGGGAGGTCTAAAGATGTCATTAAGATTGCATCATGGGAAATGTCTCCGGCATTTTTGTAATCTATGTGCTGATTTTGGCCATTCTTCATTTAATGTGTCTCTGAACTCTTTGTGAACTCATTTTATTTATATATATATATATATGACCTGTTTGTGCCTAACTTCAAATAATGTGACCCACAGAAGGGGGTTTCCTAAATTAAAGCCCCGGGTTAGGTTTAAAAATATAAATCATTTAGTTAGGAAAAGATAACGGGTTCAAATGATGACTTAAAAAATGGTCTGTGTTGAAGTTCGTACTTTCTAAAAGTTATCTAACCTTCGTCGTCATGGCAATAGTAAACGCACCTTAAAAAGTGATCCTGAAATGTTTCGAATAGGGGAAGCGAACGGTGGTCTCCTGCACCCATGTCCACTATTGTCGAATCACAAAAGAAGATCCACATTATATACAGACCCATGGGGTCTTTCTTTTATGCTGTGCAGTGTCATTTCCATCATTTCAGACAAAACATACAATTATAGTAGATCATATGTAAGTAAATAAGGAGTGGTGTAGATATGTATCATCTTTTTTTAAGTAATAAATCCTGGTCAGACTCATGTTTAATTTGAATAAGATACAGTGTGCTGTCAAGAATGAAGGAAATGACACCTGAGGCAATAGCAAGGGAACTCAGTGTTATTCAATAGTGATGTTGCAACATGTTTCACGTGCTGCTATATAATTCTATTTCACACAAATTTGTGACCACTACATCTGAACCATTATTTTCCTGCAATAACTTGTGACCATGTTCTTTTACAAGTTGGTCTCCTGCAGTCAAACCAAGAAGTGGTTAGTCACTGAGAGCCCATCTTTTGAATGTCACAAAGTATTTTCGATACCTTTAATAACTCTGGATGTGGATGACAAAAGATATCTGAGCAGGAATAGAATGCTACTTGTGTATAAAAAACATACAATGACATCATAAATCAAAATCTCTGTTCAGTATGCAAAAGAGCACAAGAGTTAGCCAATATCCACCAAAATGTTAAAGAGTGCAATTAAGATACCCTCTGTTTCTGTGTTTACAAAACAGAGTCATGAGCATTTTGGACTGATGAAGTTGAGCCGAAAAGCTGTCAAAGTGACTGAGCTAAATCCTCTCTTCCTCTGCCACTGAACAGACATTTCAGTCATGATTTGTTGATGCCACTCTGCCATGCCTTACAAACCCAACATGAATTTCTTTCAGCAACTTCCAAAAATATAGCATATTCAGGCATCATTTTTGAATATCTGACAGAAAGTGTTAGACACTGTTTGACATGTTACTCTTCATACAGCCATGTCATTTTAATTATTTCTTCCTTTATAGCCCAAGTGCATCATGGTTCCACCACGGCTGTCTGGTGTGGTTTGAACCAGGCGGTTTCCCAATGCCTTTACTTTACCGATAAACGAATATGGCAGAAAAATTGTCGAGGAAAAGCAATTCCTCAGGCGTCACAACAATTCTTGCCCTCATTTTTCACTTCCATTGAGAAAGGAAAGGGGAGAATTTGACTGCTCTTCCTGCGCCGAGAGATACCGAGACCACATGACTCTTGTGTGAAAATAACCTTTTTCCTCTTCCCCCACTCAAGATGGATATATGCAGAAATCTGTCATTGCATTATATACATCCTGATGAACGTGTTTGCAGAGGTGAGAAACAGACAGATAGGACAGTGAAGGCAAAAGACAGAGATTGAGGTTCTGAATTATCTTCGAGTTCAGTTGCTGCTGCTTTGAACAGCAGACTCATCCGTCTGTTTCACTCTCTATGATTTGTCTGTGTGTTGGAGGTTAAGGGTACTTTGCATGAAGATTAAGTGTGCTCTGTGACAGCTCTGCCCCTTAAGAAAGACTGATGGGTTGCTTTTATAGACATCTGACCTTTGGGCCCAGAATGAGAAAAAGTTTGGTGCTCCCTGAGTAATGCTCGGCAGCGTCTGCATTGGCCGATCTCTAAACCTTAGCCATCATTCACAGCAGATTTTTTATTTTATTTTATTTTTTTTGGACTGCATTAAAGTCAAGTCAGTTTATTTATACAACATATTTATACACAATATAAGTTGACCCAAGTGCTGCACAACATCAAACAGAATCAAATCAATAGATTTGAAACAATTAAACCATTAAAAACAAATTAAACATAAAACAATTCAAGGAATTAAAAACAATATTAACAACACACAAATAAATACATGAGCAGTAATCAATACTGACAAAGGAGATTAGATTAAAATTGGGTCGAATCTGAAAGTTCCAGTGAGAATAAATGTGATTTTGATCAAGAGTAGTGAAGCCGATGACCTGATCTGGAAAGGGGAGGCTTTTCTAGAGTTTCGGAGCCGCTGCTGAGAAAGCGTGGTCGGACCTACGAGCCACTAAAAGCTGCTGGTCCAGTGCTCTAATCAAGCGATGAGGGGTGTAGCAGTGCTACAGGTCAGACAGATAAACTGGGCTGCTCCATTTAAGTGCTTATATCCAAGCAATACCATTCTAAAATGAATACAGGTAGCCATTGTTCTGTACCAACTGCAATCAGGATATAAGTGTCTGACCCATTCCAACATGGAAAATATTACAACAGTCCCACATCAAAGTAATAAAAGCATTAATTACCTTTTTGAGGTCTTTGAGGGAAAAAATAATATCTTGTCCTTATCGAAAAATCTTAGCTGAAAGAAGTTGGCTTTCACAGCAGATTTAATCTACAGGTCTAATTTCACAAAAAGAATCACAAAGACCAGGTTCTTTATGTGAATGTTACAGTATTGTGCCATAAATACTGAAACAAGTTACACTGCTGATAAGCAACAGGGATTGAGCACCAAAATCGATCTTGTCTTCATTGAGATTGAGAGTATTTTTTAAAGCCAAGTTTTAACATTGGCGTAAAAGTGAGAGGCAGTATTTTTTGTTTTAAAAACAGACCCATGAAGCAGCATTCATAATGAAAACAGAATTAGACCCAAAATCGACCCCTGAAGAACCCAACAAGTCAGAGCCAAGAACAAAGTTAAATGATGAAAACATATTCAAACATCCCCATCATCCCTGAAACTATAGACAAACTAAAGACAATCAACATGACAGTTCGTTTTATGCTATTAGGACTAATCAGCTACAGGACTGAATTCAAATGAGCCGTCCACTTTAATAATTATATGGTTGGTAATTGATTATTCCCAGCCGGGAATTCAGAGGTCACAGTCAGTTACGCAGCACCGTGACTTAAGGTATTGAGTGTTTTACTCAAGGACACCTGAGCAAGGCGTTCGTCTTATTGAACTGAAGGAAAAGGCTGGTGGTGGTAAAGTCTGTCTGACTTCCCTGTGTATGGCTCTCCAACCTGTTCCATGTTGTCACCCAGAAACTCCAGAACAAGAGTCCAGTTCAGCCCTCACATTAAAGTGCTAAAGATCTGCTTGCCTGACATAAAAGACCATACACAAACAATCTGTATTTTTACATCATTAAGGAGACGTTATTAACACTTTAAGAAACTCTTAGGAAACTTTAATGAAGCTAGGAAACTTTTACTTTAAATTTTAGGTTGGAAATGTATTTAATATTTACAAAAGCTGACCGCATTAAACAGTAAAAGATGATTAAAATATAAAAAAATACAGAATCAACCAACATCTTTGTCCCTTTCTTATTTATCCTGATTGTTGCACTTACAACCCCTTTGAATTCTCTGAGGTCAGGCTGAGCAAAGAATAAGTCAAAAAATTATAAATGACCAAGAAAAAAATTCAATGAAGTACAATTGAATCAAACTTTGTGAAACATGAAGCATCTGACTAAACATCCGCTGAAGCTTCTTTAAGTAGACAAAAAGATCAGATAAATGTGAAATCCATAACGTAACTAACTTTAATCAAATTTTTTAAATATAATTTTCACATTGTTTGAGAATTGACTGATACTTATATGTTGTTGTTGTTATCTTTTCTTCTGCACTGATTCAATTCCACCTGCCAAGAGAGTCCCACAAACTACTTATCGTGATGCACCCAACTTTTAATTTGTGTCTGTTCGTGCTTTCTTTTGCCAGTTTTCTTGAAATGTGGTTTAAATTTGCACTGCATTTAGATTGTAACTTGGGAACTGGTATATTTATGGTCTTTTTTTAGCAGAAAAAACAGCAGACTTTGCAAATGTAATGTTGATTTAAGTATTTTCATTTAGAACTGGATGACCAAGACTTTCTCCTTTAGAGCACCAGTCCATTGACTTCAGAATATAATAGAATAGACATATATTGTTCAAAAGAG